>NC_056745.1:208425787-208735787 GCF_019279795.1 Protopterus annectens
TGACCAAAAACTTCTGAATGTCTACAAGCCTAGCAAATCTGCTGGGCATTGTCTGTACTTGTACAGGGTTGCTAAGGACTGGAATTCCTTACCTGTATCCATCAGGTATATACCCTCCTTCCCATCTTTCAAAACCACTCTGAATGACTTCCTAACTAAAATCTTGCTTTATTTTTGCTGTTTGGTATAGACTTCTCAAACGTTCAGATCAAAACTAAAGGGTTGTGGCTGACCAAGTTTGCAGATGACTGCAAACTAGGTGCAATCATTGAATCCCCAAATGATGTCAGTATATTCCAGGATGGTCTCACACAGACCAATGACTGGTGTATTAGTCACAGTCTCAAACTGAATACAAAGAAATGCATCATCATTTCTTTTGGCACAATGTCCCTTCACAATATCAAATCAATAACAATGCCCTAAGTACCCATGAAGTGGTAAGGGACTTGGTATCACAGGTTGACTGTGACCTTAACTTCTACCACCACGTGTCTACTGTTGTAGAAAAGCTTCCCACATAGCTCACTTGAGTATTAAAGGCATCGCCTTAAGAGCAAAAGAAGTTATAACCCCCCCATACTCGGCACTTATCTGGCCCATAATTGAGTATAACGCCCCATTCAATATGTACTGTACTTACATCTACAGCAATTAGTGAGACCTCAGAGGTTTCTAACAAAGAAGATCAAGGGCCTCCAGCATGTGCCTTACATGGACTGACTAAAATCCCTGCCACTGTACTCTGTATCTCCCTCTTAGGGAAGACTTATGCCTGGCCCACAGAGCAACCCAAGACCCAAACCTAAAGAACTTATTGCATATCCGTAAATCAAATGGGTCTAGGGCAACCCATTCCAGGGACTTAAATATGGCCTGCGACTTAAATAAGACATGCTGGAGGGACAGATTTGTCTCCCAGCAACTGCCATGTCTTTGGAACAGGCTACCAATTCATGTGAAACAGAGCACCTCTATGATACTTTGAAGAGGAACCTGGATGAGTGGATGAGGCACAGTAAATTCTTACCAGAGATAGCACCCACAATCCTCCTGGACATGGGCAGTCATCACTAAATGCAATCTTGGGTATTGGCTAGTACCTCTACGGTATTACATTAAGTTGAAAAGGCTAGGCTTAAAATGACCTCCAGGTCAATAGGTTAGTAATCTCCTATGATCATATAAAACTAGGATAAACTATATCCCTAAATGTGATACCCTTTCATTCCTTATACCTCCTTACTCTCCCTTCTTCATTTACTTCCTTACTGTTATCTAATTTTCTTCCCTAACTTTCTCTCTAAGTATACTGCAAGCCTGTTTTTCCTTCACTTCATATTGCAGTTCCAATTTGCATTAGACTAACTTAGCTTTAATTTCTCTACAAACTGTCTAAAATGTCTCTAAATATTAAATGATTGTCATATACCTTGTATTGATTCTTAACCAATTTTTTTATATTGTGTCTAATTTGTTATAATAATTTAAACTGCTGATGTCTTTGTTTTATTTTTGAAGATTGTAAAATTATTGTTCTTAGGTTCATATATTAGTATTAGGCTAACTGCTCTTATGGGAATTTTAAGCCTAGCCAATTACCCCTTTAAGCTTAACCAATTACCCTTAAAATGTTTTGTAATAATTTGGAGCTTTTCTTCCTGGGCTTCTGCTGAAAATGGGCTTCTACACAGTCAGACTTTCCCAGTAATCAAGTGTCAATAATTAAGTAAATAAATAAAAAGTCACAAACCCAGAGCTACTGCATATTAAAAAGACCCAGCCTAGAGACGTCAGCCTCTTTTGCAACATAAATAGAACAATCTGGAGGGATAGGTACATATCCCGGAGAATACCATTACTATGGAACAAACTCACCATATATATATATAAAACAAAGCCCTTTCATGACCCTATTTAAGGGTAATTTGGATGGAGAACAGGAAAATTACCACATGACTGACCACATTTCCATAATGGAGAGATGCAGTACTTAAACACCCTATCCTACAGTAGGGACCACTAACACACTGAAAGCGACACCCAAACAAAATAATCCACTACAAATGAGAAGTATTTAAATATAGCTATGGCAAGTATAGTTTAACACTTATAGGATAACACAGCTGGTTGGCAAACTAGAAACATGGATTGGCTTAAAATGTCCCATCAGAGACGATAGCCTAGTATTCATTTATGCACTTATGAACCTATAAGAAAAAACACTATTAAGATAAAATATATGCACAGTTGAATTTTTTTTCATACAAAATAGCAATGATAATTAACCCTCACCCAAGCAAAAAACAGACATTTTTATGACAGCTTTGAAACCACATTCTGTTGATAGTCTCCCATTAAAGCAGCAATTTCCTTTTTCCAATTGGTGCTGTTTTTTTTTCTGTCTTTGCCATGCACTAGCATTTGAAATGTACATGCAACCTTGTTGGGTTTGTATAATGTGTTGTTTGTTTTTTTTTAAGTTAGATTTTGCATGCACTGAGGTTGTTTCTTGGCACGTGTAGAATTGTGATGGTTGCATTGTTTTCGACCTTTTGTAGTTGATATTATAGCAGTCAATGTTGGATGTTTTAGATTAAATGTAGTACACATACACACACACACACACACACACACACACACACACACACACACACACACACATATATATATATATATATATATATATATATATATATATATATATATATATATTAACTTTCTACAATACACAATAGAATGCAAACCCATCATGCATCAAGAAAGCCTAAAAATTCTACAAATTCTCTGTTCTACACAGAAAGTACTATAAAAGTAGCTTGTGAGAATCCATTGCTAAAATGTCACAGACAGTACCTACACTTTAAATATTAGCTGTATCATTATATCACAATAACATACTATGAATCCTAAAGAAAAGATTTTGTACGTTTCTGCAGTCGATGGGTTCTAGTGTTACTTCTTGTATAATGTATAATGTTAGTGCTAGTGTTAGAGTCATACTACGTGTAGGCACTGTCTGAGACTTTTTAGTAATCCTTTTATAGATCCTGCTTTTAAAATGCTGATCACCAATCATACAAAAAAATCTTCTTTAGGTGGAATGCAGTGTCCCCACACTCCACAATATAGGTGGAGAGCTGTGCCGACATACTGTTTTATCATTGGGGGACCACTCAACACACCCATTTTCTTATGTATAATAACCCCACTATCACACAGCTGTGACCAAAGGGGATTCTCCACTATTGTGCTATAATTGACAGCAGGATAGTCAGCTATAGCAGGCATCAATCAACTGTGTTTTTGATGGGCTGTGACACTATTACAGCTGTCAATAAAATGAGCACTCAAAAAGGCATATACTGCTAAGCACTTCTAGTAGATGTTTGATGCTTGTCTATACTGTGTAGGAAAAGATATCTATGCACAAATATATATTATTACCAATTTGGTAATAACTGCAGTTAAGGGTGAGAGCATATGTTTCATTTTGCTTTCTTGTTAGATAAAGAAGCATTCATTTCTAGATTTATAAATTACAAACTCATTTCTGAGCTCATACCTGTTAATCTGTTGTACAGAAATCTGAAAACATTTTATGGCCTAAAGATACAAAATTCTTCAAACCACATTTTCTCTAGATTTTATGCAGCAAAGACAGTTTACCCAAATTCACATTCAGCCACATACTTAGTTCAAGGAAGAATGAACATGTGAAAATTGGAATCTTTATTTAGGTCCTTGAGTTTAAACACCATGCAAAAATATATAGAATCACACTTAGACCTCACACTTGAGTGTGTGGGTATGTCTCTAAAAGCCTTTCAGCTGACTGTCAGTGTACCTAGTTAGTAGAAGGTTAAATGTATCTGATCTAAAGCAGAGATACATACCATTTGTGGATGCAAAATAGAATTCAGATTTAGAAACTAATAAGTGTGTGTGTGTGGAGGGGGGGGGGTCACAGCCTCCGCAGGCAGTACTTACACCCTACATGGAATGCATTTTTGGAATGTATGGCTGCTTTCCTTTGTGCAGTCTTGTGTATTATCCCCATAAGAAATGCTATTTGTGTAGTGTGAAACAAGAAAAGTGGCTTAAGAAATACTTTTTCCAAGAAAAGGGCTCTGCAACCTTCCATTTGTCATATATTCATCCGCACATTAATTTTTCAATTACTTACTTAATTTATTTCAGGGAAGGGAGCTGGACCACATCCCTGGACTCAAATGGACACATGTCAGAAAACAATAGTGTGGATGGGATGCCTACTCATTAGAAAATGCACCCCACACTCATTTACATAGCATGTTCCCCTACTGGCAAGTTTGAGAACCAACAATTCAGCAGCAGCTCATCTTTGGTATGTGGATAGAAACCAGAACAATCAGCAAGAATCCAGTCTGATCCACAGAGGATGCACAGACTTCACACAGAAAGCAGCTAAGATGAAAACTGAACTAGGGAACCAAACACTTGGAAGCATGAACACTAAATGCTGCACTGCTCTCCTGGGAAGCATGAATGCTGACTACTGCACTGCTCTGCTGGGAGGCATGAACACTAACTGCTGCACTGCTCTGCCAGAATGCATGAACACTAACTGCTGCACTGCTCTGCTGGGAAGCATGAACACTAACTGCTGCACTGCTCTGCTGGGAGGCATGAATGCTAACTGCTGCACTGCTCTGCCAGAAGGCATGAACACTAACTGCTGCACTGCTCTGCTGGGAAGCATGAATACTAACTGCTGCACTGCTCTGCCAGAAGGCATGAACGCTAGCAGCTCATCTTTGGTATGTGGATAGAAACCAGAACAATCAGCAAGAATTCAGTCTGATCCACAGAGGATGCACAGACTTCACACAGAAAACAGCATAGATGAAAACTGAACTGGGGAACCAAACAATTGGAGGCTTGAACACTAACTGCTGCACTGCTCTGCTGGGAGGCATGAATAACTGCTGCACTGCTCTGCTGAGAGGCATGAACATTAACTTCTGCACTGCTTTGCTAGGAGGCATGAAAACTAACTGCTGCACTGCTCTGCTGGGAGGTGTAAACACTAACTGCTGCACTGCTCTGCTGGGAGGTGTTAACACTAACTGCTGCACTGCTCTGCTGGGAGGCACGAACACTAACTGCTGCACTCTTCTGCTGGGAGGCATGAACACTAACTGCTGCACTGCTCTGCTGGGAGGCATGAACACTAACTGCTGCACTGCTCTGCTGGGAGGTGTTAACACTAACTGCTGCACTGCTCTGCTGGGAGGTGTTAACACTAACTGCTGCACTGCTCTGCTGGGAGGCATGAACACTAACACCTGCATTGCTCCTATGGGAGGCATGAACACTAACTGCTGCAATGCTCTGCTGGGAGGTGTTAACACTAACTTCTGCACTGCCCTGCTGGGAGGCGTGAACACTAACTGCAGCACTGCTCTGGTGAACATTTAATTGTGGTTTTGGATTATTCTGTCAGACATGTAACATTTGGTACAGTCTGATGGACTGTATCATAACCTGCGCTTCTTTTCGTATTGCTGTAATAATTTTTTCAATCTAGCTACTACTTTTTTTTCATGCAGCAGAATATTGTCATACAAATAAATATACAAAATAAATCTGTAATAATTATGTTATCATTATCTGTCAGCATGAAACTATTTGTGGGCATGAGTTGTCCTTGGATTTAATCACACCTTACTTTGAACTTGGTGTTTAGGGCGTTACCTTCATAGCCAAACCATGACAGGAAAGAGTAAATCCCAGCATAATCCACAACCAAATATGTATTAGTATCTCAAGTCCAGTGCCTTGATTGCATAACATGCATAGTATTCAGACTAATATTTCACCCTCCCCCCAATTATAACTCATATCACACCAATCCAACTAACATTTAGACAAATCAGTTCAAAGGAATATCTTTTTGACACCACAGCTATTGTAGAAGACACACTGGTTTATCAGTAGCAAGGCTAGCAAACAGATGAAAACTCAAATACAGTTTATCTGAAATCTGACTAAAATACTCCAGCCATGCTTTCACTAATGATGCCCAGGATACAGAACAGGTGGAAAAACAATGATATTTATAAAAGTTAATTCCAAGATATAGATAGTTTCCAACCAATCCAAAAACCACTCCTCACCTAAGTGGGTGCTTAAATTCTTAGCCAGGAAATGCCAAGATATGTATTACACTTACATTCCTCACCCCAAATGAAAATCTATTCTAGGAGTCTTCCCGGAGGAAATTTCATCCCAACCTAAAAATAAATGTATATTCCTGGAATGCTGTAGGGGTTATCTCAAGCACAATGAGCTCGTATAACACAAGGTAATCCATTCCAGCTAAAAGGAGATTAGCATTATGGTTAAGGTGTATACCTTACAGGCACAAGCTGCAGGATTTGATTCTCACATGGGGTAACTGGCTAGGCTTAAAACGGCCCTCAAGGACAGTTAGTCTAGTACTAAGCTATGAACCTAAATTTCTGCTCCTATTTGACTCAACACAGTAACCATGAATAAGCCTTTGCTTAATATTATTCTAATAAATTCACCTTACCTTTGCAAACAATCCCATGCATTGAACAGCTCTTCTGGTGATCATTCCCCTCAATTTTCATTTGGTCCTTTATAAAGAAGTAAAATGTTACACCTCCCGCAATTAGTTTTGTGTCAGCTTATAAAACAATCACACATCCCCTAATAATTTTTCAGGCATATTATACAAAAAAGAAAACCAGACCTGCCTCAGTTTTTTATCAGGCAGAACATCAAAAACTTCTTTACACCCACTACTATATTCTGTTTTCCCTCATTAACAAGTTGACAGCTTTTATACATTCAGAGACACTCTCCTACAATGATTCATCGACTTTATCCTGTAGCAGAACATAATATTTTATTTATTTATTTATCTATCCTTTCTTGACCAGGTTAGTCTCACTAAGCTAGTAGCCTCTTTTCAGGGGGAACTTGAGGTTGTATTGTTACTGACTAGGGACTATCTGGCCAGGGCAATTACTCTTTTTGATAAGTGCTATTGGATCTTTTATGTCCACCTGAGCTTCCACCAAGTGAAGCAGAGGGGTCCTCAGTTTAATATCTCATCAAAAGGATGGCACACTCAGGAGTGCAGCATTTCTTTTCTGCTGAACTGCAGTGTCAGTAATGGAAAATTAATCTTAACCCTTTATGTGGGAATGGAACCAGCCACCTTCTTATCTTCCAGTATCAAGTGTCAGTGTGCCACTTATTGAGCCACCGACATTCGGAGTGCATCTGTCATAAACTCTGGCATATAATGTCTGTGGGCAACAATACCACTGGTTAACCGCTAACAATAAGAAATTACCGCTTCCATCACGAGTGGAGGAAAACAAATCCACAGAGGATCGGAATCCCTCAACTGCATTTGTTGAAAACATCTGGTTGAAAAACGCTTCTTAAAGTGCTTTTGTAGGTGGAGCAAGCTCCTCTCCTCAGCTCAAGCAACCGGCAAAAAAAAAAGTCAAAGAACTAGAGTACAATTTTCATGTGTTGCACTTTCTGTTTTCCCCCCACAGAAGCATACCTTATATTTTTAGAGTTTTAGAGTTTTAGAAAGAAAGAAAGATAGGAATAAATTCTCTCTCTTCCCAACCTGAGAACAAGTCAAACCAAACAAATACTATAGGGTACAGTATTAGTCAGGCCTATTTTTAATAGTAACTCAAGCAACCAGAAACGACAGTTATCCGGCATCTACCAACCCCCATGTACAAAATCATTTTAGTCTGACATCAAATCTCTCTTAATCAATTCAGAATTTGACATTATTTTAAACTTCAGCTATCATAAGTAAATTACTTGACAAATGTCATTATCTTAAGCAGTATATATCTCAGACTTTTTCTTAACCTACTTAATTATACCACTTCTTCAACCCCCTGAAATGCACTCTCACTTCCTTAAATATAATAGTTTATTACAATATGCTTTGTTTACATCTACAACCTCTCACATATCATATCATATCATATCATATCATACCATCTTCATAGAAATATGCTATAATTACCCTTCATCTATAGTAGCCAATGACCCTCCTTCCTCAGGATACTGGCCTATTCGAACACTATCACCTCTAGATAAGGTTTTTGGAAACATTTATAATCCTATCCTTGGCATAACAGCTACAGGGCATTAATTGTCCTTTTATTTGCTACTGATATAACCTCTAATATCAAGTATGCAGAACTTTTGAGTGGGGGTGTCACTGTTGAATTAAAAGGACATTTCACTTTGCAGACCATTCCTTTATAATCCATAAATTACACATAATAAGTTTATCAAAAAGTTCAGTAAAACTGCTCACTAAGTACCATTCACACTTTAAAGTTATAACCAAATTTGTGCAATTTTATGCTGTCTATGGTATCACCTCCTCGGGCGTCTCAACAACTACCTTATACACAGAAAAGCTACATCTAGCTTTAAATAAACTTACTCTGAACTTGGAATCACCCCTTCAGTGATCTTATTAAGTAGCTCATGCACAAAACAACTACAGTCATATTTGAGTAAATTGACTGTAAACCTGGTAACACCTCTTTAAGGGGGTTCAGCAGCTATTTCAAACACAGAACATCTACAGTTAGATTTTTATAAACATACTCTAAATTTGGAATTGTCTCCTCAGGGATCCCAATTGTTCATTATTAGTGTCTATAGTTATTTATTTATTTATTGATTGATTGATATTTGATCACTGGGAAAGTCTAACTGGGTAGAAAAATAAGTGATGTACTCACCGTAACATTCCATCTGTATTGTCGATTTTTCATCTCTCCTCAAATATGGGTCCTGATCCATCAGATCCAACTCAGCCATTACTAAGCTCGTGGCAGCCAAAAAGCTCTTGGACACCTCCCCTTACCCACAACACACCTCTCCCTGTTACCTTAGATCTTGTTTGCTAGGATTCTCCCCAGAAAGAAAGATAAGGGAATTTATATCTGAAGATTGTAAGAGGACTACTTTTGGAGAATGAAGAAAACAAAGGTGGAATAAATTATGCATACTGCCCTACCAGAAATCAAAGTTAGGGTGCTTGGAGGGAGGGGATGTGAGGAGAGATGAAAAATCGACCATAAAGATGGAGCGTTATGCTGAATACATAGCCTCTTTGTCTGATATGGTCAATTTTTCATCTTGTCCTCGCATATGGGACTGAGTCCCTACCTACCTTTATCCTCGGCAGACTTATGGGAGGATGTTTCTCAGAACTGTCGAACCAAAAGAGGCTCTTCCCTGGGAGAACAAATCCAACTTGTAATGAGTGATAAATATGATTAGCTCATGTGGCTGCTGCACAAATCATGTCCTTGCAAGCATTAGACTAGAAAACTGCGAAAGTGGCCATGGCCCTGGTTGAGTGAGCTTGAACTGGTTTGGGAGGATCTATACCCTTGTGTGGTGTAGATGAAAGAAATGCAATCAGAGAACCATCTTGCTAAGTTAACTTTGGATACTGGTAAGCCCTTCCTAGGGCCTGCAAAGGAGATAAACAATTGACTTGCTTTCCAAAAATCTTTAGTCTTATGCAAATAGAAATGTAATTGCCTGTGGACATCTAACAAATGGAGGACATATTCACCTTTGTTGCTGAAAGTAGGGAAGAAAACAAACAAATGTATGGCCTGAATGATGTTAGCCTGTGAACAACTTTAGGCAAAAAGGAGGGGTTGGTACACAAGGATACTCTGTCCTTATGAAAAATCAGGTACAGAGATTTGGAGGATAGGGCCTGAATTTCTGATATTCATCTTGCAGATGTAATGACCACTAGCAAGATAGTTTTCCAAGATAAGAATTTTATATTACAAGTCACTGTAGGTTCAAACGGTGGCTGAACAATAATATGCAGTACCAAGTTTAGGTCCCATGGCGGACAGGGAGCTTTGTGAGGTGGCCTTAATAATAGGGACCCTTTTAAGAAGGTTTGCAAAGTTTGTGGGAAATCAGAGATGAGTTATGTTTCCCAATGTGAAAATCTAAGATAGCTGGTAATTGTACTTTAATTGTAGAGGCAGCTGCCCCATTATCGAAGAGGTGAGACAAAACTTTTAGAATGGAGTGGATAGGTGCTGTGAAAGGATCTACATTATGTTGTTGGGCCCAGATTACAAACATATTCCATTTAGTCCCATAAAGCTTTTGAGTGGATGGCTTATGGGAGGACATCAAAATATCGGACTGGGGAGGAGACCATCGCTTGTCTGGCTATCAATGGAACTGGAGGAATCAAGCCATCAGTTTGAGGTTGAGAAGGTTGGGATAAATCATTCCTGTTGGATGTGACAGAAGGTCTGGAACAGGTTCCAGAATCCAGGGTTCCTTCTGTAAATGAGGCCAAAGGAAGAGAAACTGGATTTGTTGAGAACAAAATGGGGCAATGAGGATTACTGTTCTCTTCAATCTGTTTGCTTTCTGAAGGAATTAAGGAATTAAGGGGATGGGGGAAAAGGTGTACAGGAGACCAGGAGGTCAATCATGAATGAGTCCCTCAGGTATTCCCCAGAGGGGGGATTAGGGCAAAGTATCTGCTGTATGTTTTGTTCAGGGAGGATAGAAAGAGGACACAGCAAGGTTGACCCCATCTGCAGAAAATGTCTTCCACTACGGTCTAGTTGAGGGACCACTAGTGAGGAATGAGAATGGATCTGCTCAATTTGTCTGCTATCACGTTGGACTTTCCTGGAATGTACATTGCTACAAGAAAGCAGTTGGATGAGATCACCCATTGCCACACTCTGAGCACTTCTCAACACAGAGGGTATGATCTGGTTCCTCCTTGCTTGTTAATGTACCAGACCACAGATGTTGTCTGATTGAATCACCACTGTTCTCAGAGGAAGAGCAGTCTGAAATGCCTGCAACACTAGAATCACTGCCCTCATCTCCAGGATGTTTATGTGCAAATTGGCCTCATCGGCAGACCAGGTACCTTGGACTGTCTTCCCCAGATAATGCCCCCCAACCTCATCTGGGAAGCAGCTGTGGTCACCGTGGCTTGTGGCTGAGGGGGAACAAAGGGTCAGCCTTGCATCAGCTGTGCTGTATGAATTACCATGAAAGGGTTCTTTTGCATGTATTCATTATGTCAATCTGGTAAGACATTGTTTGGTGTGGATAATTGACCACTGGGCAGCTAGAAGCCATTGCAGTATTCGCATGTGAAATCTGGAAAATGGAACTAAAACTATAGCTGCAGCCATTGATCCTAAAGCCTGTAAAACATTATGGGTGGCTACATTTTTGTTCCAGAGAAATCTGTGTGTTTGGCACCTGATTGTCAACACTGTGGAGAGTGGAAGTTTTGCAATCATTTGAGTTGTGTCTAGCAGTGATCCTATGAACTCCAGTGTTTGAGAAAGGTCCAGGTGTGATTTTTGGTAATTTATGGTTATACCTAGTTCTGTACAGATTTGAAGAACAGAGTCTCTTGCATGGATAAGTAGATGCCTGGTCAGGGTGGATATGAGCCAGATGTCTAAGTATGGAAAGCCCCGGAATCCTTGTTTTCTCGGGTGAGCTGCAACCACTGCCATGCATTTGGTGAACACTCTGTGGGGCAGTAGTTAGACCAAAGGGCAGTGCTCTGAACTGGTAATTACTTGCTCCCAGCCAGAAGTGAAGGTGCCTTCTGGAACGTCTGTCCATTTTTCTATGGTAGTATGCATCCTGAAGGTCTGTGGAGCACATCCAATTATCCTGTTCCAGGAAGGGAAGTATGGACTGAACTGTAACCATCCAGAACTTGTGGAGTTGAACTGACTTGTTTAATCTGCTGAGATCCAGAACTGGTCTCCAGTCCCCTGTTTTCTTTGGAACTGAAAAGAACCTTGAGTAAGCTCTGAATCCATTCTGGTCTCAGGGGACCTCTTAAATGACTCCTTTTTCAAGCAATTTTTGAATTTGAATGACTGCTTGATCCCTTTGACTGAGTGGAATGTTTGGAATTTTTTTATTGGGGAGGTTGGTGAAAGAAGGGGATTTGGTAACCTCTGGATATTATCCTCTGCACCCATGTGTCAGTGATTATTTTTTGTCAGGCTCTCCAGTGCAGGGATAGTCCACCCCTGATTGCCTCCAGAGGTGGGCAATTGGTCCTCCTTTGAGGAGTGCTAGAAGGGTTTCTGGAAGAAAGATTCTCAGGACCTTTGATTCTGCAGGCCTCTTGTTCTGCGAGTGCAGCATCTTCCAGAATTGTTCCCCCCTCTGCCTCTGGGGGAAAACTCTCCATGTGTGTTCTGGTAAGACCCTTGAGATTTCTTGAATCACATTTTACTACCACCTCTCTGACCCCTTAGGGCAAGGTCTGTAAGGGGCAGAAAAACGTATGCCCATAGCAGAAAGGGTCTTGCCTTTTTTCACACCTGGATAATGTATTTTTAACCTTGGGACCAAAATGGGATGTGCTGTCAAATATGGCATTAACAATGAAGACTTAAAAGGCTCCACAAAGTTGCATAGGTGCATCCAGGCATGCCTCCTAATCGATATGCCAAAACCCTCTGTTCTCCTCGTACCTTTGGCTGCATGTGCAATGAGCCTCATGGAAGAGTTTGCTACACTCTGCAGCAATTGGCTCGCCAATTTGGAAGCCACTTTTTCTTGTGCTCCCCCAGCTACTGCTCCTTCAAGGGTATCTGATAGTTCATTGATCAGATCCCTTTGCAACCTGATGAAATGGGAAAGTTAATTCACTGATCGTAAAGCAAAAGTTGCTGAAGAAAAAACTCACTTCCTACATCTATCCATTGACCGGAAATCCTTATTAGGAGGATGAATAGTGGAACTCTCCTCTAATAGTTCCTTTTGGTCACTGCCACCATGACCATGGCATCTACTGCAACCCCTTTCATCCAAAAAGTCTTGTCAGCTGGAGTAGTAATTATCTTGTTTGGTCTCCAGGGAGTAGGTTTGATGGAATCTGTGCATTCTCATGCCCATTCAAAGATCAATTCTATGAGTTCATTGGTGGGTGGAGTGACCTAGGAGGTAGATGGTCAAGTATCAAAGGCCACCAGGTACACTGACTCCTAAGGTGAAGGATTATTGGACCACCAGCCACCTCTTTGTTTTAAAATTTCTAGGATGTCCCCGGAGGAATAATCCAAAGGAGGTGGCCGTGGGTATCCTTCTCCCTCATCGAAGTAAGTGTCCTCCATGGCTGACTCCTCCATGGAGTCCAAATGCTTCCTCTTGCAAGGCCTCTACTGAGGTTCCTCCTCAGTGGGATACTCTGGAGAGGTATCAGAAGAGGCAGGGGTACCCCGATGGGTCCTGTTGTCCCTGTGGAATGTCCTGGTCAGAAGATGTGCACAGTTAACATTGATGGGATTTAAGATCTGAGGGGGAAGGTGACATTCTAGATGCAGTGGTAACTATAGCCATCTCTAGAGCCCCAAAGGCTGTCCACTCCTGAGTGGAGAAGGACTCCATCTCCAACAAGCCATGCCTGTGGGACATGGTCCTCTCCATCTTAGAAGACAGCTCACCCTGGGTAGAAGCCAGAGCCTAGCTCACCTGTGCAGAGTCCCTGGGGCACATCAACAGCTCCAAAGGTCTAGAAGTCAAGCTCACCCATGGACCACTAGTCTTGCCACAGCTCCAAGAGCTCTCCAGCTCTGAAAAGACCGAAGAGCTCCGAACAAAGGTCTGATCTGAGGAAAGGGACATTTTTTGATCTGAGATGAAAGGCACCAGATGTGTTGGATTTGATAACTCCGAAGCTTGGTCTGAAGTCAGAGGAGGAGTTAGAAGGGGAGTGGATAGCTTAGGTAAACGGGGGACCATTTGGGAAGATGCTGAGGGGCACTTATGATGCCCTACTCCCACAAGATCTTCTGTAACATTCATTCCATGTCTTCTTCTGTAAGACTTCTAGTTGATCAGGAAGAGGATGCTGAAGGAGATTTAGGTCTGCTCAAAAAAGGAGATGGTATCCTCAAAGACACAGGGTCTATCAACGGGGCGTACTGAGTCCTGGTAAGAGTTACAATTGGTTTAAATTGATTGGTGATTGGCTCCAACCCCAAAAGATCCGATCTACCACAACTGCAAACCAAACACATAAACACACAAAAACATACTCGGAGGCTCTAAATAAAAATCTGCCAAAGCAGCAGATACCTCCAAAGCAGACATCCAAGCAACCACTACCCCAAAACAAAACACATGCAACACATAGTTCACAAAGTCAGTGTGCCAAACAGTCACAGCCCTTAAGGCTTAACAACATACCTGATATACTTCTAATAGGTGACTCTATAGTCAGACACACTGACGTCCCGCTCACCAGGCTGAACAAGGAGAGGGTCACAGTGAGCTGCCTGTCAGGCGCTAGAATCCGCCACATAACACAAGCACTTAGGTCACTCCAAAGCAGGTACAAATATGACTCAGTCATTGTCCATGCTGGTGTGAATGACCTGAGACGTACCTCCCTTGACTACATGAAAAGAGACATAGAGGAGCTCTCTGATTATGTAGCCCAGGCCGGTATGACACTGACCTTGAGCAGCATCTTACCCTCACCAAGAATGATGCCACAGTATAAAGACAAAATGATTACTTTCAACAATTGGCTTAAGTATTGATGTCATTCAAAGGGGATCCAGTGTCTGTCTGCCTGGGATGACATGCTCAACAAGCCACGCTGCTTCGCAAGGAACGGCTTGCACCTGTCACCCCTGGGCTTTTGGATATCGACAAAGGCTCTTGCCACCCCCATAGTGCCTTTTTCAGTCAAGGCTCAAAAGACAAACCCTCCTCCGTAGACAACACAAGTAGAAAGAAACTAAGGGTAATGCTGCTCAACGCCAGAAGTCTAAACCTCAAGATGCATGCTCTCGAAGCCCTCCTCAGTATGGAGAACATCGATGTCTGTGCAGTGACAGAAACCTGGTTCAAGGCTCTCTAGAGCACCCCAGCACTGCCAGGTTATTCCTCATATAATGCTTTTCGGCCCCAAAACTTGGACCAAACCACAAAAGGAGGGGGGGTATCCATTTTCATCAAGGATACCCACACCTCCAGGTTAGTGGTATTGCAAGAAGCATCGGAGACCATCCATGTGCAACTAACAGTGGACAAAACTGCCTTCCAGTTTGTAGCATGCTACAGACCACCCTCTCAAACTCAGGAACCCCACTCGGCCTTCCTGAAGACACTGGAGAATATGAAGGTCTCTCCAAACACCATCATATTGGGGGATTTCAACTACCCAAACATAGACTGGGAGCAGTACTCAAGCCCCAACACCCTAGCCCAAAAGTTCCTAGAATTCATAAACTCAAATGCTATGGAGCAACTAGTCACCACTCCCACAAGAGGGCAAAACATACTAGACCTGATCATCACAAACATGGGGACACAATGTTCCATACCAGAAGTATACCCCTCATTGGTAAGATCGGACCATAAATTAATCTCACTGGAAATCCACATCCCGTCCCCACCCCAGCACAGAAGACCACAGTGAAGAACTTCTCAAAAGCTGACTTCACACTTCTTAAAACTGAAGTGGAATCCTTCAAGGCCCCCGGGCCAGTGGAAACTACAGCCCAATCTGCTGAATCCTTTATAAACCCATTCTATGGACACCTTCAGGAATGCATGGATCATGCAATCCCAAATAAAACCAAGACACATTCCCCCAAAAGCAGGTGTCCTGTCTGGTGGACCCCAGCCATAAATAAGCTATACAACAGAAGGAGGAAGCTACTACATGATAGAGCAAAATCCCTAAAAGGGAAGGCATCTCTGATCAGTACTAGCAAAAAACTACGATCACTCATAAAATCATCCAAGGCTAGCTTTGAGAGAAAAATTGCACAAGACACTAAAGATAATCATAAGGCTTTCTTTAGTTATGTTAGAAACCTGGGTGGCAACTCCCAGATATGCTCAGAGTTAGTCCATAATGACAAAAAATACACTGAACCCACAGACATTGCCAACATCCTGGCAGACAGGTTCAGTGCAAACCCCCACCCCCTCCCCCCACAAAGGGACAAATATCTATCCCAGCAGAGTGTTGCCTCCCTGACATCTCAGATGCCCAGGTGAGAGCCGCCCTCTCCAAAGCAAAAAACACAACATCAATGGGACCAGACGGTGTTCCGGGCTGCGTGCTACATGAACTCCAAGAAGAGCTGAACCCACACATAAGGCTGCTGTTCAATCTCAGCCTTACTACAGGATATGTACCCAAAGAATGGCGTACAGCAACAGTGGTCCCACTCCACAAAGGAGGTGCTTCTACGGACCCTGGAAACTACCGCCCCATAAGCCTGACTACCCAGGTCTGCAAAGCTATGGAGAGGAACATTATGGAACTCATAATCAAAGACACTGGGGACCTACAGACACTGGATCCTACCCAATTTGGCTTTGTTAAGGGCAGATCCTGCCTCTTGAACCTGGTCAACTTCTTTGAAACAGTCACCAAGGCCATTGATGAGGGTAAGGTAGTTCACACAGCCTACCTGGACCTCGCAAAAGCCTTCGACACAATATCCCACTCGGGCATCATAGACAAGCTCTTCAGCTTAAATATAAACCCCTATGTCATAAGATGGGTTGCAAACTGGCTCAAGGACAGAACCCACATGGTCAGAATTGCTGGAGCCATGTCAGACTCTAAACCAGTCACAAGTGGCATCCCACAGGGCTCAGTCCTGGGACCTCTCTTATTCAGTATATATTTTTCTGAGGCACAGGCTAACATGGGAGGACTGTGGCTGACCAAGTTCGCAGATGACTGCAAACTAGGAGCCATAATTGACTCTCCAGCTGACACAAGCATCCTCCAAAAGAGTCTTATAGAAACGGATAACTGGTGCCAGAGCCATGGCCTTAAACTAAATGCCAAAAGTGTATAGTCATACCCTTTGGTAAAAACAAAGTGCCCACAAATTACCACATAGGTGGTAATCCATTAAGTACGCAAGAAGTAATTAGGGACCTAGGGACCCAAGTTGATAGTAACCTCTCCTTTGACAATCACACTGCCAAAATGGTTAGAAACACCTTCTATGTAGCCCACCTTATCATGAAAGGATTCACATCTAGATCAAGGGAGGTCATTGTGCCCCTTTACTCTTCCCTCATCAGGCCCATAATTGAGTACAATGCCCCATTTGGGATGTACCTTACCCAACACCTGCAGCAACTAGAAAGACCCCAAAAGTACCTCACAAAGAGGATCAAGGGACTCAAACAGATGCCATATGCTGCTCGGCTAAAGAAACTCCAGCTCTACTCAGTTGCATACCACCTACTCAGAGGTGATCTATGCCTGACGTACAAAGCCATTTCCAACCTGGAATTAATGGACATGCTCCATCTCAGAAAATCCAAATCCCTTAGAGCTACGTGATCGAGAGAATTGAACCTCAGCACAGAAATAAATAGGACATGCTGGAGGGACTGATTCATAATCCAGAGGCTCCCTTCACTCTGGAATAGAATCCCAGTCCATGTTAGACAGAGCCTCTCACTGACTCTCTTCAAGAGGAATCTTGACGAGTGGATGGGAGATCATAGGTTTACCCCGGGGGTCACTTCTGTGTCACTGCTAGACATAGGCACAGTAAACTAACCTTAAAAAGGGCACAGTAAACTCATTCCAAGGGGTGGTGAAAGCCAAACACAGTCTGGCTAGGCTTGTAAATGCCCTAGGGCAGATAGCCTAGTATGAACCTATGAACCTATGAACCTACCTTTGCTCGATAGACTTGGGGCTGAAGAAGCTGGATCCACTAGAGAGATGCTCAGCACCGAAGGTTCTGACTGAGCTACTGAATCAGTAGATTTAGCAAGTTTTCAAGTCTTAAATCTTGGCTCTGAAGGATCTGTAGAATCTGAGGAAGGCCTCTTTTTTTCCTCTGTCAGAACTTTTGAAGGAAAAAGAAGAAGCAGGGCTCAAATGAGCCGACTTAGACATGGATGAAGTCACCGATTTAAGGTCACTACCAGATGTGGCCTCGCCGAATGAAGATGGTAGCATGCCCCTTACAATGAGTTTATTTCTCTTTTCAGCCGAGGCCCTGTGGTTGAAGGAGTGGCAAATAGTGCAGTCTTCCTGCAGTTGAAGGGGCCCCAGACAGTATACACACAGGGAGTGTGAGTCACTGACGGAAATTTTGTGACCATGCTTTATGCATTTCTTTAAGCCTGTGGGCTTATCCTTCTTCTCAGCCATTAAGAAGGAAGGGAAGGCCTTGAACACACACACACACACACACACACACACACACACACACACACACACACACACACACACACACGCGCGTGCGCGCGTGCGCGCGCACACACAAAAACGGCACTCAGAGGGAGAGTTTTTGAGGGGGTTTTGTTAATAAGGAAATGGAAGGGAAAAGAAACTACTAACAATATACAAAGGGTATAGGGGAGAAAGGGAAAGTAACCTAGTTAAAAATGGTTACTAGTGGAAAAAAGGGAGAGTGAAGGTGAAAGTAACCTAATAAAGAAGCAGTTGCCACTGGAAAGAAGAGTTCAGTGACCAAGGGAGATAAGAAAAAACCTAATCATGCAGAAAATGAGCAAGAAAGCAGGTAAGAAAAGGAAAACTATTGTAAATATCACCTGACTATCCAAGAGCTAGAAGGTTTGGACCACATCTTCACAAAGCAATAAACAAGATCTGAGGTAACAGGGAGAGGTGCATTGTGGGTAAGGGGAAGTGTCCAAGAGCTTTTTGGTTGCCAAGAGCTTAGTAACAGCAGAGTCGGATCTGATGGATCGGATCTGGACCCATATGTGAGGACAAGATGAAAAATTGGCAATATCTTTTGTCCATTTTCAGGCAAGGACCAGAGAGAAAAGCTCCAAATTATTAAAAAAAAATTAAGAACAAAAATTTTACAATCTTCAAAAATAAAACAAAAACATCTGCAGTTTAAATAATTATAACAAATTAGACATAATATAAAAACGTTGGTTAAGAATTCATACAAGGTATATAACAATCGTGTAATATTTAGAGAAATTTTAGACAATTTGTACAGAAATGAAAGGTATGTCAATCTAATAGAAATAGGAATTGCAATGTGAAGTGAGGGAAAAGCAGGCTTATGGTATATTTAGAGAGATATTCACAGAAGAGAATAAGATAGAAGTAAGGAAGCAAGTGAAGAAGGGAGAGTAAGGAGGAGGTATAAGGAATGAAATAGTACTTGTTCACATTTAGGGATATAGTTTATTCTGGATTTCAGAAAGAATAGAGCCAAATTTTCGCTAGGAAGTCTTTCAGAGTGGATTTGAAAGATGGGAGGGAGGGTATAGACCTGATGAATACAGTTAAGGCGTTCCAGGCCTTAGTAACCTTGTATGAGGACAGACAATGCCCAGCAGATTTGTTAGGTTTGTAGACAGACGGGAGTTTTTGTCACTGGATTGCAATGACCGATTGGAAGCATAGTTGTGTAGAATGTTTTTTAGTGCTGGACAGGCAGATGGATGCTGGGTAATTTTATAGCTGGTAAAAAGTTGTGCATATGTTAGTTGATGTGGAAGTTATAATCAATTAAGGCTTTTCATTGCTATACAGTGGTGGGTTCTGAAAGGGGTATGTGCTGCAAATTTAGCAACTTTGTTATAGCATTGTTCAGGTTTTAATTTTTGTGAAGCTTGGAGGTTAGTAGGGATGGGAGCACCATAAAGAAGAGTGTAGAGTATATAAGTAGTGACAAGTGTAGTTTTAGCTGCATCAGTGAGAAAGTTTGTGGATCTGTAAAGCACCCCTAGTTTTTGATAAGTTTTTCTTATGCAATTTTGTATATGCAGGTCAAATAAAAGATTGTCATTCACTATCACCCCTAATAGTTTACTATGAGCGGTGACTTTAATGGTTATATTATCAAGAGAGAGGACTTTTTTCATGAGAGAGGAATTTGGGGGAAAAAGTAGTAGTTTGGTCTTTTTTGGGTTGAGCATGAGTTGTGAGTTACGAAGCCATGTTTCAGTGGCTGTTAAAGCTTTCTGAGTAATTTCATGGAGTACTTTTTTGGAGATGTACCATGTTGTCAGATGTGCAAATGAGAGTGGAATCATCTGTGTATTGTATTAGGGTGGCCTGTTGTGTGGAAGTGTAGAAGGTGTTGGTGAAAATGTTAAAGAGGAGGGGACCAAGGATAGAGCCTTGTGGTACACCGGTGGTGACTGTGAGGTAATGAGAGAGTGTGGAGTGCCATTTTACTGACTGATACCTATTGGACAGGTAGCTTTTGAACCACAGAAGGGTGGGCTGAGCGAGACCTAGTGAGGACATTTGAAGTAGACGTTTACTGTAACAAACTGTGTTGAAGGCTTTAAACAAGTCTAGAAGCAAGGAAGAGACCAGTTTGCCATTATCTCTAGTTTTATTGACAACTTCTATATAGGTTAGAAGGGCAGTGCTAGTACTATGGGAAGGATAGAAGCCATGTTGTGTAGGGTATAGGAGTTCTTCCTGCAGGAAATAGTCTAAAAATTGTTTTTGAATACAGTTTTCAAGTATTTTGGTGAGGTGAGATAAGATTGTTGTAGGTCTAAAATTATTAATGTCTGTTGAATTTCTTCCTTTGTGTAGAGGGATAATGAATAACTTTTTCTAGAGAGAAAGGGAATGTGGAATTCTCGGAATGACCTATTTATAAGGATTGAGACAGGATAGGCAAGGCTATTGGCTGCTGTTTTTAGGCACTCACTTGGAAGGTCATCAATACTGAAGAAGAGCACGGTTTAAGTTTTTGAGTAGTTTTATATGGGAGGTAGGAACAGGTTTGAAGGTGAAAGTGGATGTGGTGATATGTGGCTGTTGGGCAATGGGATTAGATGTTGAGGAATTCTTGATCAGAGATGCTATACTATCTATAAATCAAGAGGTGATGCAGTTTTGAGTGGTGAGTTATCAGGAGAGAAGTTTGGGTTGAATTTATGGCCGGGATATACGATTTCTTTAACAGATGTCCAAAATTTGTGATTAGTATTATTCTCAAAGTTATTATAGTACAGTTTTTGTCTTCATTTATTTACTTTTTAGTATAATTGTGAAAATTCTGAAATGTTCAAGATATTTATTTGTTTTATAGTTTTGCCATTCTTTCCATGCTTTTTCTCTATCCTACATTAGCATTCTACACTTTTTGGATAGCCAAATTGCATTATTTGTTTACAGTCTCTTCCTTCTAGGAGGTGCAAGGTTATTTAGGATATCCAGAATGGGTGTATATTACAGTTCAATTACAGCATCGTCTAAGGGGAGGATTTTTAGAAAGTTACATTTAATAAATGACAGCCCATGGCATGACTAGCCACCCGGTGGTGTAAACCTTGGCTCAAGATGATTGTCATTGTGGAAGTGACACCCCAACCCCATGTGCAAAATGGGAAAAGGGGTTGAGGATGAATGAATGGATGTATTTAATAGATGACAGTGTAGTAATGAACATTTCTAGGTTAAACTTGGAAATGTTATGTGTTATTTTATAGGATTTATATTAGATGAGCGAACTTCCAAATGTTCAACTGTGATATGGTCGACACCATATGATCGAATGCTTGAAAGTTTGAACATTTTAACAGAGATCTCTGTACAGCACAGAATGGGAAGATTTCCCTTTTGTGCACTGTAGTGCGATCTCAGAGTTGGTATTTTTAAAGAGTGGCGGATCTGGGGGGTGCAGGGGGACTTCCCCCCTTGCTTAAAACATTCAGGCAGGTAATTTGTGTAGTTTTTTTTTATTAGATGTTCAAACTTTTAAAATTTGATCATATGGTGTCGACCATATGATGGTCGAACTATTGAAAGTTCGATCATCTAATATAGACCCATTTTATAAATATGCTGTTTACCTGGATGTGTGAGATATCTAGTCTTATTGACTGGGAGATGATCACTGAGAGAGTCTGACATTGTACCTGTGGTAGACTATTACTAGGGTCTGATACTAGGATTCAGTCTAATAGATAATTTGATGTCTTGCTATAATGTGTGCTGCTATTAATTAGTTGTGAAACCATGTAAGGTCATGTTAGATGTAAGCGAATTAGAGTTTGTATCGAACTAATTGACATTCACATCACCTAATAATATTTTTCTTGTGGAAATGTTATGGATATCCAGTGTAAGATATCTTCCTGTATAGCTGGATTGTCACCAGGAGGGATACAAAGGACAGTAATACATATTTATTTATAAATTTTTTTTTTTTTGAGGAAAACTATAAGAAGCTCTGCTGAACTGAATCTTGGTGTTGGTTTGCTAAAAGGGAAGATGTGGTTGGTACTGGGAAATATTAAAGCAATACCACCACCTTTCCTCTCTATGCAGTCATTACAAATGATATTACAGCAGTCATTTATACTGGGTTTAAGCCAAGTTTAAGTTACATGAGAATATCAGGCATATGTTAGGTAATCCAAGCATGCAGTTCAGCAGTTTTATTTCTTATACTTCTAACAATTATCACAGGAAAAAACTAGATTACCAGGGTTGGGGACTGGCTGTTGTTGGGTTACAGATATATGTGGGAGAGAATTATCTTTGTGTTTCCTGTGACAGGTAGGGCCAGTATTATGGTGTATATATCCTTCTAGAAGGATTTTAGTATATCAAGTAATTATGCATATGTGTTTTTAGAGAGGATTCTTGCACTTAATTTTGTTATGGTTTGAGCTTGCGTGCAGTTAGTCTATATTTGTAATAAAGCTGAAGGACAATATTAAATAGATTTGGTGCAATGTGTGGAGAGTGTAAAGAGGAAGTATGGAGAGGTGGCTGGGACAGAGTCAGAGAGATATTGTGATATATTATTGAGTCATGGTAGGATGAAAGACTGCACAGTAGGAGGAGAAGAATAGAGGTTAAGCTGAAGAGTTGCATAATTAAGTGCAGGAAGTGATATTTTATAGATGGGTGGTGGTGGAATAGCAATGAAGAAGGAAACAAGTTGCAGGACAGTATGAGGTTCGGTGATGATGGATTCTGAAAGATGGAAGAGGATAGGTAAGGAGAGAAGCATATTCTATGAAAGAAGAGTGGTAGGTTGTCCTGGTCTCTTCTCTGGAATGGAAGGAATAGAAGAGTAATAAAGGCTAGAGTAGAATAATTTAGTCAAAATAAGAAATGAGGGTTAATTTGGGGAAAAAAGCTGCAATGTGGAATAGACAGGTAATATTAGGGAGGGTTGTGATTATAAATGGATACAGTGTGCAGCAGGATAGTAGGGAGAAAGACAATTGGCAATGGGGCTAGAAATTACATAGAGATAGGGAAAGTAGGAAAAATGAAACAGAAGTGTAGATATAGAAATATTAAGATCATTTGGGGAAGGTTTTGAAATAAGAATCACAAGTGAAATGTACATGTAGAAAGTATAATATTATGCTATTGTCTTTGTTTATTATCTCCTCACTATTGACTTTAAAAAGGTAATACTAATTCGTTATGTTGATGATCAAATCTAAATATGGGAAAAATCTCAAACTCTTTCCAGACAAAGGTGCTATCAAACTTTCTCATTTTTCAGTGGTTCATGAGCAACTCACAGTTAATTCATTAGTTTCCTAAATGCCTAAGTACCTGGAATCAACACTCATCTTTTCATTAGATATAGAGAAATAGAGTGATTTCAGCTTAAATTACATTATAGTATCAACTTTTGAAACTGCTAAAAACAATCTTCTCTTGCTGAACAGAGTACTAGCATGGCTTACTTATCATTTCAAACTCCTTTAAAAGGAACTATTGAGGACAGTAATCAACCCAACATCTTAGAAACAAGTCTTCAATGAGATACAGAAAGAGAACAGTGTAAGCACTATACACAAAACAATGCTGAGTTTAACACTAGCACTATTGTCATGATTTTATATTGAATACTTGCACTGTTGTCATGATTTTGTAATCAATGCTTGCACTATTGTCATGATTTTATATTTAATGCATATCTTATTATGAGTTTACATTTAATGGTTGCATTATTCTGATTATGTAACCCTTTTTACATTTAATGCTTGCACTGTCATGATTTTATATTTAAAGCTTGCACCATTATAATAATTTTATATTTAGTGCTTGTACTGCTCTGATTATCTAACTCTTTGAAGACTTATTGGTTGAGATGTTAGAGAGGCAAGTAATGTTTTCTACCCCTTGCCCAAAATATTTTTTGTTTTCCCATGCCTATTTTTCTATGCTGTTTATTCACAATATGAAAAATAGCATGTCTTGAAAATAAAACTTGAAATAAGTAACACACAAAATTGTCTGTAGGTTCATTCACTCTGCAAATCCCAATTATTTCCACTTTTCCCATACGGTCCAATTTTTACATTATGGAATAAATAGATTGGATTTTTGCAGAGGCTGGACTTGATTTCCTTCAAGTGTGTGTACTTATTCACAATACGACACATTTTGTTTTTTAGCATTTAAGTTAATACTTAAAATACGTTGGTTCATAACTTTAGCAGTTAAAAGGCAACATCACTGTCTCACTTTATTAGATAAGCAATTGTGTGATGTAACTGATAGGACAAAATTATTACCAGTCACTTGTACCTCTAAATTACTTCATACTGACAATTGCTTCTACCTGTAAATTGCTTCATACCGACTACTGCTTGTACCTCTAAATTACTTCATACTAACTATTGTTTGTACTTCTAAATTACTTCATACTGACTACTGCTTGTACCTGTAAATGACGTCATACCGACTACTGCTTGTACCTGTAAATTACTTCATACCAACTACTGCTTGTACCTCTAAATTACTTCATACCGACTACTGCTTGTACCTCTAAATTACTTCATACCAACTACTGCTTGTACCTCTAAATGACTTCATACAGACTACTGCTTGTACCTCTAAATCACATCATACCAACTACTGCTTGGACCACTAAATGACTTCATACTGACTACTGCTTGTACCTCTATATTACTTCATATTAACCACTGTTTGTACCTGTAAATTACTTCATACTGACTACTGCTTGTACCGCTAAATTACTTCATACCGACTACTGCTTTTACCTCTATATTACTTCATTCCAACCACTGCTTGTATCAATAAATTGCTTCAGACTGACTACTGCTTGTATCTCTAAATTACTTCATACTGACTACTGCTTGTACCTCTAAATTACTTCATACTGACTACTGCTTGTACCTGTAAATTACTTCATACTGACTACTGCTTGTACCTCTAAATTACTTCATACCAACTACTGCTTGTACCTCTAAATTACTTCATACCAACTACTGCTTGTACCTCTAAATTACTTCATACTGACTACTGCTTGTACCTTTAAATTACTTCATACTGACAACTGCTTCTACCAGTAAATTGCTTCATACTGACTACTGCTTGTACCTCTAAATTACTTCATACTAACTATTGTTTGTACTTCTAAATTACTTCATATTGACTACTGCTTGTACCTGTAAATTACTTCATACTGACTATGCTTGTACCTGTAAACTACTTCATACTGATTACTGCTTGTACCTGTAAATTACTTCATACTGATTACTGCTTGTACCTCTAAATGATGTCATACCGACTACTGCTTTTACCTCTAAATTACTTCATACCAACTACTGCTTGTACCTCTAAATTACTTCATACTGACTACTGCTTGTACCTCTAAATTACTTCATACCAACTACTGATTGTACCTCTAAATTACTTCATACAGACTACTGCTTGTACCTCTAAATCACATCATACCAACTACTGCTTGTACATCTAAATAACTTCATACTGACTACTGCTTGTCCCTCAAAATTACTTCATATTAACCACTGTTTGTACCTGTAAATTACTTCATACTTACTACTGCTTGTACCGCTAAATTACTTCATACCGACTACTGCTTTTACCTCTATATTACTTCATACTGACTACTGCTTGTACCTCTAAATTACTTCATACCAACTACTGCTTGTACCTCTAAATTACTTCATACTGACTACTGCTTGTACCTCTAAATTACTTCATACCAACTACTGATTGTTCCTGTAAATTACTTCACACTGACTACTGCTTATACCTCCAAATTACTTCATACTGACTATTGCTTGTACCTGTAAATTACTTCATCCTGACTAATGCTTGTACCTGTAAATTACTTTATACCGACTACTGCTTGTACCTCTAAATTACTTCATACCAACTACTGCTTATACCTCTAAATTACTTCATACCGACTACTGCTTGTACCTCTAAATTATTTCATACTGACTACTGCTTGTACCTGTAAATTACTTCATTCTGACTACTGCTTGTACTTGTAAATTACTTCATACTGACTACTGCTTGTACCTTTAAATTACTTCATACCAACTACTGCTTGTACCTCTAAATGACATCATACCAACTACTGCTTGTACCTCTAAATGACTTCATACTGACTACTGCTTCTACCTCTAAATGACTTCATACTGACTACTGCTTCTACCTGTAAATTGCTTCATAACGACTACTGCTTGTACCTCTAAATTACTTCATATTAACTATTGTTTGTACTTCTAAATTACTTCATATTGACTACTGTTTGTACCTGTAAATGACTTCATACTGACTATGCTTGTACCTGTAAACTACTTCATACTGATTACTGCTTGTACCTGTAAATTACTTCATACTGATTACTGCTTGTACCTCTAAATGACGTCATACCGACTACTGCTTGTACCTGTAAATTACTTCATACCAACTACTGCTTGTACCTCTAAATTACTTCATACCGACTACTGCTTGTACCTCTAAATTACTTCATACCAACTACTGCTTGTACCTCTAAATGACTTCATACTGACTACTGCTTGTACCTCTAAATTACTTCATACCAACTACTGCTTGTACCTCTAAATTACTTCATACTGACTACTGCTTTTACCTCTAAATTACTTCATACTATCTACTGTTTATACCTCTAAATTACTTCATACTGACTATTGCTTGTACCTCTAAATTACTTCATACCGACTACTGCTTGTACCCCTAAATTACTTCATTCCAACCACTGCTTGTACCTCTAAATTAATTCAGAATGACTACTGCTTGTATATCTAAATTACTTCATACTGACTACTGCTTGTACCTGTAAATTACTTCATACTGACTACTGCTTGTACCTCTAAATTACTTCATACTGACTACTGCTTGTACCTCTAAATTACTTCATACCAACTACTGCTTGTACCTCTAAATTACTTCATACTGACTACTGCTTTTACCTCTAAATTACTTCATACTGACTACTGCTTGTACCTCTAAATTACTTCATACTGACTACTGCTTGTACCTCTAAATTACTTCATACTGACTACTGCTTGTACCTCTAAATTACTTCATACTGACTACTGCTTGTACCTCTAAATTACTTCATACTGACTACTGCTTGTACCTCTAAATTACTTCATACTGACTACTGCTTGTACCTCTAAATTACTTCATACTGACTACTGCTTGTACCTGTAAATTACTTCATACTGACTACTGCTTGTACCTCTAATTTACTTCATACTAACTACTGCTTGTACCTGTAAATTACTTCATACTGCCTACAGCTTGTACCTCTAAATTACTTCATACTGACTACAGCTTGTACCTCTAAATTACTTCATACCGACTTCTGTTTTTACCTGTAAATTACTTCATTCTGACTACTGCTTGAACCTTTAAATTACTTCATATTGACTACTGCTTGTACCTCTAAATTACTTCATACTGACAACTGATTCTACCTGTAAATTGCTTCATACCGACTACTGCTTGTACCTCTAATTTACTTCATACTAACTATTGTTTGTACTTCTAAATTACTTCATACTGACTACTGCTTGTACCTGTAAATTACTTCATACTGACTACTGTTTGTACCTGTAAATTACTTCATACTGATTACTGCTTGTACCTGTAAATTACTTCATACTGATTACTGCTTGTACCTGTAAATGACGTCATACCGACTACTGCTTGTACCTCTAAATTACTTCATACCAACTACTGCTTGTACCTCTAAATTACTTCATACTGACTACTGCTTGTACCTCTAAATTACTTCATACCAACTACTGATTGTACCTCTAAATTACTTCATACAGACTACTGCTTGTACCTCTAAATTACTTCATACCAACTACTGCTTGTACCTCTAAATGACTTCATACAGACTACTGCTTGTACCTCTAAATCACATCATACCAACTACTGCTTGGACCACTAAATGACTTCATACTGACTACTGCTTGTACCTCTATATTACTTCATATTAACCACTGTTTGTACCTGTAAATTACTTCATACTGACTACTGCTTGTACCTGTAAATTACTTCATACTGATTACTGATTGTATCTGTAAATTACTTCATACTGACTACTGCTTGTACCTGTAAATTACTTCATTCGGACTACTGCTTGTACCTGTAAATTACTTCATACTGACAACTACTGCTTGTACCTGTAAATTACTTCATACTGCCTACAGCTTGTACCTCTAAATTACTTCATACTGACTACAGCTTGTACCTCTAAATTACTTCCTATTACTTCATACCAACTACTGCTTGTACTTGTAAATTACTTCATACTGATTCCTGCTTGTACCTCTAAATTACTTCATACTGACTACTGCTTGTACCTCTAAATTACTTCATACTGATTACTGCTTGTACTTGTAAATTACTTCATACTGATTACTGCTTGTACCTCTACATTACTTCATTCTGACTACTGCTTGTACCTCTAAATTACTTCATACCAACTACTGCGTGTGCCTCAGAATTACTTCATACTGCCTACTGCTTTTACCTCCAAATTACTTCATACGGAATACTGGTTGTACCTATAAATTCCTTCATTCTTACTACTGCTTGTACCTCTAAATTACTTCATACTGACTACTGCTTGTACCTCTAAATTCCTTCATTCTTACTACTGCTTGTACCTCTAAATTACTTCATACTGACTACTGCTTGTACCTCTAAATTACTTTCTACTGACTACTGCTTGTATCTCTAAATTACTTCATACTAACTACTGTTTGTACCTCTAAATAACTTCATACTGACTACTGCTTGTACTTGTAAATTACTTCATACTGATTACTGCTTGTACCCCTAAATTACTTTATAATGACTACTGCTTGTACCTCTAAATTACTTCATACCAACTACTGCTTGTACCTCTAAATTACTTCATACTGACTACTGCTTGTACCTCTAAATTACTTCATACTGACTACTGCTTGTACCTCTAAATTACTTCATACTGACTACTGATTGTACCTGTAAATTACTTTATAATGACTACTGCTTGTACCTCTACATTACTTCATTCTGACTACTGCTTGTACCTCTAAATTACTTCATACCAACTACTGCGTGTGCCTCAGAATTACTTCATACTGCCTACTGCTTTTACCTCCAAATTACTTCATACGGAATACTGGTTGTACCTGTAAATTACTTCATACTGACTACTGCTTGTATCTCTAAATTACTTCATACTAACTACTGCTTGTACCTCTAAATTACTTCATACCGACTACTGCTTGTACCTCTAAATTACTTCACAACCAATATTCCTTGTTTCTGTAAATTACTTCATACCAACTACTGCTTGTACCTCTAAATGACATCATACCAACTACTGCTTCTACCTGTAAATTGCTTCATAACGACTACTGCTTGTACCTCTAAATTACTTCATACTGACTACTGCTTGTACCTCTAAATTACTTCATACTGACTACTGCTTGTACCTCTAAATTACTTCATACGGAATACTGGTTGTACCTGTAAATTACTTCATACTGACTACTGCTTGTACCTCTAAATTACTTCATACCAACTATTGCTTGTACCATTAAATTACTTCATCCTAACTGCTGTTTCTACCTCTAAATTACTTCATACTGACTACTGCTTTTATCTGTGAATTACTTCATTCTGATTACTGATTGTACCTGTAAATGATTTCATGCTGACTACTGCTTGTACCTGTAAATTTCTTCATACCCACTTCTGCTTGTACCTCTAAATGACGTCATACTGACTACTGATTGAACCTCTAAATTACTTCATACCGACTACTGCTTGTACCTCTAAATTTCTTCATACTAACTGCTGTTTGTACCTCTGAATTACTTCATACTGACTACTGCTTGTACCTGTGAAATACTTCATACTGATTACTGCTTGTACTTGTAAATTACTTCATACTGATTACTGCTTGTACCCCTAAATTACTTTATAATGACTACTGCTTGTACCTCTACATTACTTCATTCTGACTACTGCTTGTACCTCTAAATTACTTCATACCAACTACTGTTTGTACCTCTAAATTACTTCACACTGATTACTGATTGTACCTGTAAATTACTTTATACTGACTACTGCTTGTACCTCTAAATTACTTCATACAATCTTCTGCTTGTACCATTAAATTACTTCATACCAACTACTGCTTGTACCTCTAAATTACTTCATACTGACTACTGCTTGTACCTCTAAATTACTTCATACTGATTACTGATTGTACCTGTAAATTACTTCATACTGACTACTGCTTGTACCTCTAAATTACTTCATACTGACTACTGCTTGTACCTCTAAATTACTTCATACCAACCACTGCTTGTACCTCTAAATTACTTCACACTGACTACTGCTTATACCTCCAAATTACTTCATACTGACTATTGCTTGTACCTGTAAATTACTTCATCCTGACTAATGCTTGTACCTGTAAATTACTTTATAATGACTACTGCTGGTACCTCTAAATTATTTCATACTGACTACTGCTTGTACCTGTAAATTACTTCATACAAACTACTGCTTGTACCTCTAAATTACTTCATACTGCCTACAGCTTGTACCTCTAAATTACTTCATACTGACTACTGCTTCTACCAGTAAATTGCTTCATACTGACTACTGCTTGTACCTCTAAATTTCTTCATACTAACTATTGTTTGTACCTCTAAATTACTTCATAATGACTACTGCTTGTACTTGTAAATTACTTCATACCTACTACTGCTTGTACATCTAAATTACTTCATACTGACTACTGCTTGTACCTCTAAATGACTTCATACTGACTACTGCTTGTACCTCAAAATTACTTCATACCTACTACTGCTTGTACATCTAAATTACTTCATACTGACTACTGCTTGTACCTCAAAATTACTTCATACCTACTACTGCTTGTACATCTAAATTACTTCATACTGACTACTGCTTATACCTCTAAATTACTTCATACCAACTATTGCTTGTACCATTAAATTACTTCATCCTAACTGCTGTTTCTACCTCTAAATTACTTCATACTGACTACTGCTTTTATCTGTGAATTACTTCATTCTGATTACTGATTGTACCTGTAAATGATTTCATGCTGACTACTGCTTATACCTGTAAATTTCTTCATACCCACTTCTGCTTGTACCTCTGAATTACTTCCTATGAACCACTGCTTGTACCTCTAAATTACTTCATACCAACTATTGCTTGCACCATTAAATTACTTCATCCTAACTGCTGTTTGTACCTCTAAATTATTTCATACTGACTACTGCTTGTATCTGTGAATTACTTCATTCTGATTACTGATTGTACCTGTAAATTACTTCATGCTGATTACTGATTGTACCTGTAAATTACTTTATACTGACTACTGCTTGTACCTCTAAATTACTTCATACTGACTACTGCTTGTACCTCTAAATTACTTCATACTATCTACTGTTTGTACCTCTAAATTACTTCACACTGATTACTGATTGTACCTGTAAATTACTTTATACTGACTACTGCTTGTACCTCTAAATTACTTCATACTGACTAATGCTTGTACCATTAAATTACTTCATACCAGCTACTGCTTGTACCTCTAAATTACTTCATACTGACTACTGCTTGTACCTCTAAATTACTTCATACTATCTACAGTTTGTACCTCTAAATTACTTCATAGTGATTACTGATTGTACTTGTAGATTACTTTATACTGACTACAGCCCCATACCTCTAAATTACTTGATACTGACTACTGCTTGTACCTCTAAATTACTTCATACCAACCACTGCTTGTACCTCTAAATTACTTCACAACTAATATTCCTTGTACCTGTAAATTACTTCACACTGACTACTGCTTGTACCTCTAAATTACTTCATCTTGACTACTGCTTGTACCTGTAAATTACTTTATAATGACTACTGCTTGTACCTCTACATTACTTCATTCTGACTACTGCTTGTACCTCTAAATTACTTCATACCAACTACTGCTTGTACCTCTACATTACTTCATTCTGACTACTGCTTGTACCTCTAAATTACTTCATACTGATTACTGCTTGTACTTGTAAATTACTTCATACTGATTCCTGCTTGTACCTCTAAATTACTTCATACTGACTACTGCTTGTACCTCTAAATTACTTCATACTGATTACTGCTTGTACCTCTAAATTACTTCATACTGACTACTGCTTGTACCTCTAAATTACTTCATACTGACTACTGCTTGTACCTCTAAATTACTTCATACTGACTACTGCTTGTACCTCTAAATTACTTCATACCAACTACTGCTTGTACCTCTAAATTACTTCATACTGACTACTGCTTGTACCTCTAAATTACTTCATACTGACTACTGCTTGTACCTCTAAATTACTTCATACTGACTACTGCTTGCACCTCTAAATTACTTCATACTGACTACTGCTTGTACCTCTAAATTACTTCATACCAACTACTGCTTGTACCTGCAAAGGACTTCATACTGACTGCTGCTTGTACCTCTAAATTTCTTCATACTAACTGCTGTTTGTACCTCTGAATTACTTCATACTGAGTACTGCTTGTACCTGTAAATTACTTCATACTGACTACTGCTTGTACCTCTAAATGACTTCATACTAACTACTGCTTGTACCTCTATATTACTTCATATTAACCACTGTTTGTACCTGTAAATTACTTCATACTGACTACTGCTTGTACCTGTAAATTACTTCATACTGATTACTGATTGTATCTGTAAATTACTTCATACTGACTACTGCTTGTACCGCTTAATTACTTCATACCGACTACTGCTTTTACCTCTATATTACTTCATATGACTACTGCTTGTACCTCTAAATTGCTTCAGACTGACTACTGCTTGTATCTCTAAATTACTTCATACTGACTACTGCTTATACCTCTAAATTACTTCATACTAACTATTGTTTGTACTTCTAAATTACTTCATATTGACTACTGCTTGTACCTGTAAATTACTTCATTCTGACTACTGCTTGTACTTGTAAATTACTTCATACTGACTACTGCTTGTACCTTTAAATTACTTCATACTGACAACTGCTTGTACCTCTAAATTACTTCATACTGACTACTGCTTGTACCTCTAAATTACTTCATACTGATTACTGCTTGTACTTGTAAATTACTTCATACTGATTACTGCTTGTACCTCTAAATTACTTCATACCGACTACTGATTGTACCTGTAAATTACTTTATACTGACTACTGCTTGTACCTCTAAATTACTTCATACTGACTAATGCTTGTACCACTAAATTTCTTCATACTATCTACTGTTTGTACCTCTAAATTACTTCATAGTGATTACTGATTGTACCTGTAAATTACTTCATCCTGACTACTGCTTGTACCTGTAAATTACTTTATAATGACTACTGCTTGCACCTCTAAATTATTTCATACTGACTACTGCTTGTACCTGTAAATTACTTTATAATGACTACTGCTTGCACCTCTAAATTATTTCATACTGACTACTGCTTGTACCTGTAAATTACTTCATTCGGACTACTGCTTGTACCTGTAAATTACTTCATACTGACTACTGCTTGTACCTCTAAATTACTTCATACTGACTACAGCTTGTACCTCTAAATTACTTCATACCGACTACTGCTTGTACCTGTAAATTACTTTATAATGACTACTGCTGGTACCTCTAAATTATTTCATACTGACTACTGCTTGTACCTGTAAATTACTTCATTCTGACTACTGCTTGTACCTCTAAATTTCTTCATACTAACTATTGTTTGTACCTCTAAATTACTTCATAATGACTACTGCTTGTACTTGTAAATTACTTCATACTAACTACTGCTTGTATCTGCAAATTACTTCATACTGATTACTGCTTGTACCTCTAAATTACTTCATACCGACTACTGCTTTTACCTCTATATTACTTCATTCCAACCACTGCTTGTATCAATAAATTGCTTCAGACTGACTACTGCTTGTATCTCTAAATTACTTCATACTGACTACTGCTTGATTACTGCTTGTACCTCTAAATGACGTCATACTGACTACTGATTGAACCTCTAAATTACTTCATACCAACTACTGCTTGTACCTGCAAAGGACTTCATACTGACTGCTGCTTGTACCTCTAAATTTCTTCATACTAACTGCTGTTTGTACCTCTGAATTACTTCATACCAACTACTGCTTGTACCTGCAAAGGACTTCATACTGACTGCTGCTTGTACCTCTAAATTTCTTCATACTAACTGCTGTTTGTACCTCTGAATTACTTCATACTGACTACTGCTTGTACCTGTGAAATACTTCATTCTGATTACTGATTGTACCTGTAAATTATTTCATGCTGACTACTGCTTGTACCTCTAAATTACTTCATACCGACTACTGATTGTACCTCTGAATTACTTCTTTTGAACTACTGCTTGTACCTCTAAATTACTTCATACCGACTACTGATTGTACCTCTGAATTACTTCTTTTGAACTACTGCTTGTACCTCTAAATTATGTCAGACAGACTACTGCTTGTACCTCTAAATTACTTCATACTGACTACTGTTTGTACCTCTAAATTACTTCACAGCTAATATTCCTTGTACCTGTAAATTACTTCACACTCACTACTGCTGATACCTGTAAATTACTTCATCCTGGCAACTGATTGTACCTCTAAATTACTTTATAATGACTACTGCTTGTACCTCTAAATTACTTCATAGACTAGCAATAGACTAGCTGCTGTAGGGGATTGATTCATCATTCATTACATATTATAAATTTGTTTACAGTCCCTGACATCCTCCCAATGTGCTTTCATTACATTTATTCATGTGCGACTATACTGTATGGGGCACTTGTGCTTATATGGGGGTTTCAGAACTTTATTAAACTGACATCTCACATCTGGAACTACTACAGTACTCTGGTTAACAAATATATATTATTTAGTAGCTAATTATAAAAAAAAAGTTTATGTACTGCTTTCACATGTAAAATTCAAATTGTTTGCAGTGGGGATTGAACCAGGAATACCTACTTGCAAAGTGCATGCTCTACCCACAACACTATTGAATTTCTGACTATTTTGGATGTCTCTTGCTATTTAACTTCTTGTGCTGTTTAAACTGGATTAAAGATAGCTAAGCAATGGGCACACCCGTGCAACTACACTTAAATTTTATTGCATGTATAAAAAAAATGTATTTGTTGTGTTTTTTTATTTGAACCTTTTAGAATATCCTTGCTAATGCTGAACCTGTTATTCTATCAACTTTTTGCTATGTGGGACGATTGTTGCTTATGGCTTTGTCCACATTCCTTACTCTGATGGGTTGGGAGGTGTGCACTATGTGCTTATGCTACATTTGTTATTCTATCAACTTTTGGCTTGGTAGTGATGATTGTCAGATTTCTTACCCTGATGGGTTGGAGGTGCTATGAGTGATCTCGCTTGTTTTAAATTGCAGAATGGCAATTCTGGTGTGCAGGGGGCATGTGTATTGTGAGAGCATTGCTCTTAGACACACCTCCTGCACTCATACACAGAACATGTCTGTTTTTTAGCATGGCAGCACACTTTCATGAATATGCATAGCATGCTGCCATGCTGCACGGGAATGGTCCCTTCTGTGCAAGAATAAGCTATTCCTGCAGAGAAGTTTACTGAAGCCCAAGTTTTATCTTAAGCTTCTGTGCAAGAGCTCACAGTAGTTAGTATGAAATAATTTAGAGGTGCAAGCAGTAGTCCGTATGCAATAATTTAGAGGTACAAGCAGTAGTCAGTGTAAAGTAATTTACAGGGACAAGCAGTAGTCAGTACGAAGTAATTTAGAGGTACAAGCAGTAGTCAGTATGAAGTAATTTACAGGTACAAGCAGTAGTTGGCATGAAATAATTTAGAGGTACAAGCAGTAGTTGGTATGAAGTAATTTACAAGTACAAGCAGTAGTCAGTATGAAGTAATTTACAGGTACAAGGAGTATTCATTGTGAAATGATTTAGAGGTATAAGCAGTAGTCAGTATGAAATCATTTAGAGCTACAAGCAGTAGTCTGTATGAAGTAATTTAGAGGTACCTACAGTAGTTGGTATGAAGTAATTTAGTGTTACAAGCAGTAGTCGGTATGAAGTAATTTAGAGGTACAAGCAGTAGTCAGTATGAAATAATTTATAGGTACAAGCAGTAGTCAGTATGAATTAATTTAGAGGTACAAGCAGTAGTCAGTATGAAGCAATTTACAGGTACAAGCAGTACTCAGTATGAAGTAATTTTTAGGTACAAGCAGTAGTCAGTATGAATTAATTTAGAGGAACAAGCAGTAGTCAGTATGAAGTAATTTAGAGGTACAAACAGTAGTTGGTATGAAGTAATTTAATGGTACAAGCAATAGTTGGTATGAAGTAATTTAGAGGTACAAGCAGTAGTCAGTATGAAGTAATTTAGATGTACAAGCAGTAGTAGGTATGAAGTAATTTTGAGGTACAAGCAGTAGTCAGTATGAAGTCATTTAGAGGTACAAGCAGTAGTCAGTATGAAGTAATTTACAGGTACAAGCAGTACTCAGTATGAAGTAATTTAGAAGTACAAGCTGTAGGCAGTATGAAGTAATTTAGAGGTGCAAGCAGTAGTTAGTATGAAGTAATTTAGTGGCACGAGCAGTAGTCTGTATGAAGTAGTTTACAGGTACAAGCAGTAGTCAGTATGAAGAAATTTATAGGTACAACCAGCAGTCAGTATGAAGTAATTTAGAGGTACAAACTGTAGTCAGTATGAAGTAATTTAGAGGTATAAACAGTAGATAGTATGAAGTAATTTAGAGGTACAAGCAGTAGTCAGTATGAAGTAATTTAGAGGTGCAAGCAGTAGTCAGTATGAAGTAATTTAGAGGTGTAAGCAGTAGTCAGTGTAAAGTAATTTACAAGTACAAGGAATATTTCTTGTGAAGTAATTTAGAGGTACAAGAAATAGTCAGTATGAAGTAATTTAGAGGTACAAACAGTAGTTAGTATGAAGTAATTTAGAGGTATAAATAGTAGTTGGTATGAAGTAATTTAGAGGTACAAGCAGTAGTTGGTATGAAGTAATTTAGAGGTGCAAGCAGTAGTCAGTATGAAGTAATTTAGAGGTATAAGCAGTAGTCAGTGTAAGGTAATTTACAAGTACAAGGAATATTTGTTGTGAAGTAATTTAGAGGTACAAGAAGTAGTCAGTATGAAGTAATTTAGAGGTACAAACAGTAGTTAGTATGAAGTAATTTAGAGGTACAAGCAGTAGTCAGTATGAAGTCATTTAGAGGTACAAGCAGTAGTTGGTATGAAGTCATTTAGAGGTACAAGCAGTAGTCTTTATGAAGTAATTTAGAGGTACAAGCAGTAGCTGGTATGAAGTAATTTAGAGGTACAAGCAGTAGTCGGTATGAAGTCATTTAGAGGTACAAGCAGTAATCAGTATGAAGTAATTTACAGGTACAAGCAGTAGTTGGCATGAAATAATTTAGAGGTACAAACAGTAGTTAGTATGAAGTAATTTACAGGTACAAGCAGTAGTCAGTATGAAGTAATTTAGAGGTACAAACAGTAGTTGGTATGAAGTAATTTAATGGTACAAGCAATAGTTGGTATGAAGTAATTTAGAGGTACAAGCAGTAGTCAGTATGAAGTAATTTAGATGTACAAGCAGTAGTAGGTATGAAGTAATTTTGAGGTACAAGCAGTAGTCAGTATGAAGTCATTTAGAGGTACAAGCAGTAGTCAGTATGAAGTAATTTACAGGTACAAGCAGTACTCAGTATGAAGTAATTTAGAAGTACAAGCTGTAGGCAGTATGAAGTAATTTAGAGTTGCAAGCAGTAGTTAGTATGAAGTAATTTAGTGGTACAAGCAGTAGTCTGTATGAAGTAGTTTACAGGTACAAGCAGTAGTCAGTATGAAGAAATTTATAGGTACAACCAGCAGTCAGTATGAAGTAATTTAGAGGTACAAACTGTAGTCAGTATGAAGTAATTTAGAGGTATAAACAGTAGATAGTATGAAGTAATTTAGAGGTACAAGCAGTAGTTGGTATGAAGTAATTTAGAGGTGCAAGCAGTAGTCAGTATGAAGTAATTTAGAGGTGTAAGCAGTAGTCAGTGTAAAGTAATTTACTAGTACAAGGAATATTTCTTGTGAAGTAATTTAGAGGTACAAGCAATAGTCAGTATGAAGTTATTTAGTCAGTATGAAGTAATTTAGAGGTACAAGCAGTAGTCAGTATGAAGTAATTTAGAGGTACAAATAGTAGTTGGTATGAAGTAATTAAGAGGTACAAGCAGTAGTTGATATGAAGTAATTTAGAGGTGCAAGCAGTAGTCAGTATGAAGTAATTTAGAGGTATAAGCAGTAGTCAGTGTAAAGTAATTTACAAGTACAAGGAATATTTGTTGTGAAGTAATTTAGAGGTACAAGATGTAGTCAGTATGAAGTAATTTATAGGTACAAGCAGCAGTCAGTATGAAGTAATTTAGAGGTACAAACAGTAGTCAGTATGAAGTAATTTAGAGGTATAAACAGTAGATAGTATGAAGTAATTTAGAGGTACAAGCAGTAGTTGGTATGAAGTAATTTAGAGGTGCAAGCAGTAGTCAGTATGAAGTAATTTAGAGGTGTAAGCAGTAGTCAGTGTAAAGTAATTTACTAGTACAAGGAATATTTCTTGTGAAGTAATTTAGAGGTACAAGCAATAGTCAGTATGAAGTTATTTAGAGGTACAAACAGTAGTTAGTATGAAGTAATTTAGAGGTATAAATAGTAGTTGGTATGAAGTAATTTAGAGGTACAAGAAGTAGTTGGTATGAAGTAATTTAGAGGTGCAAGCAGTAGTTAGTATGAAGTAATTTAGAGGTACAAGCAGTAGTCAGTATGAAGTCATTTAGAGGTACAAGCAGTAGTTGGTATGAAGTCATTTAGAGGTACAAGCAGTAGTCTTTATGAAGTAATTTAGAGGTACAAGCAGTAGCTGGTATGAAGTAATTTAGAGGTACAAGCAGTAGTCGGTATGAAGTCATTTAGAGGTACAAGCAGTAATCAGTATGAAGTAATTTACAGGTACAAGCAGTAATCAGTATGAAGTAATTTAGAGGTACAAGCAGTAGTCAGTATGAAGTAATTTAGAGGTACAAGCAGTAGTAAGAATGAAGGAATTTATAGGTACAACCAGTATTCCGTATGAAGTAATTTGGAGGTAAAAGCAGTAGGCAGTATGAAGTAATTTAGAGGTACAAGCAGTAGTCAGAATGAAGTAATGTAGAGGTACAAGCAGTAGTTGGTATGAAGTCATTTAGAGGTACAAGCAGTAGTTAGTATGAAGTAATTTAGAGGTACAAGCAGTTGTCAGTATGAAGTCATTTAGAGGTACAAGCAGTAGTCGTTATGAAGCAATTTACAGGTAGAAGCAGTAGTCAGTATGAAGTCATTTAGAGGTACAAGCAGTAGTTGGTATGATGTCATTTAGAGGTACAAGCAGTAGTCGGTATGAAGTAATTTAGAGGTATAAGCAGTAGTTGGTATGAAGTAATTTAGAGGTACAAGCAGTAGTCGGTATGCCTTCATTTAGAGGTACAAGCAGTAATCAGTATGAAGTAATTTACAGGTACAAGCAGTAATCAGTATGAAGTAATTTACAGGTACAAGCAGTAGTCAGTATGAAGATATTTAGAGGTACAAGCAGTAGTCAGAATGAATTAATTTACAGGTACAACCAGTATTCCGTATGAAGTAATTTGGAGGTACAAGCAGTAGGCAGTATGAAATAATTTAGAGGTACAATCAGTAGTCAGAATGAAGTAATGTAGAGTTACAAGCAGTAGTCATTATAAAGTTATTTACAGGTACAAACAATAGTTAGTATGAAGTAATTTGGAGGTATAAGCAGTAGTCAGTGTGAAGTAATTTACAGGAACAAGGAATATTTGTTGTGAAGTAATTTAGAGGTACAAGCAGTAGTCAGTATGAAGTAATTTAGAGATACAAGCAGTAGTCAGTCTTAAGTAATTTAGAGGTACAAGCAGTGGTTGGTATGAAGTAATTTAGAGGTGTACAAGCAGTAGTCGGTATGAAGTAATTTAGAGGTAGAGGCAGTAGTCAGTATAAAGTAATTTACAGGTACAATCAGTAATCAGTATGAAGTAATTTAGAGGTACAAACAGTAGATAGTATGAAGTAATTTAGAGGTACAAGCATAGTCAGTATGATGTAATTTAGAGATACAAGCAGTAGTTGGTATGAAGTAATTTAATGGTGCAAGCAGTAGATAGTATGAAGTAATTTAGAGGTACAAGCAGTAGTCAGTATGAAGTAATTTAGAGGTACAAGCAGTAGCTGGTATGAAGTAATTTAATGGTACAGGCAGTAGTTGGTATGAAGTAATTTAGAGGTACAAGCAGTAGTCATTATAAAGTAATTTAGAGGTACAATCAGTTGCCAGGATGAAGTAATTTACAGGTATCAGCAGTAGTGAGTGTGAAGTAATTTACAGGTACAAGGAATATTAGCTGTGAAGTAATTTAGAGGTACAAACAGTAGTCAGTATGAAGTAATTTAGAGGTACAAGCAGTAGTCAGTATGAAGTAATTTATATGTACAAGCAGTAGTTCATAGGAAGTAATTCAGAGGTACAAGCAGAAGTGGGTATGAAGTAATTTAGAGGTACAAGCAGTAGTCACCATGAAGTAATTTACAGGTGCAATCAGTAATCAGAATGAAGTAATTCACAGGTACAAGCAGTAGTCAGTATGAAGTAATACAAGGAATATTTGTTGTGAAGTAATTTAGATGTACAAGAAGTAGTCAGTATGAAGTAGTTTAGAGGTACAAACAGTAGTTAGTATGAAGTAATTTAGAAGTACAAGCAGTACCAGGAGTCTTACTATGAACTGCACAGCTCTGCTTACCAGGTGTAAGCATTGTGTAAATATGACTGCTAAACAATGAGTAGTCCAGCTAACTGGATTTTCCCATTGATAAGCAGTGCTGAACCTGCCCCGTTAAGCACTGCCAACCTTAGCTAAGCAGGTTTGCCCATAGCTTAGCTTAGCTCAGCATATTCAAAACCGTCCAATCTTGGCAAAGGGTTGGAAATCGGCCCTATTTAAACCCTGCAGGCAGGAATACAGCTCATAACTGGCTGTAGCTTCCCACTGTAGGCAGTATGGCAGGTGTTGGCATGGGCATGCACTTCCGGGCACAGCGCTGGGGCACACAGAAATCCATGTTCATAGTAGGACTCCTGGTAAATAACCATGATGAGAGATTGCTGCAGGGCCAGTACCAGGGCTCCCAATATAAAGCTGAAGCCTGGGACCATCTTACCCGTGATCTCACCAGTGCCACTGGTATCCCTCGGACTGGTACCACTATGTTGACTTGAAGCGGAGGAAGAGGGAGCTCTTGGATGAGTGGGTCCAAGAAGCAAAGCAGAGGGGTGATGTCCCAGCAGTGTGTAAGTATTCATATCAATAACTGTTTACCAAAGTCCAGCCTGTGTATGTGATGGATAGGTACGCCTAAATATTTCTCTATTCCCTTTTCAGCTGCAGCTGAGTGGGCTGTGAATCAGGAAGCCCATGCCAGTAGGTTGCAAAGTCTGCGTCACGAGCTGATGAGTACCAATCCTGCTTGTAGTAGCCATACCAAATAAATATAAAGTAGTAGAAAGTCATCTGGCAGTATAAAAACTGTGCATGGGTAGTACTGAATAAACCAGACAATATGACAGTAATAGACCCATATAGGTGATATTTAATAAAACCGTAACTGCCTGACAATAAAATGCTAAATCCTGAACTGGTTGTGTTTACTCTGATATTGTATGGCATTTAGTGTTGCATTCTCTGAATAGTTATGTTGTGTTATCCACTGTGCTACATAAAAATATGTCTAGGAATGTCTGTATAAGACTGTTGTTAGTACAAGGTCAGACTGTACAACCAAGAGGGACTTAGACAGAAAACACTTGAAGGGGCAGACAGCAGTTTCTAAATAGCTCACTCTGATGAAACACAAATAGTTGTATTTTTAGCACACACAGCCATGGTTCAAATCCTGGGAGTGGTAGTAAGCTGTATGCATAATCATACCTCTCAACTGTACACATTTTTGCCGAATGCTCAGATAATTGGCTCATATTTTCGGCCTGTTTCTCTTTCTCCCTGACAAATCACTTGGATGATCACAGAATTGTAGTCACTAAATAATGACATACATTTGAGTTTCAGACTTTTAATCCTTCAGAAAATGTATATTAAAACAAATGCATGAACTACAATATGAACTGGCACCTCACCTAAGTGTTATGTTTAATCATAGCCTCACCTCAGGTTTCGTGCCCACTGAGTGGTGCACAGCTACAGTTATCCCACTCCACAAGGGGGGAATCCACCTTGGATCCAGGAAACTACCATCCCATCAGTCTGACAAGCCTTATCTGCAAGGCCATGGAGCATATTATCATGGAACTTACAAACAAAGACATTGGCAACCTTCAAACACTGGACCCCACCCAGTTTGGGTTTGTGAAAGGCAGATCTTGTCTCCTGAACTTGATTGACTTTTTTGAATCAGTATCCAGAGCCATGGACAAGGGTAAGGTGGTCCATACAGCCTATCTAGACCTTGCCAAGGCCTTTGACACCATCCCCCACTCTGGAATCATAGATAAACTTACTAAGCTGGGCATTAATCCCTACATCACCCAATGGGTTGCTAACTGGCTTACTGATAGAACCCACACTGTAAAAGTAGCAGACTCCAAATCCAGCTCCAGACAAGTGACAAGTGGAGTACCTCAGGGTTCAGTCCTGGGACTGCTCTTGTTTGGCATCTACTTCTCTGAAGTACAAGCCAACACTAAGGGACTCTGGATAACAAAGTTTGCAGATGACTGCAAACTGAGAGCCATTATTGAATCCCCAAATGATGTGGATACTCTACAAAAGGGCCTTACAGAAACAGATGCTTGGTGCCAGAGCCATGGGCTCAAGCTCAATGCCAAGAAATGTATAGTTATCCCCTTTGGGAAAAAACATGTATCCGTGAATTACCATATAGGTGGCAGTACACTAAAGTCCAAAAGTTTGATAAGAGACTTAGGGACACAGGTGGACAGTGGTCTCACCTTCGATAACCACATCGCCACAACAGTCAGGAAATCCTTCTATGTGGCACACCTCATCACTAAGGGCTTTTCATCCAGAAAAAAGGAGGTCATTGTCCCACTGTACCCATCCCTCATTAGACCCATTATAGAATACAATGCCCCATTTGGTATGTACCTCTCAAGACATCTGCAACAACTGGAAAGGCCGCAGAAATACCTCACTAAAAGAATCACAGGCCTAAAGCAGATGCCCTACGCTGACCACCTTAAAAAACCCCAGCTATACTCTGTCGCATATCGTCTATTCAAAGGCGATCTTTGCTTAACATACAAGGCCATGTCATACCCAGAGCTGTTGGACATGCTACACTTAAAGAAATCCCAATCCCTCAAAGCCACACACTCCAAGGATCTAAACCTTGTCATCACAATAAACAAAACATGCTGGAGGGATTGCCCATACATGTCAAGCAAAGTGCCTCTTTGGCCCTCTTCAAAAGGAACCTTGATGATTGGATGGGAGAAAGGAAATTCACCCCGGGGATCATGTCAGTCACCCTGCTAGACAGGGGTCCAGGAAAGTAAATAGTGTGGGAAGAAATAGCCAGGGAATTGTTATGGCTAGGCTTGTATAGGCCCTAGGGCTGATAGCCTAGTACCAACCTATGAACCTATGAACCTATAAATCATTTTACTCTAGCAACTCTCTTATGTTTATAAGAGCAATATTGAAAACATGTCCCTATTTATACCCCCATGTTGTCAAACTTTGTCCAGAGTTTGTGCATTAAGAGATTGAGTGGTATGTGCATAATTTTAACTAGGAATCTGAGAATATGTATAGAAACAGTCAGGTAGTGTTAACAAACATTCCCCCCACAGGTCTTTCAGATTAGAAAACTGTAACTGCTTGACAATAAAGTTTTAAATCCTGGACTGGTTGTGTTTATTCTGGTATTGTATGGCCTGACTTGTAGCATTCACCAAGATCTGATATCAGAATAGTACTGTTGTGTCAACCACTGTTTCTCACACTGTGCTACATAAAAATATGTCTAGGAATGTCTGTATAAGACTGTTGTAATTACAAGGTCAGATTGTATAACCAAGCAAGACTTAGACAGAAAACACCAAAGGAACACACAGTGGTTTCTAAATAGCTCACTCTGATGAAACAACAATTGTTGTATTTTTAGCAGACACAGCCATGGTTCGAATCCTGGGTGTGGTAGTAAGCTGTATGCATAATCATACCTCTCACCTGTACAGATTTTGCCAGAATGTCCTGATATTTGGCTCATATTTTTGGCCTGTCCCTCTTTTTTCCTGGCAAATCACTGGGATGATCTCAGGATTGTAGTCACCAAATAATGACCTACATTTGAGTGTCAGTCTTCAAACCCTTCAGAAAATGTACATTAAAACACATGATGTTACTCTAGCAACTGTCTAAAGGTTTATAAGAGCAATATTCAAAATATGTCCCTATTTGTACCCCCATGTTTTCAAGCTTTGTCAATAAACATTCCCTCTACAGGTCTACCAGGTAAGAGAAGCAGAATTTATCTATAAGACAGTTGAAGTATACACTGTGTACAAACATACCACTGCCCAAACCAAGACCATAGGGCATTGTTATAATACCTGCAGAGTAATGATTAGAGCAATGATCATTAAAGTTGTGAGGACTGCAAGGATATACAAGTTGTTAATTGACATCTCTTTCTCCCCCTCACCATATCTGCAACAATAATCTAAACACACAAATTAATGGGTATGTTTACACCAAACCTGCTGTTTGGACATATGCCTTATTGTTCAGCAAATATTGAAATGTGTTTCTATTAATGTTCCATGTTGAAATACTATCATTGGTGGCCTGTTGGTATCAATATAACCTGCATGCCGTTGTAATGGCTACTGTGGTTCCATATATGCATGTGTTTTGTTTGCTATGCAAATGTTCCAAATCTGTTGTTTTGGGTTAATGGGAATATCCATGAATGCTGTTGTAACTAATCTTGGATTGGGTTGACTATTACTAACCCACATATGTTCTAAAACTGTAACATCATAGCACGTTTGACAAGGCTGTTCCCAGTGGACCCACCTCTCCCACCTCATTTGGCCATGGCATCGGGCCCCAGCATATCTGGGACCCACCCTGGGACCTCCTCATCTGCTGGTCCTGCACCACCTTCGGGTGGAACTGACTTAGGGGATGGGGTTCGTCCCCTCACTGGGAATGGGCATGGACAGGATCCTGTCACCAGAAGCCAGGTTTGGGGTTTGGTGTGTAGCGAGCTCCAAAAGGAGATTGGAGGTCTGCTATGCCAGCTTGAGGGCCACATGGTGCAATTAGAGGGTCAGCCTGCCCCTCCTGCTCACCTATGGGACTATGAAGGTGCAGTGGTGACTGCCCATGGGTGGGGACCTCAGTCCCAGTGTTTCTATTTGGGGGCTCATGGGCTTCCACTTTCCAAACACCCCTCCCCATACAAGATGTTTACCCCCCACGTGTCATATTCATATACCGCCCCTGTATGCTGTCTTGTCTGTCTTCCTACCCCACTTACCTCCCCAAATATACCTACTATCCTTCCCCAACATCCCACTCTCACTTTAAAAAAAAAAAAGGACAATCTGTTCCCATAAAAAAAATTTCACCCCATACATAGCTGTCCATTTCGCACATGTGTCTGCTGGACACATGTAATCTGGTCTAATTGGCTTCATAACACATTATTGTTGTCCTCACCCCTCTTTCAGGGGTTTGAGTGTCCAAATCTACCTCCAAATTCAGTATATATGCACAGCTGTTGCTGCAAAAGAAATGGACAGCTATGGACCTTCCCTACACCTGTCCTGCACATCCCTAGCTACTTTCCCTATTGTATTTCCCTCTGCATGTCCCCTTTTTCACCACTTTCCTATCACCCCTTTTTTCTTTTCTTTTAAAGAAATTAGGGTGGGTGTAAGCAGGAGTAAGCACTTTTAAGCAGTAGTAAGTGGGATTAAGCCTGTTTGTGCAGTGCTAAGCAATGCCTACACAGATTAAACACTTTGAAGGCTGTCTGTAAGCATATTTAGCCGGACGTTAGCATTGCTTACCACCGCACAAACATGCAAAAACTCGCTTACAACTGCTTAAATGGGCCTTAATCACTCTGTATCCAACAGCCCTTGTTCTGCCCAGCAACAAAATAATCAGCCCTTACAGGTCTTGAACCCAGGACCCTGCACACCATAGCCACACAGTCATTCAACAGTAGGGAAAATATATTCATATATGTATATGTGTATAGATATATATATATATATATATATATATATATATATATATATATATATATATATATATATATATATATACACACACACACACACACACACACACACACACACACACACACACACACACACACACACACCTATATATCCAGACTCTGAACCTCTTACTGCAAAACATATGACCAAAGGCACTGTAAATGGTGGGGGGTGAAGGGGCCCAAACTAGGGACCTCTTGTAATTAATGCCCTTATCCCTTCCACCACAGCTGAACTGTTCTGCCTTGCAACAAAATAACCAGCCTTTGCAAGACTTGAACACAAGACCCTGCACCCCATACCCACAGCAAGTTACCACTAAGCTAGGGAAAATGTATATATATATATATATATATATATATATATATATATATATATGTATATATATATATATATATATATATATATATATATATATATATATATATATATATATATATATATATATATATATATATATATATATATATATATATATATATATATATATACATACACCGACGTTTTCAGAAACAGTACCTTGACACCCACTACTGTCCCCATGGTGTGAGTTATTCAAATGTACAGCTATAGAACTGACATATTTCTTATCAGTAATATGTCTGGCATGTTCTAACAGCCGATTTTTAAAACAAGTGTTAATGTTCCCCACATAAAATATGTTACAAGGCCATCCAAGAACATTCCCTATACACCTACCTCTGGAATGTACAGACCTCAACATGTTTTCCAGCCATTCCCCTCAGCAGGAATTACAACAGTAAATAATGATAGACCAGTATACCTATCCAGCTACTACTGTATGACATCTGGACAAAGCCTGACATAATTAGTGGACAGAAGCCCAAATACATGGCCATACATTAAATATTTCTGTTATACACTGAGAAAGTTGCTGGTGTTACAGGGTTTGTTGTAACATATATTTTCTGAGGGAAATAAAGTCAGAAAAACATGGATGTTACCATCTACATAATGCAATCACCAGAGTATGCTACTGATTTGCCAAGGACAACACCTGTCTGGGGAACAGCCCATACATAACAGGCTAACCTGTGGCCATTATGTGGATGGCCCTACAGTTGAGAGCAATGCAGAGACAGAACTTTGTCAGACTGAAAGCTATGTAGAAGTTGCATGTGCAGACACACCCTGTTAAACTAGCATATTACAGCAATACTCACATTCTGCTCCTAAGTCCTGAACCTTCCGAACCATTTAGTTGGCTTGTCTCCACAAGTCTTGTAAGAGGTAATAGCCCACACAACAACAGGATGTCTTCCTCACAAGTAAGGGAATGGGCCAACGCCCACATGGAGTACTCATTTATAGAAGTGTATTGCCATGACATTTGGCTATTAGAAGAACTCCCCAGCTGCTTTGCATGCAATTAGCAAGTGGGGAACCCCAGTAGGTGCACAAGCCATCACCTGGTCATGAGCATTACCTACAAAAGCCATGCTGCCACCTATTCAAACCAGCTCTATCCCTGTAGTGCACAGGGGGAGAGAGGGAAATAAATGAGACATAAAGTGGAATAGACAAGAAAGAAAAAAGTTAAGTGGTACACCTCATCACAAAAGGTTTATCATCCAGAAAAAAAGAGGTCAGTATTCCCCTCTACTCATCACTCATTAGACCCATTATAGAGTACAACGCCCCTTTTGGTATGTGCCTCACAAGACATCTACAACAACTGGAAAGGCCACAGAAATACATCACAAAGAGGATTACAGGCCTCAAACAGATTCCCTACGCAGACCGTCTCAAAAAACTTCAGCTTTACTCCATTGCACATCGCCTACTCATAGGCAATCTCTGCCTAACATACAAAGCTATGTCAAACCCAGAGCTGTTGGACACGGTCCACTTAATGAAATCCCATTCCCTCCAAGCTACACGCTGTAGGGACCTAAACCTTGTCACCACAATAAACATGCTGGAGGGATAGATTTGTATCCCAGAGACTTCCCATACTGGAGCAGACTACCTAACTATGTCAAACAGTGCTCCTCATTAGCACTCTTCAAGAAAAACCTTGATGATTGGATGGTTAATAGGAAATTCACCCCGGGGATCACTTCTGTGGCTCTGCTCGACAGGGGCACAGAAAAATAATTTTCTTGGGTGGCAAAAGCCAGGGTACCTTTTTGGCTAGGTTTATATAGGCCCTAGAGCCAATAGCCTAGTACCTACCTATGAACCTATGAACCTATAATTGAATCTAGTACTTGGTCTGTAATAATGGGAATATGGTTTGGAGGAATATATGTCCCAACAAGACATGCTATACTAATGTCCTACTAAACAGCTGCTATGGCCATAGCATTTGGCCCTCTCTGCAGTGGGAGATATCACAGACATACTTCTCAAATGTACAGATCCTCACAGAATGTCCACATTTTACCATTGTGCATTTTTGTCTGTTCTTCCTGAGATCTGTACTTTACTGGCAAATTGCTGAGGATTGAAGTCATCAGGTAATGACAAACACTTGAGTTTGAAACTCCACATCCTTAAGAATATTCACTGTAATGCTAAATGTATCATTCTACGAACTTCCTATGTTTGTAGCAGGTGTATTTAAAGTCTGTCCATATTTATTCCCCCATCATTTTACGCATTGTCCAGATGTAATGCTCTGAGAGGTTGTGAGGTGGGAACACAGCTCATGAGCTTGACCCACCTGTGAAAGAACAGCTCACATATAACAACTGCAGGAGTGTCTGTCAAACAGTTGTGACTGTGCCACTTCTCGGCCAGTTAATGAGATGTTTTCCATATCCATGTTACCTGTGATTATCAGTATGACACATCTTTGCCTTGTAAAGCTAAGACACCTATAGAGGGCATGTGCATAGTAGAGTACTGTTGCAGACATGTGTGTTGAACTGCATGTGATATAGTGACACTGTATAGTGTTCTGCTGGACAATAAGCACATGTGTGACTGATATCTGTAGTCACATACACATATACCTGTGTTATGTCACCCAAACCATTGGTAGATCTGTGAGCAATGGCATTGTAACATAATAGCCTACTTATGACTGTTGGACATCTTTCAGGTTATCACAGTGATGTCAAACCCTACTGTGCAATCAACATACTAATGTATGGTACAGCTAGATTAATACAGTATCAGTACTGATGTCCCCTTTGGCACCCATTTATGTGTGCCATTGTCCAGACATACTGCTGTAACAGGTTGAGAAGTATGATTGAGCAGCAAGACTGTGAATACAGTGTGCCATACTTACATTCAATAGAAATGTATACCAGGTATCCCCTGAGCACATGTATGTATGCATATGTTCAGCTGGAAGGCAAAGGACTAATCACATGGGTTTCAAGCAGTCAAGCAGCCAGGTAAATAGGTTGTGCATGTTGCACATGTGTGTTATATCAGAGTCAATGCATACAACAGACATCTATGTCTCTTATATCAGTGTCAATGCATACAACAGACATATATATGTAGAGCTACTGGTGGTTGCATTGCCCTGACACTGATGTGGGTACTGGAATAGGCAGGATTATCAGGTATTAATCAGAGAAGAGTCCACCTGTGTTATGAGCCTCTGTCCATGCATATCACTACCAGCTATATCAACACCTATATACAGTGGATATCACAAGTGCACACACCCCTGTTTGAATGCCAGGTTTGTGTGCTGTATGACAATCAGACCACAGAAGATCATTTCATAATGTTTCTCATCTTGAATGTAACCCCTAACCTGTCCAATTCCATTGCAATACAATCAAAGGTATTTCTAGGAAGGTGAGCAACTATTGCCAAGTGAAGATGTGCCACAAGTCCAGACCAAAATGGATGACTGCTGTAACCATCTCAAGAGGTGCATACACAAGTTTAAGGGTGTGCACACTCATTCAACTGGCTTATTGTACAGAGTATTATTTCCATATGTTTTCACAAACCAGATTGTTATGTTTTCAATTGAATTGTACAGGCTATAGGTCACACTACAGGTGGGAATTGCTATGAAATGAGTTATTGTGGTGTCATGTTCCTTTTGCACAAACACCAGGAAGTGTATTAGGGGTGTGTAGACTTTATATCGACTGAATCTATATGGACACAACAGTACCTGACCTGTATACCTAGCTTCCACCAAGGTAGAGTAATCCCCTTTGGTGGACAGTAGCAATACACAAACCACATAATAGGTTGCTACACTGGGTGTACAGGGACACATAGGTGCAGACAACAACTTTGAAGCAAGTCCACCTATATCTGAGCAAGCAGGTAACTTCACAAGTGATATCCTGTAAGGCTGATTATGACTATGAATCAGACATATCCACACCACCAAAGACAATTGCAGCCGTGTCTCCACATATGTTACAAGCCTCAGATGAAGCAACACAATTCACCTTGTACTGGGGGTAAAGAACACCTCATACACACATACTGTGGATATAGGCAACCTGTATCACATAGGTTAGGTGGGAACATCACCACCCTGTCCACCCCAGTCATACATGGAGATATGAAAATCAACCACACTCCTCCCCACAGCAATGGTGAGCATATGCATATTGCCTACTGATGGCAACAACAGCATATCTCAATGGGGCATACTAATATCAGTGTCTGCTTCCTACATGAACTCAGGCATGTGCTGAGAGCTCCATCACACACCACAGTCAAACACAGACCTACCACCAAACACACACCATCCACATGGAAGATGAACACTGTCAACCCTCTACACAGAAATGAATGGAGGCTAGAGTATTATACAATCAAGTGTCCAACATTGGGGGCAATAAGATAGCTCTGGGACAGGCATGTAATGCAAGCTGCTATAGCCATGATAGCTTGAAGGTTTCTGGGGTAGTCTGGATTTTTTGCAAGTAATATCCACTGTTGATGTGCATTTTGACAACCGTATGAGGTCCTGTGACCTTTTGCTGCTCTTGTCTTCCAGGTAACATGCAGAGGGCATGCCTACTAGCATTCTCTGTTGGAGGAACAGACATCATCACCCAATATGTGATTGGACATTTTGCCCTGTCATGTGGACGGAGAGCAGAAGATGTGCAGGAGAGGACTGCCCTGTGGAACAGTGTGGTCCACAGGGTAAATGATGCCGGACTGCACAGCAGAACTTACATCCATGTACAGCATCGGGCCACCAACCTCAAATGCCATGCCCATCAATGGACTTCTGCTGTAGCAAGGGACCGGTTAGACACAGGTGGGAGCCCAGCCATCCATCCCCCACTGGCACCCACCGAGGAGCTTCTCACCACTCTTGGCCCACATGCCAAACGTACAGGCCATGATGCTGAGGGAAGCATTTTGGAGGTGGGTTGCACACACACACACTGGATGAGGAGCATGCAGGTAAGAGCCCAGTGTGGATTAGTACACTAATGTATCAGACATACAAGTATCTGTATTGTACCTACATGCATGTGTCATGTCCGATTGCAGTTGTGGATGGGGTTTCCTAATGCACAGAGGTGCACATCTATGGTGAGGACAGGACATTGTGTATTATTCCAGTTAGTACTGTAGATGTGCAGACATTGTGCATCCATCCTGTACCAAGGCCACATGTGCATTTGCTGACAATAACACCCTCTCACAACTACCTAGGACCCTCTGGTCTGCATATGGGACCACAGCCTGAAACTGGTAAGTATGACATTGTTCTGTTGTTACCTGGCAATACCCCAGGCATGTGAGAAGCATGCAATTTACCATGCACATAACCATCAGTAATAGCTATATTGCTTTATGTAATAGCTATATTGCTTGTTGTGCATGCTCACTTGTGCTGGGGTTACCACTGGGGCCTATCTGACATGAACTCAACATTTCTGTAGCATACCTCAGAACATGTCAGTGCCAAGACATCTGGACAGAGGCCAGCAAATTGTGCTGGACAAACGGCCTTAGGTAAGGTCATGCATGACACATTGCTGATATACAGTGGATACAAATTATGTGCACACCCCTCTTAAGATGCAAGGTGTTCCTGTTACATACTAATTAGGACCACAATATGACAGTCCACACCTCTTCCAGCCTTTAATATGACCCATAGCAGGCACAGTTCACTTGTAAAACAAAGCACCTGGACTCATGCATTGCACTTACAAGGCTGGCCACCTGTGAGGGTGGCAGATGTCCTATCAGCATGATGTTTCAGTCAGGTATGATACCTTATGCTGCCATGTGTGTCAGTACACTCACTGTGGCCTAGTTGGCTATAGTATCACATACAAGGGCATTGTTAAAGCACACAGACCACTTCCAACCATGTCTAGGTTTCAAACATATGGATATTCCAGACACATCTGTACAGAAGACTGTGCAATGGTTTAACCTGCTGCATGTGAGGCAGATGCTGTTACCACACTATATAAAGTAATGGCAGCGGGAGCTGGTTACCAGCCGTGTATGGTACACACATCAAAATGGCATAAGCCACACATGATATGATCCTCTGACACACAGACAGTTGCCAGCATTAGGATTAGAACTCCTGTCTGTCTAGGTATTCCAACTATAGTGCTACATAGTTATCAGACATGCCACAGAGTTTATACATTTCCACCACTTCCAAAGGTAACTCTAAGGTGGATGACATCTACAGGTCCACTAAATTGGAGTGAAAGGAAGTGTAAAGGGTAGTATACAGGTCAAAAATGGTATGAGCCAGACAGTACACAATTCATGCATACATACACACACACTTGCCAGTACTGGGATTAGAACTCCTGCCTATCTAGGTATGTCTACTATAGTGTTACACAGTTACCGCACATGCTACAGAGCTTACTGTACTTTCACATGGCCAAAGCTGCTGATAACTGCTTAGCTGTTCATAGGTTCATAGGTTCATACTAGGCTATCTGCCCTAGGGCATTTATAAGCCTAGCCAGAGTGTTTGTGGCTTTCACCACCCCTTAGGATGAGAATACTATACCCATTAGTTTGCTGTGCCTCTGTCCAGCAGTGACACAAAGATGATTCCCGGGGTAAACCTACGATCTCCCATCCACTCGTCAAGATTTCTCTTGAACAGAGTCAGTGAGGGGCTCTGCCTCACATGGACTGGGATTCTGTTCCATAGTGTAGGGAGTCTCTGGGTGATGAATCTGTCCCTCCAGCACGTCCTATTTATATCCGTGTTGAGGTTTAAGTCTCTTGCTCTCGTGGCTCTGGTGGATTTGGTTTTTTTGAGGTGGAGCATGTCCATTAATTCCGGGTTGGACATGGCCTTGTATGTCAGGCACAGATCACTTCTGAGCAGGCGGTATGCGACTGAATAGAGCTGGAGTTTCTAAAGTCGGGCAGCGCAAGACATATGTTTGAGCCCCTTATCCTTTTGGTGAGGAACTTTTGGGGTCTTTCCAACTGCTGCAGGTGTCGGGTAAGGTACATTCTGAATGGGCTGTACTCAATCATTGGTCTGATAAGTGAAGAGTACAGGGGTACAATGACCTCTCCTGATCTGGATGTGAATCCTTCATGATCAGGTGGGCAATGTAGAAGGTCTTCCTAACCACTTTGGCAATGTGAGTGTCAAAGAGGCTACTGTCAACCTGGGTCCCCAGGTCCCTGATAACTTCTTCCATGTTTAATGGATTACCACCTATGTGGTAATTAGGGTTACCTTTGTTTTCCCAAATGGTATGACTATACATTTTTGGCATTAAGCTTAAGGCCATGGCTCTGGCACCAGTTATCCATTTCTATGAGACCTCTCTGGAGGATGTCTGTGTCTGATGGAGTGTCAATTATGGCCAGTTTGCAGTCATCTGCAAATTTTGTCAGCCACAATCCCCTATGTTTGCCTGCACTTCAGAAAAATAAATGCCGAACAAGAGGGGGCCCAGGACTGAGCCCTGTGGGACAGCAGCCTGACCCGGCTTAGAGTCTGACATGGCACCAGCACTCTAATCCTGTGGGTTCTGTCCTTGAGCCAGTTTGCAACCCATCTTGTGACATATGGGTTTACATCTAAGCTGGTGAGCTTTTCTATGATGCCCGAGTGTATTGTGTCGAACGCTGCTAGGTCAAGGTAGGCTGTGTGAACTGCCTTACCCTCATCAATGGCCTTAGTGACTGTTTGAAAAGTCGACCAAGTTCAAGAGGCAGGATCTGCCCTTGACAAAGCCAAATTGGGTAGGATCCAGTGTCTGTAGGTCCCCAATGTCTTTTTATGAGTTCCATTATGATCCTCTCCATAGCTTTGCAGACAAGGCTCGTCAAGCTTATGGGCGGTAATTTCAGGGTCCAGAGGGAGCACCGCCTTTGTGGAGTGGGACCACAGTTGCCATACGCCATTCTTTGGGTAATATCCTGTAGTAAGGCTAAGATTAAACAGCAGCCTTATCTGTGGGTTTAGTTCCTCATTGAGTTCTGTAGCACACAGCCGGACTCCGTCGGTCCCATTGATGCTGTGTTTTTGCTTTAGAGAGCAGCTCTCACCTGGGCATCTGAGATGTTTGGGAGGCTACACTCTGCTGGGATAGATATTTCTCCTTTTGGGGGGGTGGGAGGGGAGAAATTTGCACTGAACCTGTCTGCCAGTATGTTGGCAATGTCTGTGGGTTCAGTGATTTTTGTATCATTTTGGACTAATTCTGAGCATATCTGAGAGTTTCCACCCAGGTTTCTAACATAGCTAAAGAAGGCCTTATGATTGTCTTTTGTGTCTTTAGCGATTTTTCTCTCAAAGTTGGCCTTGGATGATTTTATGAGTGATCGTAGTTTTTTGCTAGTATTTATCAGAGATGCCTTCCCTTTTAGGGATTTTGCTCTGTCATGTAGTAGCTTTCTCCTCTTGTTGTAGAGTTTGTTTATGGCTGGGGTCCACCAGACTGGGCGCCTGCTTTTGGTGGAAAGGGTCTTGATTTTATTAGGGATTGCTTGATCCATACATTCCTGGAGGTGCTCGTAGAAGGCATTTGTAAGGGTTTCAGCAGCGTGGGTTGTGGTTTGTGCTAAAGTATTACAGGTAGCAGACAGTCTGCCTTCTTTTCCACCTGTACATCATACTAGTTATTTCTGTCTTGCACTTCAGCTAGCATTATGGCTTGGCACTTCACCAGATTATTGTATTAAGAAGTGTGGCACACCTGGCAGCCATCAGCATTACTCATTCATCACAGATGTTGCCCCAGTACTTACTAGTTAAGTCCACCCCTCCTGGCATGTTTGAAGGGCAGTTATCTGTGCTTTTACCCATTAACCTGGTGCACTTGTCCATTCTGGGGCACTGCTGCAACTTCCTCATGTACGCAGACAACCCCCCTAAACGCCAAACACTCACACCTGTGAGAGTTACCCATATATCAACCAATGTGGACATATGCACTCTCCAGCAAAGATTGGACTAGCAGGTCAAGAGGATAAGATGAACACCTGCACCACACCATGTGGAACATGTAGCTCACCATGACACCCACTTTGACAGCCGTAACATACAGTGAAAAAGCCACACACCCACCTTCCCAGAGGCACTCAATGGACATTTACCCAAACAGCACAGATCAGCAAGGCAGACATCCACTCAGACACCGCAGCATGGCACATGCCAAGGGACACATATTTAACCTACACAGTGTGCCCCCATCCTAAGCTCCTAAGGCTAACCACCTTGCACAATACAGTGATCATGGGTAACTCAATTCTGAGGCACACACATCCCACTCAATAAGTTGAATATGGAGCAGGTAACAGCTAAATATCTATCACATGCCAGCATCTAACACATGACACAGCCAATCATGCCAGACCACAACTACTTGTATCACTCCATATCCATGTGGGTGTGAATGACTTGGGACACACCTCCTTGGACTACATGACAGGAAACATGGCTGAACTCTCTGATTATGTGGTACAGGCAAGTGTCACAGTAGCCCTGGGCAGTTTACCACTGTCACCCAGACTGATGCTGCGATACTATCAACAGATGATTGACTGCAACATTGGCTTAACAATGTGTCATTCTCAGGGGATCCAGAACCTCTCTGCTTGGGATGACATAATTGACAGAACCCAATGACTTGCCATGGATGTCCTACATCTGTCACCACTGGGTTGCCAGGTACAGGCTAAGTGTTTTACCACCCCTATGGTGCCTTACTAGGCAGTGTTCCTAATGTAATTACCACCATAACAGCAAGACATGTATACAATCTGAGGATCATGCTGCTCAACAGTAGACATCTAACTGTCAGGATGCAGTCACTCATAGCAGTCGGAGTAGAAGACACATGTCTGCTGTGCTGGAGAGGTGGTTCACAGCAGCAGACCTGCAGTATCAGGCTATGATGCATTCCACAGCTGTCAGCCCCCAAACATGGACCACACCACACCTCCACAGGTGGTGGTGTCTCCATATTCATTATGGCTAGGAAAACCTCCAGACTAGCATCCCATCATAATGCATTGGAGATACTTCCGGTACAACTGCCTTGGGGTAATGGTGCTATCCAGACCATAGCCTGCTATGGGTCCACATCTATGTCCTTAGACAGTCAATGCACATTCCTCAACACTCTGCAATCTCTGACGGTCCAATGCAACACTGACATAATACGAGTCTTCAACTACCCCTCCATCACCAGGGGAATGTAGCCAATTGCCAGTACAGTGGCCCAACACTTCTGGGATTCATCATTTCCATTACCCTAGACCAGCTCCTACTGACCCATAGTAGAGGATGCAACAATCATGACCTGTGTTGACCACTTAAATATGGGACCATTGCTCATCTGCAGATGTCAATCTCTGCATGGTGAGATTCACACAGACTGTAATCAACATGGAACTCAACATGTCAGCCACACCCCCCACAAAGATAAACACCTGCAAAAACTCTCCAAAGCTGACTTTGCAGGCATGAAAACAGGGGTGGATGTCTTCACTGCAACCATGGCAATGGAATGTAGCTGCATGACTGTGGAATCATACACATAGGCACTGTACAAACAGGTACATGAATGCATGGTACTAGCTAGAGCCAACAGAACCCAGACACTGTCCTCCAAACACTGGGAGACAATGTGATTGTCCCCTGCCATTACTGAAGTGTACATCAGAATGAGGACACTGTTGCAGGGATAGGTGGTGTCCCATGACTATTGAACTCCCTAATTAGCCTCAAACACAACTTTGGATCCCTCATGGAGTCCCTGACAGGCATCTATGGCAGCAGAGATGCAGCAGACACTGACGACAGTCACAACAGCCATGATAGTTGCATCAACAACCTCCACAGCATTAAACACAAGTGCTGCAAGTTACTGCACAAAGCTGATATATATCCTGAGACAACAGATATTGGCCACAGTCTTGGCAACACATTCAGTGCCAGCTTTACCCCTCTCTCCTCCACAAGTGAAGTGCTGAGTGAATGTGTTCTCACATGCTGTATCCCATGTCCATTCTAGGTGTCTGTGTGTCACCAGAATGTGGCCCAGCAGCAAGGCCACAGGGTATGGCCGTGTGGTGACACATCCACCATGTCATAGGCAGGGTACAGTATGTGCACGGTAATTCCCACTCTGTAACACAGTGATTTCATATGCCTCAAATTATAGGGCTGTGGGTTGTACATAGGTACATGTTGATGTACAACATCTGTTGTAAAACAGAGAATGGTACATGTTCTGGTTTGAACACACCTCCAATTGCTAATAACCACAGCCACAGGGGATATTCATCAACCAAACACACTGGGATTACTATTCACACACACACACACACACACACACACACACACACACACACACACACACACACACACACACACACACTTGCCAGTACTGAGATCCATAGGTTCATTGCTTCATATGTGTGTAGTAGGTGAATGGGCCTGAAGGCTCTTCAAGTCTAGCCCAAGGGAATATCTTGGCATCAAGCCACACGACAATAGTCCCTAGTATGGCTCAGGGGAATAGTCACTAGAGTCTTCCCCAGGGGTAGGTATTGTATTCCCCATCCACTCATCCAGGTTTCTATTGTGGGTGGCCAGTGATGTGCACTGCTTCCCATGTATGTGATCTATATTCCATAACATGGACAGTGTCTGGGTTGTGCACATGTCCACATGCATGTTCTTTGACATGTGGAAGTGTGCTTGAGGTCTCTGGGGCATGTTGTGTGGACAGATTGGTATCTTCTGATAAAACATTCCTGACCTCATTTGATGAGACCTGGCTATGTAACTGAGGTCATGATTGCACCTACATTGACAGTATGATATGTGTATTCAGTGGAGTTAGTGATGTGTGTCCATACAGGTCATGTGTATAAGGCATGGTATTCTCTTTGTGGAGTACATTTGCAGACTCTAAGTTGTTGCAGGTGTCCAGTGGGGAACATGGCAAAAGGGCCACTGTACACATTTATTGGGCTACTGAGGGGATGGAACAGGGTGCCTTGTCCTTTTACTTGCTGGATAACACACACACACACAGTCAGGAGATGTAACTCATCAAAGTACTTTCTGATGTCAGTGGCACTGTTGTGGTCAACAGGCATGTAGTCCACTGATATCACACTGTGGGTACTATCTGTCAGGCAATATGCAGGGGAACTACCAATATAGTGGTTGTTGCCTAGCCAAGTGTGTTTGTGTATGATACGTGTGTGGAGAGTGGTCTCTCAGTAATAGAAGGGTTGCCTATATTGTTCACTAATCTATACTGTCACATTTAGGGCTGCGGATTGTCTACACCAACCTCTCTGGTGTTTGACATCTGTTAGCCTTGTAATGTGGACATGGTGACATATACTAGGTCCTCAACATAATAATTTAGCAAAACCCACCCCCCATGGATCCTGTTATTACACAATCACACCAACCCCCACAAAGGATACTGATCACACACACACATGTCAATACTGAGATTCAAACCCCTACCTAGCTCTGTATTGCTACTACAGTGTACCACATTTATTGCATGCGCCATGGAGCTTATTTGATGGATGCTGTCCCAAGGTACTTCTAAGGTGAGGAACATCACCAGCCGTTGTAAATACTGGCACTGGGTGATGCAGTGAGTGAGAGATTCCAAAAAGTAGTTTACCCTACACACACATTTATATTTGCCAGGGGTGAGGTTCAAACCTCTAAGTAATAATCTTTTGGGACCATTATGTTATGCATTTACCACATGCACCACTGACCTTACATGGCTTAGGGTTGGCAACAGGTACTTCTAAGGTGGATGATATCTGCAGGACTGCTAAAGTCAGGTACTGAGATGTGTACTGGGTGTAAATGGGGCCAAAACCTTTGAGTTATGGATATACATATGTACACACACAAATACTTGCCAGAGATGGGATTCAAACCCATACCTATGTAGTTACTGCGAGTACATTGTTCTATATTTATCTCACACACCACGGAGCTTACATGTTGGAGGGCTGCGCCAAGGTATCTTTGAAGGTGAGTGATATCAGCAGCAGTGGTAAAGGAGGGGTAAGTGAAGTGTTATAAGTGTGAATGACCACAAAATCAGGTCTCTACAAGGATACACACACTCTTTCACACAAACACTCACATTTACACAGTTGTCAGGATCAGGATTGGAACTCCTACCTAACTAGGTTGCTACACAGGTCTATATTAGAACATCAAACTTTCACAACTTCGAATGTCCTAATATCGACCCCTATTCAGTGAAAGCTGAAAATAGTGAAGCTGCAGAACACCAAATTTCTTCTTAGGGAAGGAATTCAGTTGGCCGTTCCTGTGGCTTCGCTATTTTCAGCACTGTGGTGGAAAGTTACGGGTCGGGATCAGGTAAGTGTGTAGTTGTGTGGACATGAGGGTTAGGGCATGTGGTAGATGAGTTAGGGTTAGGGCGCGGGTCAGGTAAGTGTGCGATTGTGTGGATGTGAGGGTTAGGGTGGGGTAGGTGAGTTAGGGTTAGGGTGCGGGTGAGGTGAGTGTGCAATAGTGATGGACCTTAAGGTTAGGGTTTGGGTTAAGGTAAGTGGATAGCTAGTGGTGTATGTACAGTTTAGTGTAGGGTTAGATGTAGGATTTTAGGTATATGTGTGTGGATTGCTATTTGTTTGGTGTGCTTGTGTTGTGTGTATGTGTGTCGGAACAGCAAATTTTTTCCCTGGGAAAAATTTGCTGTTCTGCATGTTCGATATTGTCAGTGTTCGCTGAATAGGGGTCGAGATTAGAACATTCGACATTTTAAAAAGTCAATGTTCCAATATAGACCCATTGCCACACTATAGTATTATGCATTTATCGCACGTGTCATGGAGCTTACATATTGGAGAGCTATGCCAAGGTATCTTTGAAGGTGAATGACATCAGTAGCAGTGGTAAAGGAGGGGTAAGGGAGTGTTGTAAGTGTGAATGCCCACAAAATCAGGTCTCTACAAGGATACAGACACTTTCTCACATTTATACATTTGTCAGGATCAGGATTGGAATTCCTACCTAACTAGTTTGCTACACTATAGTATTCTGCTGTTATTGCATGCACCACTGAGCTTATATGCTGGAGAGCTGTCCAAAGGTATCTTTGAAGATGAGTCACATCAGTAGCATTGCTAAAGGAGGGGTACGGGAAGTATTTTAAGTGTGAATGACCACAAAATCAGGTTTTTACAAGGATACACACACTCTCTCACACAAACACTCACATTTATACAGTTGCCAGGATCAGGATTGGAACTCCTACCTAACTAGTTTGCTACACTATCATATTACACAGTTATCACAAGTGCCACGGAGCTTATATGCTGGTCAGCTGTCCAAAGGTATCTTTGAAGGTGAGTGACATCAGCAGTGGTGCCAAAGGAGGGGTATGGGAGATTTAGTGAGTGTGAATGGCCTCAATCACATTCATCTAGAAACATACACACACACACACACACACACACACACACACACACACACACACACACACAACTTTACATTTGACAGGACTGAGATCACAACTGCTACATGGATACCTATTTGTACTGTAGTGTTACACAGTTATCAGAAGGACCACTGACACTATAGGTCTGAGGGCTAACCAAAGGTATTTCTACAATGAATGACATCAGCACATCATGTGATATTGGCCAATGGAATGTGTAGTGGGTGGGATGGGCCTCATAACAGTGTTCTCTCTGTGGCTGTCTGTCTTTCGCTTCCCCATGTCTCTGTGTGTGTAAGTCTGACATATTATAATGTGTTTGCCTTAGATATGTGTGTGTATTCCTATCCAATGTGTGTGTGTCAATGGTGTACAATTTGGTGTGTGTGCACAGACTGCTGCGAATAACCAATAACTGTAGTCTACTGTGTTGTGAGACATGAGCTTCATTTCTCTAAGTGTAGGAGCATGGCCAGTATGACCTTCTATATTGAGTGTGTGCATCCATTCCAGGGAGGGTTGGACTCTAGTTCAGGGTTTTGTGTGCTACAGCTACCACATAGCAAACTGTTTCTGCAGGATATCTGTAGATAAGTTGCCTATATGGAGACACAATGGGCTTAAAATGCAGGGGATACTGTAACTATTTCTGTCTGTACTACTCGTGTGACATGTTTGGTTGTAGCATAGATATTCTGACATATGTACTATTTTACACTGTGATGTGTCATGTCATCGACTACTGACAGTTATCATTCTTTGCTCACAGTTATTTACTGGGAGATACAAGAAGAATGCTGTAGAGACCAATATTCTGAAGCATGTAGACTACACATTCTGGAACACACCTGCCATTGTGGAGGGATAGCTACAGACAATAGACTGCTGGTTCTGTGTAAATAGTGCAGCACCTTGTTAGTGTGCTGGCTGGGGTTACCCTCCTTCTGCTTTTCGCAACTTCAAGGAATGGCCATGTCCTGCTGTGGCCATACCTCTCAGCTGTACTGATACGTCCAGGTTATTCAGAGGCAGGACTCATATATCTGGTCAGTTTACCTTCGCATTGCGGTTTACAAGTGGTTTTGTGGCTATTCATTCATGGAGTTGCAGTCTGAAGTAGTATGGATGGACATTAGAGTTTCAGACTTCACACACTCCATGACATCCATGCTTCTACACCCCCACTCTGTTATTCTCTCCTCCACCTAACATTATGTAAGCAATATCTCACCTATAGTTGGGCCTTTATCCCAGTAGTATTTATGGCCTGATACACAGCCCTTGCAGTAGGACATGGGGAGGCATGCTACTGGCATTTGTCAACATGGCCTTGCATTTGTTTTCAGTTTACTTTTAGGTTGTTAGTTGGGACCCCCTGACATTCCATACATTGGCACTATGGGTGAGGCATGGTCCTTTGCCAGAGGACTGTAGGCCATTTGAGAGTGCTGCTGGCCATCTGCTGCTACATTTCTACATGGGATTGGGGGGGAGGTTGCACACCTGCAGACTTTAACATTTGAAATGACTGTACTGATATTTCAGTTACTCTGTTGGCATCTATTTCATATTGTATTGTGACCTATCATGCAGACAGGAGGCATATCAGTAGAGTACACATGTTAGATCTTAGTTGCATATATTTCAGTTTCAGACGTCTTACCCTTCAGAACTAGAATGCAACTGGCAGACCTGTTGTAGTATGTCTGTGTAGGTCTGGTGCGGGGCTGTTCATCATTGCCATAATTTGGGGGCCTTAGCGCAGCCTTTCTTCATGATAATCTACACCTGTCCTGGTGGGTGAGACTGGTGGTGGATATGTGACCCTCATTGACATCCATGTGTGTGACCTATTAACACCCACAGTTCTTTGGGCCATCACATGTACTACAGTGGGGGATGTCACCTTGTGTAGTGCTGCCTAGTATGTTGACACCAGTATTTGTTATGAATTTCCTGCTGTCTCATATAGCTGTCTGCTGCTATCCCATTCAGCCACCCAATTCCCTTGCATGCTTGCATCCATATCATACATACAAGTATGAGAACATACTACTCTATTCAGTAATTGAAAGGACGAGTGACTTACCTTGTTGCTGAGGCAGTATTGAGGACAGTAGTGGAGGGCTGACTGTGTTGGCTGCACATAGTACTCTTCCTGTACATGGTAAGTCTCAGGTGTTTGGCATCCCTTTTACTGTTTGTGCAAGTCAGAGAGAGGTATCAGTCCCTGGGTCCCTACAGTGTCAATGTTTGTGTTATACGTTGCCTCTTTGCCAAGGTCTGGGCATATTGTGCACGCCTCCTTCTGCCTACAGGGGCAGGTTCAGGATGTTCCTCCTCCGAGTCCCTCTGTGCCTGTGCTGGCCTTGGCAATGGTGGGGGGCTGTGTGGCCCTGCCCCATGCTGTTCCTGCTGCAGCTTTTTCCACAGGATCATATTGTGTAGCATGGCACATACTATGAACATTTGTGTACATGCAGCTGGAGAGTACTGCAAGGTTCCACCGGATATGTCAAGGCAGTGGAACCGTGACTTGAGCATCCTAAACACATGCTCTACAATGATCCTGGTTTGTGCATGTGCCTTATTATGGTGTTCTTGTTCGGGTGTTTGTGCATTTCTGATGAGTGTCATCAGCCACGGCTCCAATGCATAGCTAGCATCCCCCACTAGATGTCCATATTTAATGTCCCCCCTGGCAAATGCCTGATACAGCTGTGAGCAATGCCAGATGTGGGTGTCATGATATCTTCCAGGGCTGCCAGCAGACACATTCATGATAATGCCCTTGGCATCACACATGACCTGGCAGTTGATGGAGGGGAAGCCCTTACAGTTTATTTAGACCCTGCCTTGCTCACTGGGTGGTATTTCTATGTGAATGTGCGTGCAGTCTATAGCACCAACTGCTTCAGGGTATTCTGCTATATGGTGGAAGAGATGCATACCTGTGGTCAGCACCTCTCGGGCAGTGGGGAAATATATGTGCTCATTGGCATGTTGTCTGTTGGAATCCAGGAACTGGTGGAGTACCCTGGATGCTGATGCTTGTGAGATGCCCATGATATCCTGAGTTGATCTTTGGAAGGTACCTGTGGCTAGTATTCTTAAGCCTAGACATACCTTGGTATCCACTGGTATGGGTTCCTCTCTATTAGTTCTGTGTGTAAGGCATGTCTGGCACAGCTCAACGATTTGCTGTAGAATGTCCCTGTCCACCCTATAGTGCTCCACTATTTCCAGCTCATGTAGGCCCTAGTAGGTTACCCTGGGTCTGTACACTGTTCTCCTCCTCCTCACTGTGGGTTGGTTGTCAGCATTCTCCTCCTCACCACCCTCAGTCTCTAGCACATATTGATGGAGTAAAGCAGCAGCAGCCTCTAAAATTTTTAGTTAGTTTTTCCAATTAACAATCCCCAATCTGTGTACACCAGGGGTGTAGAGTTTGTGGGAAAATCCAGTCTGTAGGGTGTTTGCATAGTTTATAGTAGTGCACTGGGCTGCTGCATGTAATTGGCTGATTCTGATACATTCCACCTGCCAGCTATGCTAGTTCTCCTTGATTGCCTTCCTACTGCTGGTTCCTCTTCCCAGTTCCTCCCTATTTAAGCCCTGAGGCATGCCGCACATACACTGTGCTCAAATGTATATAGTTCTGCTATTTCCTCTGTTTTTTTTTTTTTTTTGTGGCCCGCTGTGCGCCGCATACACCCATTTAGCTAATGTAAGCTCTTTTAAAGAGAAATGGCCCTCCCTGGACGCTAACACGCTCTGCATTTCATGAAATAAGACATTATAGCCTCAGACACACCCTTCCTTTGCTGTGCTTAGCTAAGGGCAAACATGGGCCACAGAGCTCCAATGAACTTACAACAAGCATGACACACCCCTTATGAAGTCATTTAGCTCTTATACTTACACTGTTGTATTGCTGCACCTACACGGTTAGGTGCAAGCTGACACTTTGAGGAAATCTGTGATTCAGTATAGCTCCCCTCATTTGCATACCACAGTGTGTACATCCTTAGTTACTGCACTTAGATGGACCCTTTCCCCTTGACACCCAGTGCTTCCTCGTATTGTTTACATTCTGCATGCCATTGACTATAATAGCAAAATGCAGACTTATCTTAAAATTGACTTTTCTCTTTTTTTTTTTTTTGATTTTCAGCACGATCCCATTTGTGCGCTGCTGCCCTGAGCTTAATCAGCCGTGATCAGCCAAAAAAAAGCTGCAGTGGTGCAGCAGTTAGCATTGTCGTCTCACAGCAAGAGGTTCTCCGGTTCAATTCTCGACTGGGGTGCCTTCTGTGCAGAGTCTGCATGTCCTCCCTGTGGTCGCGTGGGTTTCCTCCAGGTGCTCCGGTTTCCTCCCCACATCCCAAAGACATGCTGTAGGTGGATTGGACACTCTAAATTAGCCCTAGGTGTGTATGTGTGTGCTTTCTGTGGAAGGTTGGGCGCCGGGCTAGCAACTCAACACCGTAAAACTCCACTGCCAATCTTGAGCAGACAGGTGATCCACTATGGTGACCCCTAACTGGGAAAAGCCAAAAGAAGAAGAAGAATTTTAGAAAATATAAACATTTACTAATGCCAATGGCCTTATATTTGGCTATTAGCATGTGTGTTTGACTATAATATATTCTTTCCACGAGCTGTCCTGCCTCAGTTTGCTCAGATGCGGAAATGTATTCAGTTACTAAGTGAATACATTTCTGCTCTAACACTGTTCCTGCACTGAGTCCAGCCAGCTTCGTGGATCAAAAAATCACCTCATTGCATGTTTTTTACCAGCAAATGAGGTGATTTGCATATCACACGGCTTTCCATGCAGGAACAGTGTAGGGCCGCTCATGCACATGAAAACGGCACTTCCCTGGATCGCTTGGCGGCCATTTTCTGTGCAGGAGATCCTACACTGTTCCTGCATGGAAAACAGCAATTTCTGAATCCCAGGGATAGTCTTTCTTACCACCTTTGCTCTTCAAATGTGTGACTTTATGCCCTAAATACCACCCTTTGCTATCTTAACTACAAAATTTACTTTTTCAAAAAATACATGTGCTTGCTGGAATTCCCTTTCTGATGATATTAGAAATAAAAAGCATCTGCCAGCATTGAAAAACAACTTGTCTACAACCTGATTGAACAGACTAGTTATTAGTACTTTGAATATCACTTTATTCTCCTGCACCTCCTCTATTTCCTTTCCCACTGACTGTGGCTAAACTGAATTTTTCAATTATACACATCTTTACCTCACCTGCCATGGGTTTTTCTTTTGTAGATATAATCCCCACTGTCCTTCTTAATTCCTGTCTAGACCTCACTTTGCTCCATTCTCTTCATTCCAGTTACAACTTTTCATTTTATTTTATAACCCCCACCATATATAATTGCTCTGTCACAGACTATTACTCTTATTTGTTTTACCTAATCTTCTGCTCTCATATCTCTTCACCCGGCCTTACATTCCTTTCATTAATGTTCTTTTCCTCTATCTAAATTCTGCTGCCACCAAGCAAGCTGACATATCTTTAATAAGAAGTATCATTCTTTGGGAAATCAGAAATATAAAAGCTATATTAATTTTATATGTGAAATGCTGAGTTTTATATTTCTGTATTTAAGTCTTTTGTGTCTTTAGTCTTTTATCTTCTGTCATTTTTAATTAGTTATTTTGTTCTCATTATTTTACATGATGCTATCCAAGGTTTTGGCTTCTGCTACCTTTGAAAATATGATCAAAGTATCAGGAATTTTGCTCCATGTGATTGATTGACTTATTGCAGTTCTGAAAATAATAGTGAGGTCTCAAAATCATTTTTTCCCTAAAATGAGAGCTATATCTAAATTTATATTAATGTGGATATGTGTCTAATGAGATTTATTCTCTATAACACATATTTTTGATAAATGTGTTATAAAGAAAATAGTTATCAATAACTGGTGAATTTTATTAACAATATGTTTGGTGTCAACTTTACCTGGGACAAGGCCACTGTATGCTTAAAAAAGTAAAATAGTTTTAAAATCATTAGAGGGAGACGTGAAATGCATTTAATTAACATTAAAACTAAAACCACAAGCAAATATTTAAATTGTTTTATATGTAATGTAATAAAAAGTTATGAGATAGTATTTTATATGAAGAGGCCAAATTTATACATAAGCCTGTTATACAAAATATAATACAGTGGATAAGGTTTATGCTACGATATGTGAATTATGAATATTCTTTATGGAAGGAAGACTTAATATACATTTAAACAGAAATGCTGTACTTTCAGAGATGTAAAAATTGAAAGTGAAAAATAATGTGCTGTATAAATATCAGTTAGATATAGACAGTCCTGTTTTCAGGCTTGAGAAGTGGTATTTAATAACACAAGATGAGGGGATTTTAATATAAGTTAAGACTTTTGAGGATAATATTGGCAGCCAACTATTAGGAGTTGATGCAGTCACAGAGATAAAAGAGTCATTTTGTTAAAAGTTGTTTAGAATGAGGAAATGCAAACATTTGATTATAACTGGTTTGATTATTTATTCATTTTCTAATGTTGGAAATGAACTGTTTCAAAGCCACTTTTCAGTCACAATCCAGGCCAAAGGCAAAACTTGCAAACATAGAAACATATACATTGTGTATACTGTACTGTGTGTATTAACTGCTGCTCTAATTACACAAATAGCAGTGCAACTGAATTTTACATCAGACTGAGTCATAGGAAATGGCAGAACATGATAAACTTAGAAATGTTTAGAGACAAAGCAAAATTAAATTGTTTACACAGGCAATCTTCAAATAAAGGCTACATAATTATAGCATCTGCCTATATATAAACTCCTATTGACTTTTACATGAAAATCCAGTCCATTGCCAAAGAGCGCTCAGTAGCCGAGCAGCTCAGGGCATTACAGACATACAAATGATGTTACCATGACTGTTTTTCTGATTGAGAGATAATAATGGTACCTGGTCAGAAGATTAAAGGAGAACTTGCTATATCTTCACAGAAGGTTATCTTTATTATTCCTGTTTACTGAGATGCCTAAAACATGATTAACACACGCCTGTAATTGACCATAACAATAAGGAAGTGAAAATGTTTTGTAGATGCACATGCCATTTTTTTCTATGATTCTGATTGGAGTAGCTTTCTGGCAAGTCTGCTGCTGATAGAGCAAATGTTATTCAGTTGGGTATAATTCTGTGTTCAGACCCAGAATACCAGATTGTGATCCTAAATTCCTGTTGCCTTACCTGAAATGTCTGTTTGCAGCTGTAAATAAAATCACATTTGAGTGACACCATCTTCTGCAGATCTTAAAAGTTTCCACAGCTTAAAAACTCAGCCATCACAGTGTGATATCTTTTGTTATTGTAGCCTTAGAAATATAGTATGCTTTGAGTTCATGGAGCTGCTTTTTGGCTCTAGAGCATTTGACAAGTCTGTGTACCCCTGGAATGAGGAAGGGGATTGATGTGAAAATATTTTCTGATTGCTATAGGAAATATATAAGGTTCACTGCTAAAAAATAAAGTTGTAAGATTTCCCATGATACAGATAAAAATATAAGTAAAAATTCAGCTTAGGCAAGCAGTAAAATAATGTAGTTTTATACATTACTCTAAATAAATATGAATTGCAAAACTTACATAGTTAAGCCAATTGAAAGACTGAGACAACTAGCTGTCATTTGCAAAACATTTGCACATGGCATGATCTGTTAAGAAATTGATCAAATTTTACTTTATGCTGTTTTACAGGGTCTATATCAGAACATCGAAACATTAAAACTGATATCGAACACTATTCAGTGAACACTAAGAATAGCGAAGCTGCAGAACAGCAAAGTCTTTCCTCGGGAAAGAATTTGGTTGGCCGTTTCTGTGGCTTCGCTATTCTTAGTGCTGTGGTGGAAAGTTACGGGTTTGGTTCAGGTAAGTGTGCAATTGTACGTTAGGTTGGGGCAGGTTAAGTGAGTTAGGGTTAGGTGTGGGTTAGGCTTGCATGCGATAGTGACAGACGTTAGGGTTAGGGGCGGTTTAAGTGAGTTAGGGTTAGGGCGTGGGTTAGGTGAGTGTGTGATAGTGACGCACTTTAGGGTTAGGGTTTGGGTTAAGGTAAATGGGTATATAGTATTGTATGTTTAGTTTAGTGTAGTGTTAGATGTAGGAATTTAAGTGTATGTGTGTGGTTGCTGTTTGATGTGCTTGTGTTGTGTGTATGTGTTTCGGAGCAGCAAATTTTTTCCATGGGAAAAAAATTGCTGTTTTGAATGTTCGATATTTTCATGTTTAGATGTTTTGGGGCCGATGAAATATTGATCGCTATTTTCCTCTTTCGATAACGTGATATAAACGCATTTTACAGATTGTTTACTTCAGAATTCAGATTAAACTGAGTTTCAGAAGACAGTTCCATGTTTCAAGAATTTTCTTTTTGCTAATTCTGTTGTAATGTCTATGCAATTTTAAAGTGACTGCACCACAGCATTGTTTTTTTACTCAAATGATTTTTATTTTAAATATGCAACAGAACAATAAATAGATACTTATTACAATTTACAATAAGATTAGATAATAATCAACTATATAAAAATTTACAATTAGCCTGACAATTTAAATTGAGTAATAACAATTTATACAGATATAATTTAAATAAACTTGAGAAGTACTTGCTTCAAGGGGATGTTGGTTCCTTTTGCAAAGTGTCAATTAATGACAGAACTTTTTTCCATGGATTATTAGTTAATGGTCTAGGAAATATTCTTAATTCCTTGGTTTTAATTTCCATCAAGACTATTTTCTTCAGTAGACACATGAAATCTTCTTTGCTAGGAGTTGTAGTAGAATTCCATCTCTTTGTTATACATTTCCTAGCGTTAGTTAGTATTGTCCAAAGTATATAAAGATTAGTTTTATTTCAAAAAAAAAAAAAAAAACATCAGTTATATTCAATAATATTAAAACCTTGGTCATGACAAAATTATCAGTATAGATCGCCTGTATGAAATTCTTAATATTTTCCCAAAAGGCTTTAATTTTTATACAATCGTAAAAGATGTGAGACCAATCAGCTTTATTAAATTGTTGGCATCTCCAGATTATTCCATTATTAGCAGAATTGAATTTTGAAACTTTGTCGGGGTTAAAAAGGATCTATGAAGGAATTTCCAGGTAAATATTCTCCAATAATGAGAACAAGAAGTCAATTTTACAGAAAGAAGTAGGTTTGATTTATTTTCTGGAGTTAATTGAGCCGTATATCTTTTAGTAATATATTGCCAATATGCTGGTTTAGGCAATGTTTTGTAATTTTTTTATTAGCGTATAGAAGTATGAAGTTCCATTTTCCAATTTCTTATTATGATATATATAATTTCAAACAATTTAATTATAAATGTAGGTGTAGTTGGGAAAGAAGAAGCATTTAATATCCTATATAGATCCTTTGAGTATGTCAAAGTGTTCTGAAGTATTAACCATTCATTAGCATTCACTTTATAAGTTGACATCATATATTGTATATCAAGGACTTGCTTTTTTTTATACACTGTAACCAACAGATTAGGTTTTCTGTTCCCAAGATATGAATATATCCCTATGAATTCTATCTGTAAAGTTTTTAGTAATGCTGAATGGAATTAACATTGCAAACCAAAGCTTTAAATCCATATTCATATTTATAAATTTTCTAAAATGATCAAATATATGATTCACTATATTCGACCTAGATAGTTTGTTTGTATTGTATTGTACATTTAAGGTCAGTGAATACCATAATATATTATATTTATCTATAGCAATAGAATTTTTCAATAAGTTGTTTTAATTTATTATTATAATTGTATGCAGCATTTTCCAATTGGATATATAACTAGGATTAATCCATTCAATCACAGTTTTAAGTAGGGTAGCTCTTATATAGGCTTCAATATCTGGGAAATGTATTCCTCCTTGATCCCATTGTCTGATGCGATAGGTATATGCAATTTTGTTTCTTTTCAGATACCATAGGAATCTTAGCAGTATTAATGTTATTTCCTTAATATAAGATTTGTCAGGGATTAACAAAGTAGCTTGAATATCATATAAAATTTTGGGGAGAAGAACCATTTTAATCAACTGTAGTCTATCTTCAAAAACTATGAATAACTTATTATATTTGCACACTAGGGAATCTATTACATCTATGACCCTTTTATAATTAATATTCAATATGTCTTGTATATTTTCACATAAGTCTATCCCCAAATATTTTAAAGTTTTGACATGTTCTCCTATGATATAATTCTTATCCATTTGAAAATCCTTCTTTTTAATTAATAATAAATATTTAGATTTTTGTTTTTTAAAATGAAGTCCCAATATCTTATGACATTTCTCTATCAAATTATCTAGTTCATCAAGCATTTCTTTTGACTTCAATAGTGTAAGAAGTATATCATTAGCAAAGAGCATGATCTTGGAATTATATTGATCATATATGTTTATTCCTTTTATCTTTGAGTTGTTTCGTATTAATATAGCCAATAACTCTATAGCCAATGCAAATAAAATGGGTGACATAGGACATCCCTGTTTATTGCCTCTCATAACTTGTATAGCATCTGAAGTAAAGGGTCCTATTTTAACATAAGTTAGATTATTTTCATAGACCTTTTTTTATAAATGTAATGAAGGAAATAGGAAATGCGTAAGCTTCTAAAATTTTAATTAAATATTCCCAATTCAAGGAATCAAAAACCTCCTCTATATCTAGTCCAATTATTAAGGCTTCTGTGTTTTCTTTAGTTAAATAATCAATTAACATCAATATTATTTTAATGTTATCATGTGCATGTCTATTTTGAATGAACCCTGTTTGATCAAGGTTGATTATTTCAGTCATTTGATTTTTTATTTTTTTTATCAGTATAAACATAAATAATTTATAATCATTATTTAATAGTGAGATTGACCTATATGAACTACAGTGAGTATCATCCTTATTTTCTTTTAAGACAGGTATAATTAATGAATATCTCCATGAAGGAGGGATTATTGCATGGGTTTGAATTTCAATAAATGTTTTCTGTATTAATGAAGTTATATTTTTGGGGAATAGTTTATAAACTTCCATGATTAAACCATCCATTCCAGAAGATTTATTAGTTTTAATTTCTTTAATTGCATCAATTATTTGTTTATGTGTAATGGATTTTTGTAATTCCCTTTGTAAATCATCAGGAATTGGTTTAATATTCGAAATCATATTTCCTAAAATAGGCAGTTCTGATAAATTATTGTTGGTTTTATAATGGTTTCTGAAATGACACTTGAAAGCATCTAGTATATCTCCTATTTCTGAAACTTTCTTACCTTTACTTTCATGTAATATATTAGTAATAGAGTTAGCTTTAGCTTGCATTTTAACTTTAACAGATACATTATGTAGATGTTTTGGAGAGGTAGCATAAGAATTTCTTTTTAGCCTCTCTATGGCTAAATTGGTTTTGTGATTTAAAAATTCTAAATATCTTTTATTCAAGTCTTCTATTGTCTTCTTATTCTCTAACATATTAGGAGGTTTTATAGATGTAAATAATGTGAGTTTTCTTTGAAGTTCTTGAAGTTCCGATTCCCATTCCTTAATTTTATTTTTATACTAGGCAACCATTTTCTCGTAGATATAAGCTTTTAATGAATCCCAAACCATTACTATATTTGCTTCTGAATTGTAATTTATAATCTACAAAAAATTAAGTTTATTTCTTAACCAATCTTTAAATTCTTTGATTTTTGTAATGTACGAAGGAATTCTCATAAGAAATGTTAGTGGATTAAAGTTTATTTGCATTTTTAGAACTAATAAATTGTGGTCAGAGGGGGGACAAGGAATTATTGTAAAGGAAGTAATTTTTGTTTGTAGATCTTGGGAAATGTATATCTTATCAATTCTGGTTTGAGTACCAAATCTATAATCTTGATGAGAAAATAATAAAGAATTGTTATCTATAACATTATAGGTATCTTTCAACTTTATAGATTCGGTCCATTTTTTTAGTATTTTTGCAGTTGTTGTTAAAAATGGAGATTTTTTGGTAGCTTCAGACATATCTGTAATACAATTAAAGTCCCCCCTATTATTAAATTTCCTTTGGATATAATTGTAATTTGATCTAAATGTTTTTTAACAGTCTCCATCCCAATACCAGGAAACCAATATAGATTTACTATTGTCTACAGTCTATTATTAAACTTCAGAATAACTATAGCTATAAGTCCTTCTTTATCTACATATTTGTGTATTTTTCAGGGTTTAATGTATTCTTTTTCCATAAAGGTATAACTCCCTTTTTCTTTGTTTTATAATTGGAGCATGCTAGGGTCATTAAGTCACTTGGATTCCATATGAAGTTATCATTTCTCTTGAAGTGTGTTTCTTGTAAAATAATTATTTGAGATATATTTAAGTTTAGGTATCTTAGTAGATAAGCTCTTTTATTTGGGCTATTTAGACCATTAATATTTAGCGATAATATGGAAAAATCCATGTCAGATTATTTTGAGAAAACGTTTAAGATGCCATTAACTTTACCTGTATTCATCCCCTCCTTGAGACATACAATATTGTTTATTAGTACATAATCAATGATCACAGTGAAGCTAGTTATCACTAAAGTTCTCAATAAGTATACGTCAGGCTTGGAAAAAATAATGAACACTCTAAAATCTAAATAAAATGCTAATATTAAAGTAATTAGATTTTTAATCCCTACCCAACCTGGAATGAAATACATTCCTAGTCCAACAGATAGGTACATCTGATGAACTATCACTCTAACTTCCTTTTCCCATTCAGTTGAGTTCCATATACACTATGAACATTCAAGGAGTCTAATAAAGCTATTATTTTTTTTAACATTCGGTTATAGAAGTTGTTATTTAATGCTAATTAACTACTTATTCATTACCATCTAAATATAAAAACATATATAGTTGAATTATACTAATAATTAAACTTATTCAGTATATTTATATCAACATAACTTTCTATATTGTATATATTATTCATTTGTTTGAAACACACAAACACTATAAATCCTTAATCACAGAGACCTGTAACTAATACCATGCATTTTAAAGAATATCACTTCCTGCAACAAACACATATATATTTCTAAATACTATTCAATAGCTTTTAGGAGACTGTAAGAATATCTTATAACCTAAATATAGTCTTTAGATCTATTATGCTTTAGTTGGTATTATAGTAATGTTCTAAATAGACATTCAAGTAAGTGCATGTAATTATATTAATAAAGTAATGTAAAGCATGGCATTTTTATAAATATGCTAGATCTGGTACTTGTAAAATTTTAAATGTTTGGTTTACTTTAATTATGAATTTAATCAAAGTACACTTCAAACTTCAACCAGTTTTGGTTTAATTTTCTTATATAAATGGTGTAACTAACTAAGGAATTTCTGACTTGTTTCCTAAAGCATAATGTAACTATGCTTCTGTAGAATACGAGTATACCAACAGCCAATCAGTTCCTTGCCTACTCATTGCTATGATACCCTTAAACATGGTCAGCTATTACAGATATCTGAAGACTGCTTCCCTGGCTGGTGTGAACTGCAAAATTAAGAAACTTCATTCAATCATTCACAAGCTCTTAATTCCCGCCCAAACAGCTGTTAAGAGAAAATATCACAGTATGCTGACTCTCAGTCCTCGTAAGGAACTCATTACTCATGTCTATAAGATGTCAGTGATCACTGACATCATTTTCATTACCTTCCAAGCCCAATTTCTAGCATACAATTTGTCCGCATAACTGATCAAACCTCTCAACCAGTAGCACTCTTTCATTCCAAGCCAATGTATTTATATAACTGTACAACAACAGGTGAGCCCACAAATAACAGTAATGAATTAAGAAAAAAGAAAAAAGAAAGACATACTATAATTCCAAATGTATACTCAGTTTACGCATCAAGCACTATCTTTCTAGAGGCAGAAATTAGACATCACCAGATCTACAATACCTCTCTCTATCTCTGCCACGAACAACCTCCATCAATCAATCTGAACAAATAGCGTTTATCAAGTGAGCCAACAAGTTTCGCATATACCACCATCCAACCTACATTCATCCTCCAAAAAAGGGGAACAAATGTCTAACTACGCTGGCTATCCCTGTTTCGAGACTGCTTTCCTTCAAAAGTGTGAGCCCTCTTTCAGTGTTAGTCCCGTCCCCTGAGTGCCACACAAAATGTAGCCTCTGCAATATAACTTACATCAAAAAAACCCACATAGTTCAATGAAGGATATGACCCTAGTATAAAACTTCTCTTCATCAGTGCTTTTCGCATAAATGTTTACTGTTCACCATAAATCTAATTTTGTTGTTAACTTCATTGCTTCTAGGAACATAGGTAAGGCTTAACATCTTTGCGAAACAACCACATATTACAAGTGGCTGCATATACATATATTATACAGTATACAGTAATAAGTGGAGCAGGTAACAAATAAATAGATAAGCAGTAGCTGTTACTTATGCCAGGGGGAAAGAGTTTGTGTTTTATCCTGTAATATACAGAGGATTACGTATAAGCAGTATATGCATGCATCTCATTAATTACGTCTTCCATTCATTTCTTTAATACAACCTCCATAGCAGGAACATTCAATTTCACTTAACTTATTAATTAGTTCCTATTCTCAGATCATAGTATGTTAGCTACTGACCGTTTTGGCAAGTTTGATGAAATGTAGCTAATATTTTAAAATATAGAAATTTTGTTATTTTATATGTACACAGGCTGGTGACCAAACATTAGGCTGAGACACCAAAGCCAATCATATGAATAACATATTTATCTAAAATTTGTAAATAATAAGCAAAATGATGCCAAGAACTATATTATAGTTATTTTTATCATGTTATAACTGGAAATCAAACAAGTCTCTTACTTAACTACTTCAGTCACATTAGAAATGAAGAAATATGCTTTGTGCTGTTTTAACTTTAACTATCGGATTACATTTACATTATTTAACTTGAAAATGATACCATTCATAGTTACGAGAGACATTTTTGTAGTATAGTCAGGGAACCTTTGAAATGTTACTATGTATGTCTCTTACATTCAAAGTGATATTACATCTAGCGACTAAGGTTCATTCCAGCTAATAGAAAATATCAATAAGTAATTTAATAAAAAGAAAATTAATAAACTAAATAAATAGACATGACACTAATAAGCTGAAAAATACATGGTTATAAAACACAACTTTGATATTACTAGATTGTATAAGTAACTATATTAAATAAAAGAAAAAAATTAACATATATTTAGTATAAGAATATAAGGAGACAAGAGAAAAAAAGAAAAAACAAAGAGAAGAAGAGAAACATAAAAAAGAGATGAGGAAAGGAAAGAAAATATTAGCAAGAGGTAACTGTGACTAATATTAAATTAATAAATCATGTGTGAAGAGTTATAGGAAACATACCTTTTCCTGTACAAATGTGTTATATATAAATGCATGAAGTTAAAGGTACTGCAACATAGTCCATTTAGATGCTTTTAATAGTTAGGCTGCAGCTGACACTTTGAGAGATTTCATAGATGTTGTTACTTTGGATTCCAGTTTTCTGTTTCTTCTTTTTAACATCAGTCCAGCCATTTTTATCAGTGGTTCTCTTCAGGGATGGGGATGCCCATTCCATATCTTCTGAGATGGTTATAATGTTATTGGTTTGAATGAATTGTAGGGCGTTTTCCAGAGTGTTGAAGGTTCTCATCTCACTTAGGTGCAGTATTTTAATTTTTGCAGGGAAAGCTATTTGAGCTTTAATATTATTCTGTTTTAGAATATTTATTAGAGGCCATACTTTTTTCTCTGTTCCAGCACTTTAGTGGAGTAGTCATTGTCAAATCTTATTGTATTCTGGTTGTATTTTATAGGACTTTTTCTCCAAGCTGTTTTTAACACCAGTTCTTTGTCCATGAAAGATAAGAATTTTATTATAATTGATCTTGGTGGCAAAAAGGATGATGATGAAGTTGTTGCTGAATTTTCATTTCCCAGAGCATGATGAGCCCTTTGTATTCCAAAGGAAAAACCTTTTTTAAGATTTAGAACCTCTGGAATCCAAGAGTTTAGGAAAGATACAACATCCCCACCTTCTGTTTTCTCAGGTAAACCAAAAATCCTGATGTTTAAGCTTCTCTCTCTATTTTCAAGATCATCTAGTTTGTTAGAGAGCCAAGTATTTTGCTTCAGGAGAAACTCTGTTTGTGTTTCCTCTTCTTTAGGCCTTCGTTCAATGTCAGTCAAAGAAGTTTCAATGGTGGTTAACTTTGACTGGTGTTGCTGCAGTATTTATTTGAAAACTTCTGTTTGTTTCTGGAGTTTTCTTCTAAGTTCTGTAGATTAATCTTAAAATCATCCATTTTTATTGATAATTCTTGTAATGTGGTAGTCACCAGTTGTAGTTCCTTTTTTAGTGTCAAGTCAGCATGAGAATTCTTTAGGTTACTCATCTCTCCAGTTGCTATGTATAGACTTCTGAGCAATTTGACAGGAAATTTCTTTTAGAAATCCACCAACATTTTTATTTAGTTACTTTGAGCTATTAACTAAATATTTGTAGTAATTTTGTTAGTAGTAGATAATTTAATTTCCTGAATTTAATACTAATCTATGGAGCTCCAAAAATTGCTGCCTTCAGTTAGCCATTCAGGCTCCACCCTCCTGTACCACAGCTTTGTGACTTGAGGGAGTAGAGTTGGTTGTCAGTTTTAAGCAACCTAGCTTGTGGAGGATATCATGTATTGTACAGGAGAGTGGAGGTTAATTCTGAGATAATATGACTAGTTCTGTCATTAACATTTTGGCCTTTTCAGTGAACGGTAGAGACATTCGGTATAGCTGGTCAGTCAAATAAACCTGCATGTATTTATTGACATTTGTTTATCAGGAAAGTCCAACTGGGTCACAAGAACCCATTTTCAGTGGGGGCTTGGGAGAAATGCTTCACTTAACAGAAAAAAAGTTTAAAATTATTCACTTCAAAAATAATCAACAATGTTGTAAGGCACAGAGATATAACAAAAATATGTTACAAAGAGATCAAAAGCAAAGTAAAACAATATATACAGTTCCAGAGGGTGTCCTTTTGGCAATTCACAGTAGTAATAAGTAAAAGTCATGTGCTTAGTTTAATTGTAACTGTAAAAGGGAGAGAGATTAGGATAGATTAGTATATAAGTGGGGAGGAGGTGATAGGAAGAGGTTATGTAGAATGGTAAAGAGGATAAGATAGCCAGATGAAGATGAGGAAGTGGTGATGGGTAGAGAATCTGTACAAATAGGGGAGGAAAAAAGTAGACAAGATTGATGTTCAAAGAAGAGTATAGCATGAGCAAAGTCATGAGTTTGATAGGTGGTCTTTCAGAAGATGTTTATAGGAGGCATGGTAAGTTACAGTTCTAATAGTCTGTGGAATAGAATTCCATTTTTTGGAAGTATAGTAACAGTAAAGGCTATTTCTGATTGTTTTTTTTTTTTTTTTGAGGTTTATAGATGGTGAGAACATGTTTATCTTTAGAATGAAGTGTCTGGGTCATAGGAAGGAGTGATAGTATTGTTTATTGGCAGCTAATTTAGCAAATTTGTTGTAGCCTATTTCAAGTTTAGTTTTAACAGATACCTGCAAGCTGGAAAGAGACACCATGTAAGAGTGAAGGAAGTAGGTAAGTGGTTGCCACATATCTTATTGGTGAAAAATTGAGATTTACAGAAACCAAAGGCTACTGACCTGCCAATTCAACCTCAGTTGTAGGGAAAATTATAAATTCACTACTGAAAGAATTTTGGGACATAAGGAAAGTTGTAGCATGTATACTAAATGTAACATTGATCCACAGCAGGAAGGTTGTGATAGGTACATCTAAAATAATTGACTGAATGGGTAATAAGAGCAGTAGACAGGAAAGGAGCTGATTTGGTATTCTCAGACTTTAGCAATGCTCTGACAAGGTACCGTGTGAAAACATTATCAAACAAATTAGGCAGCGCAGGTCATTGTATGACCATCTGTGTTAAACACTGGCTAGACAAAAGCTCACAAGCAGTAATGGAAACTGGAGTTCACTCATGTGAGAACATAATTAAAGTTGCAGGAGCACGGGGATTAGCACTATGGCCAATCCTAGTTAGTGCCTTTGTAAATGACATCATAGAATGTCTAGACATAATGGTAATTCCCTATAACTAACACCGAAAATATGTATGACAGAGCCGAGGATACAAAAAAAGGCAAAGTAAGGTATATAGAAATGATGAAAACAATCTGGGAAAAGTATGAGAAATAGTCTAAAAGACAACCTTAGAACGTATACAATTGAAAAATAAAATAATAGGCAAAAGTCACCTCAGATGCTCTAAATCTAAGTAGGCAATGTGACAGACAAAGAATGCCAGGGCAAAAGTCACTTCAGATGCTCTAAATGTAAGTAGGCAATATAACAGACAAATAATGCTGGGGGATACTGAGATGCACAGAAAAAAGCGTCACCAGTGCAAAAGAAGAGTTGGTTGTTCTTTTAAACAGTTGTTATGATCCCATCTAATTTTGTGTGCCATTCTAGAGACCTGATCTTCATAAGGATCTAGTCAGGATAGAGAGTGCTCAGCATTGTAAAAGAAAATTGTGTATGATCTTATCAGAAACTAGAAAACTTGGATTTCATTTATTTTCTCTTTGCTGACCAGGTTAGTCCCACTAGGTCAGTGTCCTCTTTTCCTGGGAGACCTGAGGTGGTATTCATACTGTTTAGTGGAAATTTGGCCAGCACACCACAGAACTTCCCATACTCCTTGTTCCATAAGTGCCATGGGATCTTTTACATCCATCTGAGCTACCACCAACTCAGCCAGGTGGGACCTCAGATTAACATCTTACCTGAAGTATGACAAATTCTGGAGTGCAGCACTCACCTTATGCTGTGCTGCAGTGTTAGTATTGGAGAATTAATCCAAGTATCAGGCGTGGAAATAGAACCCATAGCTTTCTGATCTTCCAGCACCAAAGGCAAGTATGCTAGCTGTTGAGTTACTGACACTGATTTGTAGGGTCTTAAGGAAATGAGCTTGGAGTTTGGCAGAAACTATTCAGGTACTTCAGAGAAATTCAAAAAGCTCAAATGGGTGCTTGATTTCTAAAAAAGAAACATATACAAGAGTGCACAATATGAAGATCCAAGGGAGACATAAGGAAGTATTTGTTGATAGAAAGGGTGACAAATAATTTGAACAGCCTTCCAAACTAGTCACAAGGCCAAAGACAATTACAAAATTTAGTAATCCAAAGCAATTCTTATGAGATTTGGGAAAATATGCAGCTGCTTAATAGGATCTGCAGTGTAATTAGTAGTTAGGGAAACTAGTAGACTAGGTAAGTCAACCAGTGCTTATCTGTTATCAAACTTTGTGTTGTTTTCTATTCTTTAATTTTATCATGTTTATTGTTGCATATGTATCAAAGCTTTTCACCACTACTATTCAATGTAGACATTTTTTACATATAATGTTCATTCCTATTTATCTAGCATATTATACAACATATTTACCATGGTACATATAATACAAAGATTTGACATTTATATCTTATTACTATAGAGATTTCACCTTATGCGTAACCATAACATCCCCTATAATTTGAGCTACATTATCCTCATACATACTGTATTGTGCTGCATTAAACACCATCTGAAGAATTTGGGTTGCTCCATTTCTGCGTCTCTCGACTATTCGGAAGGTCGCCTGTGTTCAGGCCTAATTCACTACAACTACAGTTGTACCTGTTTCATCACTCGCTCTTGCTTCTTTGCTTGATCGATGTACCCATTACTGAACACCTCCCTTTACCATCTTGTCAACCATTGCACCTGCCCTCTCCATTGTTTTGCATCCAATTTCTCCTTCCTATTTTTATATAAACTTCCAGAACCTCCCCATTCCAGTCTTTAGCTATCATCCATATCACTTCCCTAATGAGCAGTTGAAGTTCGAGTCTTTTATCTACACATCATCTCCTCTCTTCTCTTTATACATTCTGAAAATGTATAAACCATACTGATCTTGTATCTTCTTCCCCAGTAATTTACTCCAGACCTTTCTTGCCCCCACAATAGTGTGACAGTCTCCCTGTATGTCTACCATGTGTGCATCTGATCTGCATTTTCCACCCCATATCTCCAGCAGTCTGTGGATGAGTGCCATCTTTATCAATATATCCTTATTGGGGTTCTGTACCATCTGTGCACCATCCTTCTATATTGATCCAACAGGGACAAGATCTTTCAACACTTTCATCTTTGCTCATGTTGCTTTCCAAACCATTCTTCTGCCATATCACATTCTCTTTACTCCACTGATCTATCAACTTACCAAAGACTCATTTACATACATGCTCCCCCCTCTGCCTGTAGATGATACCAATTTTTCCCTTTTTATTTTACCTGGCCACAATTTTTTGCAAAACTAACCTACCTCATCATTCACTATTCACCCCTTGTTCTTGTATGAGTGCTTCTAAATATTCTGGTTACTAACTCTAAGAATCTCTCAGAACAATAACTAATTTTCTTTTGTAAATTATACTTCGCTTTGAGAACTGGGAAAGACAGCCTTTTATTTAACCATTCATTTCTTAGGCCTTTCCAATGCCCTCTTCTTCCCAGATAACCAACCTCCCATCCCCTGCCAACTCCTTAGGGTAGCTCCATGATAGATCCCTAATACTTCTGCCCACTTATCAGTGAACTTCAAGTCGGCATCCTAGTAACGTATGAGACACCCATCCTTTACTTTGCTCATTATCTTACAACGTCCAGCCTTCCAGACCTTTTCCCAGCCAACCTATTCCAAGTTTTCATTCTCTGTTCTTCTTAGCCATTGCACAATATTTACAGCAGTCATATATTGCCTAAAATATGGCATACCCCATCTTCCAGCTTTCTTGTAACACCCAAGTCTATCCTTTGCAATCCATTCCCTTTTGCTTTTCCACACAAACCTGTCACAAACTATTTCGATATCTCTGATAATCTTATTTAGAGGGCTGATTTGTGTATGTCACCCAAGATAAAGTACATGTGGAATATCATTATTCAAACTATTTATTTTCTAACCCCAAGTGTGGCAAATCTGCTTGTCCAAGTGTCTAACATTTTTTCTATCCTTAACTTCAGATCTACCCATTTCTGTTCCCTAATTTTAGCTACCATTTTATAAACTTAGTTCTGCTCCCCTCATTCCACTTTTTCATGGAGTACAGAACATTTCTCAGTCTGTTTAGTTCACATTGTAATTAACACTGACTTTTTGTGAGTCATTACAAAGCCCTGACACTCTAACAAAGCTACTAAACATCTACAACATCCTCTGCTGTTAGTAACATCCTCAACTAGTATCATATAATCTTCTGCAAACAGAATAATATCACTCCTGTTCCTACCACATCGCCCAAACAGAATAATACCACTCCTATTCCTTCCACATAACCCAAACGAATAATGCCACTTCTGTTCCTACCACATAATCTAAACAGAATAATACCACTCCTGTTCCTACCACATCGCCCCAACATAATAATAACACTCCTGTTTCTACCACATAACCCAAACGGAATAATACCACTCCTGTTCCTACCACATAACCCAAACAGAATAATACCACTCCTGCTCCTACCGCTATTCTTTTTCGGCCAGAGTAATACCACTCCTGTTTCTACCACTTCACACAAACAGAATAATGCCACTGCTGCTCGTACCACTATTCTTCCTCACCCAACTTGCTGCTCACTCTCTGCACCAGACATTCAATGACCATTAAATACAATCATCTTGATAATGGACAGCCCTGATGGATTCCTCTTTCCAATACTATTTCTTCTGTAAATCCATCATTTATCTAGCCGTAACTTTGCGACCTTATAAAGGGCTTCCATTCCTTTCAACCACCTTCCCGCTCCAATGTTACCTGTCATGGTATCTGCCATAAATTCCACAAGACATAGTCAAACTCTTTCTGACTATCCATTAACACATTTCTTGTCTTTCACCGGCCCTTTTCCTTAGTCCACTCTACAAACCCATTAAGAGTATGCCAGTGGTCCATGGACAATCTGCCTTTAATACAACCCGCTTGTTCATTCCGTATTAGCTTCAAAAGGACTTTCGCTAATCTTGCTGTCAGAATGTGAGCACACACATTGGTATGTATATTGCACAGAGGTATGGGGCAATAATTGTTGACATCCATCTCTTTCCCTTTCTCTTTATACACCAGTATTGCTGTGACCTCTTCCATAGATTTGGTTAATTGCCCTTTTTCAAAAATATCATTGAACAGATATGTCATTGTACTGCTCATCTGAAAGCCCTCTTTGTTGGAAGTCACTATGATATCCATCTGGTCCACTCGATTTACCCGCTTTCAGACGCCTAATGGCCTCAGTCACCTTCTCCTTTCCTATCTACGAGTTTATTCTCCGCTGTTTCTCCTCACACAGCATGTATGCTTTCCATTTGTAAAACCATGCAAGTTGGGTTCGATTTTTATAAATCCCAATCCAATAATTTTAAAATCATGACCTTATTTGTTCACTCATAAATCTTTACTCTCCTCTTTTGTCTTCCACTGAGCTGATCCAAGCTTTTCTTCTCTGATCCTTGATCCTCCACATCAGCATCTTGATTTCTATCTCTCCTCTTAGCCACAATCATAATGCCTTCTCATCAGCTCATCTTTTATCTTTTATTCTCCTTTTTCTTTTAACTTGTTTCTTATGACTGCTTGTTTTGCCCTGTTTATATCCCAAGCTTTTACCTCTCCTTGTTCAATGCACTGCTGCTCCATAAGCCTATCCTCTAGAGCCCTCGCTTCATACACCCTTTCAATTCTCAGTGTCCCTCATCTAACCATAATGTTACTCATCCAGGCAGCTTTCCCCCCATGCCACTCACAAGGATTCATATCAATTGATCAACAGCTCTTTGAACAATTGCTGATTGATTAATAAAAAAGGTTGAAACAACTTTTGAAAAACCCAGGATTAAAGTTATTTTTGCATGGGAACAAGCCCTCTATATACCCTCCAGATAGGGTGACACCCCCACACCCCCTCAACTTATATATGCCTATTCTAAGGTTACACAACAGCAGAACAGTTAATCATCACTTGGGCAAATGGCTGTCTATCAAGTGACCCTTTCCCTATTCACAAATTCCCAGTGTGTCCTTGGTATTTTTATTTAAGATTACCATCTCCCTAAACATATCCTGTGTCCATTTGATATCATCTTTCAGTGCCAGGATTCCATCTGCATCTACTTGCTGTCTGGTTTCTTTATTCCTACCTCATTTTAGTAACAGCATGGTCTGATAAGGTTCTTTCTCCACAATATACAGCTGTGATTTCCTCAAATGTTTTCCCATCCTCCAATAATCTGTCCAGCCTACTAGCCTGCTTCATTTCACAACTTGAAAATCTAAATCCTGCCTTTCATGATGTTTATTTTTGCCATACATTGAACAGTCTCTCTTGTCACATTCCCTCAGTTGGGGCTTTTTGACTATACCTGCACTTATGAAATTCATCTGCTACAAATTTGCTATCCCTTCTGGGGTCTAACACCACATTGAAGTTACTCTCTATGATTAGAATAATACCACTATGATTAGTGCAAAATCTTCATCCAGTGGTATAAAACTTTGGGTCTGTCTGCACTAGCCCTTTGAAACAGCTCAGGACCAATCATCTGTTGTGGCATAGTGGTAATATATTTTCTCACAGCCACCTGCCTGCCATGCATCTGTTTTCTTCATCTTTATCTACCTTCACTGACTTCCATTGCTCAGCAATGCTGCTTAAAATCTCTACTACCATTCTACAATCTCCTTTTGCCCAAGTTGAAGCTGACCACTTACAGCCATTTCCTAATATAGCCCACATTTGCTATGCACATTTTCCCTTTTTTCCTGTCCATCCCCCTACCTCTCCTAAAGCATGTGCTCCTGCCCCACCACAGCATGGGATTTGGGCTGGTAAGGTTCACACCAAGATTCTCTTCCCAGCAGGTTAATGCACCGGTCATTGCTGCTATAAGGGTTAGAGGTCAACAAGCTCAGAGTTCCTTCCACCTGGTGATTCAGAAACTTAAGATTTCTAGAGTTTATCCCAAAACCTGTGTGCATCTTCATGTTACTGTAATCGGGCCAGCTGACAACATGTGTACATCTTCATGTGAATGTCACCTTGCCAGCTGACATGTGTACATCTTCATGTTAATGTCACAGTGTCAGCTGACATGTGTACATCTTCATGTTAATGTCACCCTGTCAGCTGACATGTATACATCTTCATGTTAATGTCACCGTGCCAGCTGACATATGTACATATTCATGTTAATGTCACCGTGCCAGCTGACATGTGTACATCTTCATGTTAATGTCACCGTGTCAGCTGACAACATGTGTAAATCCTCATGTTAATGTCACCATGCCAGCTGACAACATGTGTACATGTTGTCAGCTGGCACGGTGACAGCTGACAGCATGTGTACATTTTCATGGTAATGTCACCATGCCAGCTGACAATGTGTACATGTTGTCAGCTGGCACAGTGACAGATGACAGCATTTGTACATCTTCATGTTACTGTCACCACGTCAGCTGACATATGCCTCGTTAATCTCCTCACCAATCCCATAAGAGTGTTCTGCATGGGATAACACAGTGTGCCATACATGGTCACGCTCATTCATAGTACAAGTCCAGTAATGTATTACAGCCACTAGAGACGGAGGATATACACAAAAGAAAAAAATAGTTGCAATAATTTTCTTAGCAGGATAGCATAATATAAGATAAGCTTATGAGCTAAAAGTAGTAATTTAGGTGTTAATCTTCCAGATTTACAATTAACTGTATTGATAATTAGTCACAATTGCATATACAAAGCAGATTCATTGTAGATCATTTTCACACCTCGCTCTCATTCATACACAGTTGCACAGCAATATCAGAGCACAATAGGGGTACTAGTTGTGATGCAGTACAGAACATAAATAGGGGTGGTGGTAGGTAAGAGCTCCCAGGTAATAGCCAGATAGATGAGTGATGGAGGAAGTAAGGAAAGAAGAAAGTGAGTTTGAAAAACATAAAGGAAATAAAGTAGAGTGGGGAAAGGCTAGGGAAAGAACATTTTTAAACACTAACCGAGCCCTTTTATATCTGTTTGATAGCAAAGGGCAAAATTAACGTACCATACTCTCTTGTATCTTTTAAAATACATAGGCTAAAAAAAGTGCAAAGGCCTCCATTGGGTTGGCATCCCATCTCCTTTGCTTTGCAAGTTTCACACACAGTTTTGTTAACAAAATAGCAAAAGACGAACAATAGCATAGAACATACTAGAACACTGACCCAGAGGCTGGCAGTGCCAGTCACTATACACAAGCATAGTCCTGTACATTTGGCTCATCTCAGTAGAATATATTCTGATTACTGTCATTTAAACATATGTTTGTAGCTATGCATGATGTCTGATAACGTCATTAGGTACCTAACAGAATGCATCACCCTTTAATTAGCTATGCACAATGTCTGATAACGTCATTAGGTACCTAACAGAATGTATCCCCCTTTAATTAGCTATGCACGATGTCTGATAACATCATTAGGTACCTAACAGAATGTATCCCCTTTTAATTAGCTATGCACAATGTCTGATAATGTCATTAGGTACCTAACAGAATGTATCACCCTTTAATTAGCTATGCATGATGTCTGATAACGTCATTAGGTACCTAACAGAATGTATCCCCCTTTAATTAACTATGCACGATGTCTGATAACATCATTAGGTACCTAACAGAATGTATGTCCCTTTAATTAGCTATGCACAATCTCTGATAATAACATTAGGTACCTAACAGAATGTATCCCCCTTTAATTAGCTATGCACGATGTCTGATAATGTCATTAGGTACCTAACAGAATGTATCCCCCTTTAATTGCTGATGATCAAGCAGCCACCACCTCAGTATCGTTCAAGGCGCTTTCAGTTTCATGCATCTCACCCATGAAGATTGGGCATCTGCTTTGTGTCCTACTGCATGCAAGCACTCATCATATTGGATAGCATAAAAATATAAACAAATACAGAAAAAGAGTGGTAGAATTAAGTGCAGCATTACTTAACACCTTAATGAAACATCACTCTTACTATTAAAACATGCTCAAATGCCATTCTTTTATGCCATCATTTCTACCTGCCCAAGCTAGTGTTCTCCTCACCCACACATCCATGAGACCTCTGTCCTGAGGCAATCTGTAAGAATTTCTATCTACCTCCTCTCATTACTGCATCTCTTCACAGCATTTCTTTCTGGATCCCACTCTCCCTTCTTCCTGCTCATCTCTCATATTCCACAAATCACTAATCACTCCCCAGTCTTCTATCTCTCTTCCTCTAAGAATTACAGGTAACTTTCACTGAAACCTCTGAACTTGATGAAAAAATAAACATATAACTTCTATCAGGCATGGAGCTGCTGAGCTGTGCAGCATCTTGTATGGTGACTCACTTGCTCCTCCCCTTCCTGTGTTACATTTTTCCTTTCCTTCTAACGTTCCTTAAATATTCTTGGATTGGGTTGGGAAGTAAATAAGTCTTTGAAAAAGACATTGCAATATTATTTGTCCATAAAGACCACCCATTTCTGATTACAATTTCCTCTTCCATCTTACACTTCAGTATAGACCATTGTTCCACATAATGTTTATATAATGTAAACACCCTGCTCTTGCCTTTCACTTTCACAGAGTTCTGTCTGCTTCTCTTAGCCTTAACTTTTTTACAGACATTTATAAAAAAAAAAAAGTATCCTGCCTCTGGCATGCAAACATATGCATATGCATTGAAGACCCACAGTAACCTTATATAGGGTGGGAGGATGGCATAAAGGGTGGGAGGATGGCATAATAGTTAAGGTGTTTACCTTACAGACACAAGGTGCAGGGTTTGATTCTCACATGGGGTAATTGGCAAGGCTTGAAATGGCCCACAAGGGTAGTTAGCCTAGTACTAACCTATGAACCTATAATTGCAATGCAGTCATACATGCAGCATACCTAACCTTTTAATTGCATTATATGTGACAGTGTCTGCTTTATGACAGTAATGCTGAATCATTTCCTCTGTAAACTTGAAGGATAGCCTATTTCATATAACAACATTGCATTATTTGCTGTGTTGCATCTACAATGCATAACTTGTACTTTTTCCTTACAAAGCCACTGATGACTGCATATTTTCTGACAGACACTAATAAGTGTTCTGATATGACAGTGACCTGGAGCAGTGTGGTACTGCAGTACCTGTGTCATGGGTCCTATGTTGCTATATTTACTATGAGTCACTGGTAACTGTTAAAATTTTGTCATTCATCCTTATATTTCCTATGGCATATACCCAAAATAACATCTCCACCTCAAAGTTAAAAACAATGATCATATTTAAAAAGAAAAATCTGCTCTACTGGTTTCAGTTAATGAAAGATGAAAAGCTGCATTCTGTTTATTATATTAAGAACAAATATAATTTAGATAAAGACATGTGGCTAGATGTATAATCCGGCAGGCAACATGTAGAAGTGAAAGTTAAATTAATGCAGCCAAGGATAAGAGCTCATATCCTAAAATTAATTGAATATCTAATATTCTTAATGCAACAAAACACATTGGGATGGGGTCTCTTATCTAAATTATATAGAGACGTGAGGAGAGAAACAAAAAGTTGCAAAGACAATTATTGGAAATATTTTACCCAAATTAATAATAGATACAGGTGGACAGGTGGACAGTAGTCTCTCCTTTGATAATCACATTGCCACAGTAGTCAGGAAATCCTTCTATGTGGCACACCTCATCACAAAAGGTTTCTCATTCAGGAAAACAAAGGTCATTGTTCCCCTCTACTCGTCATTCATTAGACCCATTATAGAGTACAATGCCCCTTTTGGTATGTACTTCACAAGACATCTACAACAACTGGAAAGGCCACAGAAATACCTCACAAAGAGGATTACAGGCCTCAAACAGATGCCCTACGCTTACCGTCTCAAAAAACTCCAGCTTTACTCCGTCGCATATTGCCTACTCAGAGGCGATCTCTGCCTAACATACAAAGCTATGTCAAACCCAGAGCTGTTGGACATGCTCCACTTAAAGAAATCCCAATCCCTCTGAGCTACAAGCTCTAGAGACCTTGTCACCACAATAAACAGGACATGCTGGAGGGATAGAATCCTGTCCCAGAGACTTCCCATACTCTGGAACAAACTACCTATCTATATCAAACAAAGCACCTCATTAGCACTCTTCAAGAAAAATCTTGATGATTGGATGGGAAATAGGAAATTCACCCCAGGGATCACCTCTGTAGCTCTGCTCGACAGGGGCACAGGAAAATAATTTTCTTGGGTGGCGAAAGCCAGGGTACTTTTTTGGCTAAGCTTGTATAGGGCCGATAGCCTAGTACCTACCTATGAACCTATGTCTGAGTGAAGAAGATAAATACTAATTCTAATATCTTCTAAACATACAACCTCATCTCTTACATGGAATCTCTTTACTTGTAAATTTTTGCATAGCTCTTTCTTCACACTACATAAAATTTAATTAATGTTCAAGCAGAAACAAGTTTGTTGGAGATGTAAACAAGAACTTAATGCAGATTGGCAGCAGATGTTTTTTGACTGTACTGTCTTAACACCTTAGTGGAATCATATTTTTACAGGCTTTTTTGGAGATAAATTTGTTTTATCTACATCACTAATCCTTTTTAACACACCTATTTCTATATGTGTTAAAAATGACATATTGCATTTTGTGGTCTGTACTATCTATAGCGAGAAAGGTTATAACTCAGAATTGGAAGAACAAATCTACACCCTCCTTCAAAGAAATTATAAATATTGCAACTGAAGTCTGTCACCTAGAAATCATTACAATTGTCAAGAACAACCAGGATTACTTCTTGCTACAATGCATGAACAAAACTTAGAGATCTGCTTGACAAGCAAAAATAACTGCATTTTAGATTTAATGCAATGCATAAGAACTTGAATGACTTGATGGTTAATGGACACTCTTGTAAATAGTTGTTTTTTTCTTTTGTGTGTGAAGTTTAGTTGAAATTTTTTTCATTTATTTTCACAAATCTCTGACTGTAAATACTGTTATGATTAGTTTACAAATTGAAAATGCGATAAAAACTTTAAAAAATGTTGCCATTCAGCAAACAGCAACCATGGTATGTCTGTAACTTATGAGGGTATCAAATGGTAAAAAAAACACATGCAATAACAATTCACTGGACACAGAGAAACTGTAATCAACTGCATACATGGCTAGCATGACCCATTCATAACACATAATATGAGAACAGTAAGTCCTTCCCATTCTAGAAATGTTAAAAAATATAGTGAAATGAGACCATTCTCAATTGCCTTTTTGTGCACTATCCATCATAGAGTTCTTAGTTTCTTGTGCAAAATATTATAAAATAAGCTACTTCTCATATGTTATGCTGAAGCCTCCAAAGCAAAATGTCATTTTAACTAATTTTCATTTACAGCATGTACAAATAATCCAGAAATCCACATCTGGTATCTATGGTTAAGTGTATGTGCACGTGTGCGTGCGTGTGTGTGTGTGTGTGTGTGTGTGTGTGTGTGTGTGTGTGTGTGTGTGTGTGTGTGTGTACACGTTTGTGCAAGTCTGTGTGCGCATGTGCACTGCAACCCTGTCTTTGTGCTCTGTATATTCTGCATATGTGTGTGTTCTTACTCTTGTATGCATTCTTCTCTTAAGACACACTTAGGGTCATCTGCTTGTGTTTAGCCTTTTCCTTAATTCATTGCAATTACTGCATCAGTCCTTTCTCTCTCTCCCTTTAAAATTTTATAGGTGCTGTTTCTTTTTTAAACATGTTTGTTTCTTTCACTCAGAGGCTGACATCATTTTCTACTCTCTGCCTTTGTTTCCTTACCAATTACCATCAGTCTACACTTATCTGCATGTTAAAGTAGCTTATTATGCCCTTTACAGAACAGTCTGTTATATGAGCTATCTCTTGAGCTACTGTAATTGTCAACCAGTCAGTACTTGTAATGTCTGAGCTATACATACACGTTTCACAGTGCGGCATGTTGACAGGATTTATACTCAGATTATACTCTTTGCTTTCCAACCACTACGGTGTCAACCAGTTCCAGATATATGCAGTGTCTTTACATTTGTATACCTATAGAATTTGTTGCATAATATACCCTACTGTGTTTTTCAAGAAAGTAACTATAAGCATAGTTATATTAATAATTGGTAGCACATTTATTGTATATTTCTAAAATAAATGAGCTGTTGATTAGGAATGAGATGATTTAACTTAAATCCAGAAAATAAATGTTTGCTGATACCTTTTGAATAAGTGCTAACTTGCATTCTGTAGTCCATTATTTTTAAATCTCCTTTTTCAGTATGAATCAAAACACCTATTATCAGGTCAGCTATAAGTGTAAAATGAACTTTGTACTATGATATTTAAAGAGGTATTTAACAACGAACATTGCATTCTGCACTCTAGCTTTCCACCATGGCAGAAGAAATGGATCCCTGCTCTTTTACATCCTTCCAAAAGTACACTACAAAACACCTAAACCTGAGGTGGCATCTCAATTTCAAGAGCCGCATTATTCAAGGAAGTGCTGCTTTGACCATTGAGGTTTTGGAACAGAAACTATCTAATCTGGTAACTATATTTATATCTTTACTGATAAAATATTCCTGTCACTGATCATGGTGCAGTTATTTGCAGAGTATTACTTTTTATTGTTAGAAAGGTTTTAATACACCTGTTCAGAGTTATAATGTCAATACATAGTCCAATGCAAAACAGTATGACATATCACACTGCAGTGAACAAGACTGATCAAATAATATGTTGCTTTCCGGTCACTAGCCTTCTATGTTCTGTACCCTGCTAAGTGTTAACAGTTAAAAAAATATATGACAGACAAAATCACCTTCAGCTGCTTCTACCAAAGTAGTATCTGGACTCTGCAGATCAGGCAATGATTTTGCAATAAGTGATGTTCTAAAAACATCTGACTTGAACTATCTTTTAAAAACGTTCATATGTGCACGTAGAGTATGTGAACTGTATAATCTATGCAAAGTAGTTCAGGAACTTAATAAATGGGAAACAAACCGATTATGACTCGGTTAAATAAAATGTGTTTTGCGTGCTAATTTTTTTCTCTTATTCTAAGAAGTACGTTACTTGCTTCTGATTATATTAGATATGGTGAGAAATACTGTTTTCAATACTGGTGGCTGTGCCCAGGAGCAAAACAGCACACATTTCTTTACATTTTACTGAGTTGGTTAATATATAAGCACAAAAATGACACACGGAAGACTTTTCTCCCTTTTTATAACAACATAGTGAAACTTTTTCTTGGATCCCCATCGTGTAATGGAATCAGGAGATATATTCATGGGATAAGAGGATTCAGCATACTGGAATGTTATTTTTTCCAGTACTACATGATATTGAGTATCAGTTTGTTGATTTGATCTTTTGCATCTTAAATAAAAGTGTATTGCAGGCAGTTGTTGAGGCAAAATTCTTTAAAGTGCAAGTATCTCAGCAAAAACCTGAATAACTTGCCTTTTACTCCAGGCCAATGTATGTATGTATATATATATATATATATATATATATATATATATATATATATATATATATATATATATATATATATATATATATATATATATTTATATATGTACACATAGACATACACATGCATACATATTTATGGGAGCCACTAAATTAGTCAACTGCTGTTTTAGTTGACAGCTTTTTTGCCTAATGCATTTGGTTGACAGAAAAGCTAATTGACGTTTGATAGGTTCGTAGGATCATAGGAGGTTACTAGGCTATCAACCCAGAGGTCATTTCAAGCCTAACTGTTTCATCCCAGTGTAATGCCAGTGATACTCTAGTCAATACCCAGGATTGTATTTAGCAATGACTGCCCATGTCCAGGAGGGTTGTAGGCACTATCCGAGTTCTGAATTTACGGTGCTTCTTCCACTCGTCCAGGTTCCTTTTGAACAGTGTCATAGAGGTGCTCTTCTTCACATGAATTGGCAGCCTATTCCAAAGATGCAGCAGTAGCTGGGAGACAAATCTGTCCCTCCAGCACATCCTGTTCAAGTTGCAGGCCATATTTCAGGTTGCCTATGTCTTTATTTATGAGGTCCATGATAATACATTCCATGGCCTTACAGATGAGGCTGGTCAGAATTATGGGTCTATAATTCCCTGGGTGTGTTGCTAATCCACCTTTGTGGAGTGGAATAACTGTTGCTGTTTTCCATTCCACAAGAACATAGCCTGTGGTTAGGCTGTGATTGAATAGGGTACTTAATGGTGATGCTAGGTCATGTTTTAGGCTGTGTTTTTTTGCTTTAGACAAGGCTTTAATGACCTGCTCTTCAGATGTGTAGGGTGGAGGTGGAAGTGGGGATAAGGGTTTGTGATAAGTTTGGAGGGGATAAGAGAGTAAGGTTTTCGCCAAATCTGTCCGCCAGCAGGTTTGCTATCTCTGTGGGGTCAGTGTGTGTGATACGGTCAGTCATTGTCTCAGCACATGCTAGGGTCCTTCCTTTTAGGCTGCATATGGAGCTGTTTTATCATTGTCTGTATAATGTCTGATTGATCATCTCTTCATGTTTTTCTCCTGCATTTGAAGATTTTCTTTCAGTGTCTGCTTTAACCCATTGATTTCATGCCATATTGTCACTAGTGCAATTGATTCTTTCATTTCTGCTTCTGCTCTGACCTTCATTGATTTATTTTGTTTTCTCTTTTCTCTTGGCTGCTTTTTTTTTTCTCTTCACTTTTTTGGACATTTAGTTTTTATTTCCTCTCCCACAGAATTCTGTTCTGAATAGCTATACTTTACTTGTAACTCATTTTTTTATATTTTGCTGCACAGAGCCAGTGGTTCTGTTATCATTCAGGGCACTGCCATACTGGAAGTTACTGTGCGCATTGTTTTGTGCTGGAAGTTGAAGGTATGCAGTACAGTGTAAATGGCATCTGCTGTTGTCCTCCACTACAAGCTTTATTGTAAGAATTAACAATAGAAACAAAGATAAATTGTCAACATTTGTTATACATTGATCCATTTAATGTCCTTTTGGTCCATGGAATTTCAAGAAGAAATCTTTGTGTAATGGAATTAAAATGTGCTAGCATTCGTGCATAGTGAAGCACAGTGTAATCCACAGCATTGCTGTATTTTTATTTCAAATGAATAATTTTCTGGTATGGCACAAGAGCAACAACATATTAAGAGAACAGCTGAAGCTTAGTTGATCTCTCCAGCTGCAAGCACAATACAACACCAGCTGGATCTTATTTAATGCAACAGTTCTTCTGGCTTTTCCTGGTTAGGGGTTGCCACAGCGAATCACCTGTCTGCTCATGATTGGCAGTGGAGTTTTACAGTGTCGAGTTGCCAGTCTAGCACCCAACCTTCCACAGATGGCACACACACGCACTCATACCTAGGGCCAAGTTAGAGTATCCAATCCACCTGCAGCATGTCTTTGAGATGTGACAGGAAACCGGAGCTCTTTTTTAATGCAACAAACTTTTTTTAATTGACTCTGGATTAGTTCATCAACATATGAAGCATCATGATACTAATTTACACTGCAGGAAACAGTGGATGCCTTATACTAGGGCATAGAGAAGATTTTTAAAAAGGATAAACATTAATTTATGAAAATTACATTGAAAATATAATACTATGAAACCAAAATGGCAACAAAACTGGAATACGCTTTTATATTTTAGGGCCACAGGTATGAATGCAACTTTTGATGACCTTCAAGTTTCCATTCTGTTAAGAAAACACCAGATATCTCCTGGTCAAATGGAATTTTTTTTTATTTGTGGTTGCAGTTGCCTTTCACCGTTTTTTTTGCAGCTGCATTTCCAAAGTTTATTAAACTAGTTACTATTTTTTGCAAGTTAGCTTGCACCAGTACTCTGCAAGTACACTTGCTACTACCTATGTCTGGTGATTCATATTTTTTGCAGGACTTGTTGCGAGGATCTTTTGGGTTTCTTACTTGACCTAATGAGATACAAAGGACTGAATGTGTTTTGAACTTGCATTGATGCCAAAGTCTGTAAAAATCAGATTATGTAGTTGTCCCTTCTCCCTAACTCTAGATAACAGGGCGGTGCATACTGAGACTGGAGTGTCATTGTAGGGGCACAATAGTGACAAACACTGTGCAGGCACAGAACTCTTTCACTGAATAGTTACAGTGGATAAGACCTAGACATAACAGTGGAGGTTTTCCTAGTGAGCAATAGAAGCAGAGACGAGCACGAGGAGTCAGAGTACAAACAGAGATTATATTCTAGGCTAAGGCCTATCTCTTGCAGAATACCCTGGGTAGGGACAATTCTGCCTCAGTTATTTTTGTACTGCAGTAAGATTGGATCTAAATTTGTCATTTGTGTATTAACACTTTGCAAGGAAGATGTGCTGGTGTGTGTTTTCATTTTATAGCAGTAAGACCAGTATTACAGTGCTTCCTTATAGAATGACTGGCTACAAAGTTTCTGATTTAGTTATCCCCTTTGTCTTGCTACTGAATGGAAGGAATAAATCTGAATTTATGGTTCAGATGGAGTGCACATCTGTGATTCTTCACTAGGTATTTGCTCATATCTTTTACTGTGAGCATCTTTTCCAGACATTTTTTTACTGTTTTGAAATCTAATTTCAGAGCTTTTCTTAGACTGCATTATAGTGATTTTCCTTTCATAAATTGTTATGATCAATCATTAACAACCATCTTCTAAAAACTTACCAGATATGGACTGTCTGGATCAAACTGATGTGGACAGGAATCCTGACATTTTCAAATAGGGGAAAGAAGTATACATTTCAAGAAAGCTGGGCAAGTATCTTTGAGTAGCTATATGCAACCAGGCATGGAGTGAAGTCTGTGTTCTATGACCTGCGGCACTTCTCAGTTCATTATCTTTGACAACATGACAAGCCACAGTACCCAAACTTTCAGAATCAGCAACAGTATTTCAAACATGCTGCTTGAAAGAAATAATGTTTTGAATCTCATCCCTACGGCTCCAGCTCACAACCCCAGTACTATTCACTGCTTCAGAGACATTGAGCTGGGAAGGAAGGAGAACAGGAAAGCTACACCTGCACCATCAGGCCTGCTTGCAGCCTGTACTATTCACTGCTTCAGAAACATTGAGCTGGTAAGGAAGGAAAACAGGAAAGCTGCACCTGCACCATCAGGCCTGCTTGCAGCCTGTGTTCTTTCTAAACCCTAACTCCTTTTCCTTGCATGCTAGCATCAACGGCATTAGGCAGGGCAGGCAATGCAGAATGGCTTTCACAGGGTGTCCCCACCCCTGAGCCTACGGTGGTGATGCTTCACTGTCCTCCAGCCCACCAGCCTAGCATCTCCACTTTTATTGTCCTGTTTGCAGAAAAGTAGTACTGCATAAGTACATAGAGTTTGTAGATATTTAATTTTGTTTACTGGATGAAGACTATAGAAAGAGTATTCATGAATTACAATTTGTTGTCTTTTATTAAAGGATGAGACCAAAACATGGTATTTGAGCAGTACAGTCTGATGAGTACTTGGCATCCAACTGAAAAATTATTTCACACAAGTATTGTGAAACTTGCACACATTTTAAGTAGTGCAAAAACAGGGTGTCTAACATTTTGACTATCACACATTGCTGGAATATTTTTCCATATCCGCCTGTTAAAATGTGGAGACCTATGATCAGACCTGAATCCAATATTTATATTTTTTGGTCTAGATTCAGTAAGTCATAAACTATCATTGCTGCCTCTCCTCAGTTTTAGATACTGAGAACCACCTGACACACATACCTGATCCAATATTTAACTCAAAGTCATAAAGGCAATTGAGGCATTGCTGTGCAGCAACATACTTGCTGCTACAGGGATTTTTTGCTATGTTATATCCACGCCCCACCCACAGAAAATGATGTATACTGTGCTTAATGTCTTCACTCAAGGGATCACAGGGAAATGTAAGGCAACTGACTTTTGAGACCTTTTACAAATTGCCACTACTTGTTCTTAGACTGTAACTCCTTTTTCAGGCAGGGGTGGGCTAGTCAAGCAGTTCTTCATAGGTTCACAGGTAAGCGCTAGGCTGCTGCCCTTTGGGCCATTTTAAGCCTAGAAAATTTCCCTATTTATACTTGAATTAACCTATCCCATTTTGTTACAGATTGGCCTTATCCATCCCGTGGTCGATAATTATATAATGCCCCTAATGAGAATAACTGGGATCATACCACAGATAATTTGAGAGGACCCATGCATGGGATGAAGCATTTAGGAAATGCTTCTGTTCATTAGTAGTACAGGGGGCAGTTCTGAGGTAAATGCTCTGCTTCCAATCCATAGATCCAAGTTGCACTTGATATGAACAGAGATGAACTTTGTTTTATGTGGATGGGAGTCTGTTCCTGAGTAGTGGTATCCTCTGCAAGCTATACTTGTTCCTCCAAACTGTTCTATTGATGTTGCAGAAGAGGTTTAGATCCCTAGACCAAGTTTTTCTGATGCCATTTGACTTGCTGATGTGCAGTAAATTTGTAAGAATTTGGTTGATAATGCCTTGTATAACAGACATAGGTCTCATCCTAGCAGTCTGTAGGATGCAGAGTATAGTGACAGGGCTTTGCGTTGGTTTATGCAGGATATGTTGTCTAGGTCTTGTATCCTTTTAATAAGGTATCTCTGTGAGCATTCCAGTTGTTGCATGTGTCTGAAAAGATAGATGCCAAAGGAGGCTTATACTCAATGACTGGCCTAATTTGGGCCAATGACAATGACATCCCTAGAGCTAGACTTTCTTACAGCAAAGGACACATGTTGGTCAAAAGATGTGGTCACTGTCCACATAAATTCCCAACTCCCAAAAAACTGGGTCAACTCTTAGGGGCATATTGTCAATGTGGTAGTTCCCTGGAGTAGATGACTTCCCAAAGGATACAATAATGCATTTTTTGGCATTTAGTTTCAGTCTGTGATTTTGACACTAGTTATTTATTTGGGACAAACCTTCCTGCAGGATGGTTAAGTCATTTGAAGATTCAATGACTGTACATTGCTTGCAGTCATCTGCAAACTTTGTCAGCCAGAGCCCTTTCTTATTGGCTTTCATTTTAGAAAAGTAAATGCCAAATAGGTGAGGCCACAGCACAGAACCCTGCAGGACTCCACTGGTGACTGGTCTCTTTGTGGAGGTAACTTCTCTTATTTTGATTTCCTGTGTCCTGAGATTGACATAATACTAGTGTAGGAGAATATTTCCTCTCCCCACTATTGGATGATCTCGGATTTGGTATGTATAATTAACAGGGAGTGGGGTGGGGTGGGGGCTACATGGAGTCTTGCCTCCTGCAAAAAGCATTGCTTTTAATTTGCATTCCCTGAGATTACAGTCGATTGTTGATTATTTTGTTGTTAACTTTTTTAGTCATGTTAGCATATATAAAGATACAGAATACAAAGATAAGCAGCAACACTGAACAATACCACAGCAAAGAACATATAATTTAATCGCAGTGCAAAACAATAAACTATCAAGCTGGTTTGATTAGAACATAACAACATAAAATGTGCTTGATGAATAAGTCAAAACAAAGAGGAAAAATAGTAGGAGGAATAAGTACTGAATTCAAGTAAAGTTTGAGTGGATTAGAGAGCCAGAAGAATAATTAAGGCTGAGGGAGAGTGCAGTGGCATATAATAATTACCAGGCTTAGCCATAAACGTCTAAACAGTGACACTGAGAGGAGTCTCTAAAGTGAGCTTTTAATTCTTTTTGAACATTGTTAAGGATGTGATAATATCTTATGGGATGTTACTCCACACTAAAGGGCCAGTTTTGTAATATGATCTTTCCTGTGGTTACTATGGTGAAATGAGGCCTTGTAAGGAGGCAACTGTCAGAGTTTCTGAGGGAGTAGGATGTGGATCTGAATAGTTTGGAGGTTTAAGAGGAGGACAGAATTGTTCATTCAATATTTTAAAGGGCATCAAATTAAGCAGTAAAGAAGCATTGCCTCTACAATTAATGGTGCACATTAATGAGTGGGACACTGTGATGTTTAATGGGGCACATTAATGAGTGGGATACTGTGATGTTTAATGGGACGCATTAATGAGTGGGACACTGTGATGTTTAATGGGGCACATTAATGAGTGGGAGACTGTGATGTTTAATGGGACACATTAATGAGTGGGACACATTAATGAGTGGGATACTGTGATGTTTAATGGGACACATTAATGAGTGGGACATTGTGATGTTTAACAGGACAAATTAAAGAGTGGGACACTGTGATGTTTAATGGGGCACATTAATGAGTGGGACACTGTGATATTTAATGGGATGCATTAATGAGTGGGATACTGTGATGTTTAATGGGACACATTAATGAGTGGGACATTGTGATGTTTAACAGGACAAATTAATGAGTGTGACACTGTGATGTTTAATGGGACACATTAGTTAGTGGGACACTGTGATGTTTAATGGGGCACATTAATGAGTGGGACATTGTGACGTTTAATGGGATACATTAATGAGTGGGACACTGATGTTTAATGGGACACATTAATGAGTGGGACACTGTGATGTTTAATGGGACACATTAATGAGTGGGACACTGTGATGTTTAATGGGACACATTAATGAGTGGGACACTGTGATGTATAACGGGACACATTAATGAGTGGGACACTGTGATGTTTAATGGGACACATTAATGAGTGGGACACTGTGATGTTTAACGGGACACTTTAATGAGTGGGACACTGTGATGTTTAATGGGACACATTAATGAGTGGGACACTGTGATGTTTAATGGGACACATTAAAGAGAGGGACACTGATGTTTAATGGGACACATTAATGAGTGGGACACTGTGATGTTTAACGGGACACATTAATAAGTGGGACACGGTGATGTTTAATGGGACACATTAATGAGTGGGACACTGTGATGTTTAATGGGACACATTAATGAGTGGGACACTGTGATGTTTAATGGGACACATTAATGAGTGGGACACTGTGATGTATAACGGGACACATTAATGAGTGGGACACTGTGATGTTTAACGGGACACATTAATGAGTGGGACACTGTGATGTTTAACGGGACACATTAATGAGTGGGACACTGATGTTTAATGGGACACATTAATGAGTGGGACACTGTGATGTTTAACGGGATACATTAATGAGTGAGATACTGTGATGTTTAACGGGACACATTAATGAGTGGGACACTGTGATGTTTAATGGGGCACATTAATGAGTGGGACATTGTGACATTTAATGGGATACATTAATGAGTGGGACACTGATGTTTAATGGGACACATTAATGAGTGGGACACTGTGATATTTAATGGGACACATTAATGAGTGGGACACATTAATGAGTGGGACACTGTGATGTTTAATGGGACACATTAATGAGTGGGACACTGTGATGTTTAATGGGACACATTAATGAGTGGGACACTGTGATGTTTAACAGGACACATTAATGAGTGGGACACTGTAATGTTTAACGGGACACATTAATGAGTGGGACATTGTGATGTTTAATGGGACACATTAATGAGTGGGACACTGTGATGTATAACGGGACACATTAATGAGTGGGACACTGTGATGTTTAATGGAACACATTAATGAGTGGGTCACTGTGATGTTTAATGGGACACATTAATGAGTGGGACACTGTGATGTATAACGGGACACATTAATGAGTGGGACACTGTGATGTTTAATGGGACACATTAATGAGTGGGACACTGTGATGTTTAACAGGACACATTAATGAGTGGGACACTGTAATGTTTAACGGGACACATTAATGAGTGGGACATTGTGACATTTAATGGGATACATTAATGAGTGGGACACTGATGTTTAATGGGACACATTAATGAGTGGGACACTGTGATATTTAATGGGACACATTAATGAGTGGGACACATTAATGAGTGGGACACTGTGATGTTTAATGGGACACATTAATGAGTGGGACACTGTGATGTTTAATGGGACACATTAATGAGTGGGACACTGTGATGTTTAACAGGACACATTAATGAGTGGGACACTGTAATGTTTAATGGGACACATTAATGAGTGGGACATTGTGATGTTTAATGGGACACATTAATGAGTGGGACACTGTGATGTATAACGGGACACATTAATGAATGGGACACTGTGATGTTTAATGGGACACATTAATGAGTGGGTCACTGTGATGTTTAATGGGACACATTAATTAGTGGGACAGTGTGATGTATAACGGGACACATTAATGAGTGGGACACTGTGATGTTTAATGGGACACATTAATGAGTGGGACACTGTGATGTTTAATGGGACACATTAATGAGTGGGACACTGTGATGTTTAATGGGACACATTAATGAGTGGGACACTGTGATGTTTAACGGGACACATTAATGAGTGGGACACTGTGATGTTTAATGGGACACATTAATGAGTGGGACACTATGATGTTTAACGGGACACATTAATGAGTGGGACACTGTGATGTTTAATGGGACACATTAATGAGTGGGACACTGTGATGTTTAATGGGACGCATTAATGGGTGGGACACTGTGGTATTTAATGGGACACATTAATGAGTGGGACACTGTGATATTTAATGGGACACATTAATGAGTGGGACACTGTGATGCTTTTGAGGCAGGCTTAAGTGAATGAAGCATAATATTTTGTTTTCTGTCTTTTGCAGAAGTTGTGTATTTTATGTGGAGTGTAAAGGTCTCAGTGAAAGAGTATTTCAGTTTGGGGAATAGAAAATTAATAACTGAAGGAATGTTTTGTGTGCAAGTGAAAAGATGTTGTAGGCTATATGTTTTTGACTGAGCACATTTTTAAAATGTGATTCATCAGAGGGAGTAAATGACCTGCTTGATCCAAGACAAGGCTCAGATATTTTTGCTGTGTAATGAAGGGTTGTGAAAGATTCACACTAACATGTCACAAAATTTCAAATATTTATTTGTGTGTGTGTGTGTGTGTGTGTGTGTGTGTGTGTGTGTGTGTGTGTGTGTGTGTGTGTGTGTGCGCGCGCATGTGTGTATGTGTATTTAGCATGTCTGCCATTGGTATGTATACACATTAGTGGAGAATGAAGACTGCTCCCCATCGTGGGTGCATAGGACCCTGTCTCCTGTCTGTGACTTCCAAAAGGGAAATATGTTGTTTCTTCTAAAAACTGGTGATTCTGTGCAGAATATTTTTAGGAAGAATTGCAGTTGGACAGATATGTTTCAAGTATTTTTTCCTTTGGGCAAAAAAAATTAAGTCAGATTATTTCTATGTACGAAAACATCCTACATATTTCTGACCAAGTTGAGTGTAGAAGCACTTCTCCTTCAATGCCATTACCTAGGATGCAGCAACAATGACTTACCACAGTAATGGCCTATTGTCTGCGAGCGCAAGTTGTCACTGGGGCAGATGCAGGTGAGTACTCCCTATTTAAGGGAAGTGCTGCTATTCTTGCCTGCAGAATCTATCAGCAGGTACATTGTCCCTCCCTCCCAAACTTCCATGCAGGGTCAGGAGGCGGCCTTATGGCTTCACCCCCCTTGTGTTCCCCCTGTTCTTGTTCAGTGGCCTCGGCTGTCCTGAAGTTGGGTCCAGATTTGACTGGTGGCTACATCAAGGGGTATGTGGCTTGTAAATATAAGTTAAACAAGTTTGCCACCAAGTCCGAGGTAGCCCGAAATACGGACCCAGTTTTCTTTGAGGTGGCAGCCAGAATAGGTGGGTGTATGCCAACCGGCTTCAGGTGATAGTTTGATGGTATTTGTTGATATGTTGCATCACTATTGCTTGTCCTTGTTTGTTATATAATAAAAGGTCGCAAAGCCAATCTGGTGTTGTTTATGACTCGGCTCAGTGGACAATACATTTTTGGCAATCTCCTAATTTCTCTAAAGACATTGTTATTTCACAGTGTATTTTCCTAGGCAATAGTATTTTTGGTTATGGCATTGATGAAATCATGGTGAAGTTGCAACTTTGGCTCTCATTCAGCAACTAGTGACAAAAACGATTAACATTTCTACTGTGTCTCTTATACATGCATCTCAAAAAGCACTTTATAAATAATTTTGTGTTATTCTTGGCATGTATTGGCATTTATACCTCAGTATGACACAAATCCTTGGACCACCCCACTCAACTTCTTTGCTCAAGAATTATGGACAAAGCCAAAAACAGTTGGAAGGCAAAGACCCCCAAATCAGGGACAATTTAAAAATATTTCTATAATTCAATGAATAATTTAATAGAACAACAGGTTTTGCATCAACGTGTATTTTTTGTGTAATAAGAACTGTGAAACTCTGCTGTCTGGCATTGTAATCCATAGTGATTTACCAGAAAATTAAAAGATTTATGTGGGACAGAATTAAAATATGAGACAAAATCAGGAACATTCTAAAAAATCCGGGACAACTGACAACTGTCTTGGACAAGTGTGAGCAGGTTTCCTGGGGTGACAGTGTTGATTAGAATATCAGAAGATGTACCTTACACTTGGGCAATCTAAACAGTGTTCATTTCTACAGGGATGCCATTGGATAGGATGGAGACAATTTTACATTGCTTCCGAGAACAGCACAAAAAGCATTTCAAAAACCTACAATCAAGTACTAGTAAGTGACTTCTCTCAGGTACAGACCACTTCCATTTTTGGTACAGACCCTGCTGCTGTGTAGCCTAGAGGCAGACACACTGCATTTTTTTATGTCTATGCAAACTTTTAAAAGTCCAAACTCCTCCAATTGGAGAGGCTCTGCAACTACAGCTACAAACAGATATCCTCCTACTTTGAACACTTACTGCCTTATATAGTTCTTCTTTCCTTCCTAGTGTCATTTCTTGGGTTTGTTATTATTCTAGCATCATCAATGGCACTGCTGATGCTCCATTGAGAGGTAGCTTTAAATCTGGGACTACAGAGCTGATGTTAGAAGAGCTCAGCACCATGCAAGCCTTGATAAACAAGTGAAGCAGAATCTAAAGCACACTAGAGCTGCACTTTGTATAACAGAACACATTTCAGGAAATGATAGTTTATACCATGCGTATGTATATATGATGTATGTATGTATATATGATGTATATGTGTGTGTGTGTGTGTATATATATATATATATATATATATATATATATATATATATATATATGATGTATGTGTGTATATATGATGTATGTATGTATATATGATGTATGTATGTATATATGATGTATGTGTGTATATATGATGTATGTGTGTATATATGATGCATGTGTGTATATATGATGTATGTGTGTATATATGATGTATGTATGTATATATGATGTATGTATGTATATATGATGTGTGTGTATATATGATGTATGTGTGTATATATATATGATGTATGTGTGTATATATGATGCATGTGTGTATATATGATGTATGTGTGTATATATTATGTATGTATGTATATATGATGTATGTGTGTATATATGATGTATGTATGTATATATGATGTATGTGTGCATATATGATGTATGTATGTATATATGCTGTATGTGTATGTATATATATATATATATATATATATATATATATATATATATATATATATATATATATATATATATATATATATATATATATGTGTTAAAAGAGCAAGCATAACAAGAGCAGTCTTTTTAGACTGAATCTAAAAAAAATGGGGGGGGGAGCCCAGCTGCACCTCTGATGTGAGGGGGTGCATCTCCACATCCCCTGTTAATGCCTCCCTGTACATCCGATGTGGGAGAATGCACCCTCACACCCCCTGCTGATTATATATGCCAACTCAGAGATAATACAACAGCAAGGAAAGGGCAAATTTCTATACCTGCTGTTCAACAATTTCATACTCAGAGCAGCCATCGGGCTGAAAAACAGGGGAAAAAATCATTTTCACTCTTTTGAGTGTTTGCTCTTACAGACTGCAGCCACATATTACATACATTCATGCATACATAGCAGTTAACAGAGATGAAGTTAGTTAACACCAACTTTATTTTGTCTGATCCAGTTTTTAATTACCAGACTACATACTTTCTACAAACAAGATAGCTACACTTTTTTTAAAAGTGTCCACAGAGTTAGCACTTCTTAATTCAATAACCAGATGATTCCTTAGTAGGAACCACGTGTTCCATGAACCAGGTAATTTATACTTCCTTTTAAGCATGTAGCATCTCATAAGGAATGGAGATGTTCTCAAAGGATTTGATGTTGTCAGATGCAAAAGGATTTATCAAACTGTGCTTTATCTTACCAAATCAGCTGACATTATATATATATATATAAATATATATATATATATATATATATATATATAAATATGTGACAAAAAGAAACAAAAATATCCTCATTGTCCCATATGATGGCTGTTATGGTGGTGGAAAACTACATCTCACTTCTCTCCATCTCTGCTTCCTTCCAAGTCTCCATTTTTTCATTTGTCCTTACCCCTACATAACTTTATTACCATTACTTGTTGCTCCTATGTAAAAATAGAGATGGAGAGCTATTTATTTTTATTTTTTTATTTCTGCAGGAACGACTCTATAACATTGTTTAACTTTTTAACTTTTCATTTCCATTTTTTCAGTAACAATGTCTTGTTTTTTTTTTTCATGCTCCCCGAATATGAAAAAAAAATATTGTGTTCATCTCTCCCTCTCTGTTTCTGCTTCCTGGATGAACAGGTCTCTAGCACCACCTTGCTGCTTTGTTTTGTGATATCCTAAAAGGCCTTGTTTGCAACATCTCCCATAATTATCAACTACATCATCATCCTATACACCTTCCTCATTTCAATGGCCACACTCTTAACTCTCTAGTTCATTTGTTTACTCATGTCAAGCTTCATACATTTACTTCCTCTCCTGGTCTGTCATTCCTTTCTATTCATCAGTCCATCTTTGACACAACTCTACAGTTTTATTGATCCTCAAAATTTATATTATCCTTCCATTTTACGTGTCACTTCTCATCAGGCTGAAGTGTTGTCTTCTGTAATCCCAGAAAGGGATTCTAGAGATATATCCTGGTGTTTCACTCTTCACGATGAACCAGACTCTGACATAATCAGAGCTGATCTTGTGTCTTTATATGTTATCTTTCTTATTTTTTGGTAGGTGTTTTAGTTCCCGAGGTGCTAGAGGAGAGAGTACTGCGTTGGTGTGTTTTTCCTGTGCTTTTTTAATAAAAAAATTCCTTGGTACGTTTCTTTGAACATTGGCCTTATTTTTGTGTTTTTTTCATTTATTTCTGGACTTTGTGGTGTGATATATCATGGCCAATGATTCTTTTGTACCTTTGCCCCATTTATTTCGTGAAACAGGTGTTGACTCATCTCAAAGGTCAATTGAAAGGTTTTTAATTCAGATCGGTGATGGTGGAGGGGCTGCGGGCCCCTCTGATGGTCATGAAATTGATCTTTCCAGTTGAAGAGATCATGTCCTGTCCAAATGGGAGGAAGAAAGGAGAATTCCTGATTCCAATCCTTTTTCTGTGATTGGAAAGGTGACTAAGATTGCAGCTACCCAAGAAGTCCAGGTACTTTTCGATAAGATCGAAAAAATTATGTTTAAGGAGACATCTGCCTTTTTTAAATTTGTAGAGTCTCCAAATATATGTAGAGCTGAATATTACACCAAGGGGGTTAAGGGCAGTAAAAAGCCCTTCAATGCCTTTTGACCTATCAGTGGAAGAAGACAAACAGTTCCATGCTAGATGGGTAGCTGCAGCTCATAAATGTAGTTTGGAATGGGTGGCCATTCTGATAGAAAGAGATGCACTTAAAATGTTCAATTTGAAGGAGGAGACCAAAAGTTTGTGTAAAGAAGTACTTCAGTGGACTAATGTTGATAATTTGGAACAGTTTTAAGAAATATGAATGGGAAACTGTCCACTTATGAGAAAGAGGTCATTGAATATTTTATTATTGCTAATGTGTTCCCTAATCCTCAGCCTAAGTGGTCTAGAGGTTTGCCCAACACAGAATGCAGAACATGAGCATGTTGTTAGATATATTACCCAATCAGAACTGCAACTGGCCAGGAATTTAATGTCAAAAACTATAGCAGTGTTTTCGCTGGTGAACTGTTTGGTTTGGCTACCCTAGGACAATGTGAACAATGTCCACACGGGGTACATCCACATAATATATCCCCTGTTAAAGTACATTGTTGGAAGTGACAAGTGGTATCCTGATAACATTTGTAATAACTGAAATGTGAACCCAGTGTTTGGCCCCTATGAAAAGAAAATGAATACTTCTTCCCAAAAATCTCAAACAATCTGTCATCTGCCAATAGGATGTTCCAATGACTGTTCACAATATCCATGAGTGATATAGTGTTCCTGCCAAAGGTAGTAGCAAACCTCAATTTGGATGCATCCCCAGGTTGGGGTTCCTTATAACTTAGCCTGTCCTGGGTAGAAGCCCACTGACATCCCATGGTGATGTTTCTCTCTTTATAACCCTTGCTCCGAAATCTATGAACAAGGTCGTCTCTATAGTGTTCATAAGTACTTGTTTCACAGCACACCCTTCTAATCCAGAGAAATTGTGACTTTGGTATATTCCGGATGATATGTTGGGAGTGGAAGCTTGTAGCATGAAGAAGTGAATTATATTTGGGAAATTTACGATAGAGTGTCCAAGGTGTTGTCCACATTCCTATTTACCAAAACGTCAAGGAAAGTGATCTGTTGTGGATGGTAGTTAACCTTGAACTCAATACCCCATTTGTTGTCATTTAAATATTCTACAAATTCATGCAAATATATCTCGTCAGCCTTCCACACCATCCAACAATCATCCAGATAACATCTCCAGATGTCTAGCTCCCCAAGATATATGTTGTGATTGGGATTATAAATTAGTTTCTCTTCCAGATATGCCATAAATAAATCAGCATAAATGGGCTGTACCCTGCACCTTCCAAAAACATTCTCCTAGAAAATATAATACATTCTTGGTTAGAACATGTTCCGCTAAACACACTAAGAATGTGTTGAAACCCGGCTGATAAAGTACACACTTTTCTAACCAATATTGTAATGCCAACAAACCCGCCCAATGTGGGATGTTGGTGTATAGGGCAGTGACATCCAAGGTACAAAGGAACCACCCCAGTTCTAACTGCATATCTGAAACAATTCCCAAAAACTGTGCAGTATCCTGGATATGGGCACGGACATAACCCAAAAGTGGTTTCAAGTTTCTTCTTTCAGCTCTTCCCGGTTAGGGGTCGCCACAGCGGAACTCAGGTCCGCTAATGATTGGCAGTAGATTTTTACATGCTGAGTTGCCAGCTCTGATGCACAACCTTCAACGAAGGTATGCCCATTCACGCATGTCTCCACACAGAAGACGCTTTAGCTGAGAATCGAACAGGGCAATGTCTTACTGGGAGGTGACAATGCTACCAGTGGTTTCAAGTATTGAGTCAAAAACTCTGATAAAGGTTCAGTAAGAGAACCCCTGTCTGATACTATAGGTCTCCCGGGTGGATTTTTGGGATCCTTATGTATTTTGGGGAGCAAATAAAGATATTGAGATTTGGGGTCCTGCACCGTGAGGTGATAAAGGTCTGAAGCAGTGATAATGCCCTCCTCCTTTGCTTCTGCTAAATAGGCATCGATCTCTATCTTAAATCTTGAGGTTGGATCCAGGGGCATGTGCATGTAATATCACCCATCTTTCAACTGTTTCTGTGCCTCACCATAATACATATCTCAATCCATCACTAACACTGCTCCTCCCTTATCAGCCGGCAAAATCACCACATTCCTATTGTTTTTCAAATTTTTGATCACCTGTTGTCCCATCTTTGAGAGATTGTGGGGAAAAGTAGAGTGTTCATGCCAATTATAGTGAAGATTTTTGAGAACACCGGATTGAAACATGGACACCTATTGAAACATAGGTGGCATAAAAGTAGATCTTTGAAATTTAAATGTGTTCATATTTCTAGCTGAGTCAGAACGAAAATACAGTTTTAGATTCAACAAACAACAAAAACTGATGACATCCTGTCCCAAGGAATCCTCACAGACAAAAAAGCGTGGTACAAAGTTAAGACCTTTATTGAGAAGTTGTATTTCAACTTCTGAGAGGGCTATAGAAGAAATAGTGTGAACATTCATACATTCCTTTAATGTTGTATCATAAGTTTCAGAAGATTCTCTAGATTGCTTATTTGTTCTGTGCCCCCCTTCTTGTTCTAACCTTAAAGGGTGGTTCAGGTTGCTTCTTTTGGGGTTAGGTGAGTCTAAAGTGTGGTTGCCATCCATATCAGTAGTTGAGGACAAATCCTCCCCCGATGTGCCACTGAAAGATCCCCTAGGTTTCTTCAAAATGGACTTGGGCTGCTTTCTTTTTTGAGTGAATTGTCTCTTATCACTAATGCTAAATTTAACATTTTTATTTGGCTCAAAAGCTTTTCCCTTCTCATAGTCCCCCATGTCCCGATTAAATTTTTTTCATCCTTTTCTCTTTTAATAATTGTTCAAGATTAAGTAACTCAGTGCTAAGTTGGTTCAGGCAGGGCATATAACAGGGTAATGTTTAATAAATATTGATGTCCTCACAGGAGGATTCTACTTCCATGATACACTGGTTCACTGTTCATTCATAGTATGATGTCAAAGCATCCACAAACTGTATGGAGGCAGTTTGTTGGACCTGTGCCCATTATTCTGACAAAATGTCATCCACGCAATGGACTAAAGGTTGAATCCTGACCCGTAAGCCCCTAGAGCTAATCCCCTTTAACTGGTAAGCCTTAAATAATTTCAAATGCCAGACATTTGTTCATAGGAGTTTCATGTTCTTAGTAAGTTTTTGAAAGGCCTGTTTACACTGACTGTCCGGGTCATTAATCTTACCCATTTCTTTGACTCCTTTGTCTAAATGACCTAACCAGAAAACTTGCAAATCATCTTTATCAGAAGATAAACCTTTTATGATCAAAGCCAAATCTGTGTTAAAAAAGTGTGTCTCGAATATACTTCGTAAAACTACAACAAACTTACAGGGAACTGGGAACCCCCACAAGTAATCCAGAAGGTAATCAGCCCCTTTTCCACCAAAAAAATCCAAAAAAACTGCATAAACAAAGACAGATGTCTGGGAAACCTTTGTAGTTGTTGGAACACTTCCTAAACAAACATACAGTCCAGTAGGATGTTACCTACATGGCTCAAGTTTTTAAAGCACTTCACTTCCAGCAATGTACCTTAACAGGGGATATATTGTGTGGATGTACCCCTTGCGGACATTGTTCACATTGTCCTAGGGTAGCCAAACCAAACAGTTCACCAGCGAAAACACTGCTGTTGTTTTTGACATTAAATTCCTGGCCAGTTGCAGTTCCGATTGGGTAATATATCTAGCAAGATGCTTCTGTTCTGCATTCTGTGTTGGGCAAACCTCTAGACCACTTAGGCTGAGGATTAGGGAACACATTAGCAATATTAAAAACCAAAAACAGTCTAATGCCATTTTTAAACATACCATAAAAGACAATTCTGCTTTTTTTCAGATTTACTGTTATTGACAGAATAAATGGGGACAGAAGGAACAAGTCTGGTTGGCATTCTATTCTGAATTGCAAGAAGAAAAAGTAGATAATTAAATTGGGGGGTCTTTTTCCTCAGGGACTAAATGAGCATTTATAATCAACCAATGGGGATGTATGTATGATAATTAAGTTGGTTATATAGCTGTTGCTATATGCAGTTAAGTGTATTGGCGGTGAGCACACAATGAGGAAGGCTGATAAAGCCAAAACCGGTTTGCTTTTTGGGGCTTTTTACTTCTGTGCCTTTGAGCCTATGTGCCAATAAATTGTCATTTTTTTCCACACTTTGTGCTGGTCCTCTCTTTTTTGAATTGATTCTGATGTAGCGACCAATGCTTTAGTAAGTTCAATACAGGGCAAGTACCATATAAAAGTAATTTCATTCCTCCTTTCAGGAATGAGACTATTCAGTGTTTCTCTACTTCATTAAAATATAGTACAGAAAAGGAATTTGATAGATTTTGTAAGAAAAGAAGTAATGTTTTTTATAATTTAACAAAAGAAGAATGGGAAAGCATTGTTAAAGCTTAGCAGTATGAAGGCTTTAATATTTAAGTCTTCTGATAAAGGGGGCAAGTTAGTTGTTCTCCATTATTCCCAATATCTACGTATGTGTTACAAACATTTGAATGATAAAAATGTATATAAGCAAACTGATTTAAATGTATATATTAAAGCAATGGAGGAATATAGGGATTTATTGCATAGAAGGTTAAGGTTGAATTATTTCTCTTTACATGATATACAAAATGTTTTCAGTAGTAAAGATTGTAAAATTGCACATTTCTTTTGCCTGCCTATGAGTCACAAAATTTTTTCTTACCCTCCGGGACATCCGATTGTATCGGCATGTGGATACTTCACACATAATATTTCATGTTTTCTTCATAGCTTTTTAATGCCATATGTTAAAAAGTTACCTTCTTATATTGAGAATTCATATGATCTTATTAAAAAATTGAAGAAATAAAGTGGCAGGAAGATTGCTATTTTATAGTTTAAGATGTGGTAAGCCTGTGTAACTAGTATTGTACACCCTCATGGTTTAGAAGCAGTATTACATTTTCTTGGGGATGTTCCTAGCATACATTATATTTTAGATTTAATGTTTTTTTTTGTTTACAAAACAATATTTTTGAGTTTAATGGTGTTTTGTATAAATAATTGAAAAGTACGGCGATAGGGCATATTTTGTCCCCATGTACACACATTTGTTCATGGGTCATTTTGAGAAACTCTATATGTATCAGAACATTTTTTATAAAGTTCATGTATTGAAATACTTTAGATATATAGATGATTTAATTTTTGTGTTCAAGGGGGGCTAGAAAATGTTAATAGTTTTGTAGAAAGTTTACATGAGAATAGATTTAATATTTGTTTTGATGGGTTACAGGTTGGTCCACAGGTGGTTTATCTGGACATGCTATTGGAGTGTAAAATTAATGGTCTTATTAAGACAAAAATTCATAGAAAATTTGATAATTTTGACTGTATTCTCCATGGCAGTAGTTGTCACCCTCCCCGCATAGGTTCATAGGTGTGTACTAGGCTAATGGCCCTGGAGCCTTTACAAGTCTAGCCCATAGGACCCTGGCATTGTGCCACCCAACATAATAGAATCTATTCAAAAAGGTGTATTTCTAAGGCTGCAAAGATTGTGTAGCAATGGAGATGAATGTAAGGAAGAACTAGACAAGACTGCAATGATGTTTTTAGAGAAGGGTTATAGTCCAGTGTTAATTAATGAAACAAAGAATAAAATTTTGGGGTATGATAGAGTTAAAGATTTTCCCAAGTCTATGAATGTGTGGGTAAGACATAGAAATGTAGAAAAAGAGGAAGCTGATCAAATAATTTCTTGGTTTTGTTACAAAATTTACCGTGTTTACTAAGCAATTAATAGAACTGATTAGACATTGGGAAATGTTAGAGAAAAATGATAGGTTAAGTTTTTTGAAAGGTAAACAGCTACAAATTTCATATAAGAGGGGTAGGAATTTAAGGGACCTTTTGGTGCATGGCAGATTTGTTTTGTCAGCACCTTCTAGTGATGTAAGTATAAGAACTGTAGGAACTTTTCCTTGTGGTGGCTGCATAGTATGCAAATATGTGATAGACACATTTCCAGTTATTAATGGAAAAAGTTCCAAGTACAAATAATTTTAGTTGCAATAGTAAGGGAGTTATTTATTGTATAAAGTGCCCCTTTGAGAAATTTTATATTGGGGAAACTTAAAGAAGTTTTGCAACTAGAATAAAAGAACATATAAGAGATATTAAAAAGAAAAATGAAATAAGTCCAGTTGTTTCACATTTTCATTGTATACATAAAGGTGATTTTATTGGTTTTAAAGTAACAGTTTTAGAACAAATACACTTTTCTGGTGAAGGTGTTAATAATATTAAAAATGAGCTGAGAAGAAAACAATCTGTATTTATTTTAAAATTTGATACATTAGTGTCTAAGGGCATGAATAGAGAATGCATTTGGAGATATTTTTTGTGAAATATCTCCTTAAATTTTAAATTGGTTTAATTAATTGTAATTAATGGCTAATGGTGTATTAATTACTTTGTGATGTATAAATATGCAGTGGGGTTGAAATTGATTGTACTCCTTTAAAGGCTTGCAGCCAAGGTGCTAGAGGAGAGAGTACTGCATTGTTGTGTTTTTCCTGTGCTTTTTTAATTAAATAATTCCTTGGTATGTTTCTTTGAACATTAGCCTTATTTTTGTGGGGTTTTTTTTCGTTTATTGTTGGACTTTGTGGTGTAATATAACTTCTGCTGTATATGTTGGCACCCTCTTCTTCCCTTTTTGAGAAATCAGAGTTAATAACTATTTAACATGTCTATACTTGGTCGGTTTCCCACTGCTCATGTCCTCTTACCTGGGTAAAGTTAATTAACTCACACATGTTTTAATTACCTAAAGTATTCTATCACCTTTCTTAATAGCATCTGCTGTTTTCTCCTCGGTCAAGGCATCCATCTAGCATTTGTACTGATACTTTTGCATTCTTTACTGAGGGCACTGTCAGCTCTCTTCCTCATATCAAGAATGTCTGTAATATATCTGGCAGTAGTTGCAGAGGGTTAAGGCTGTGAATTATAACTCCTGGGGTACAGAGTTTGGTTTCCACAATCATCATTTGCCTACTTAAGTGCCACTTTGATTAAATGAGCAGAACGTTTTAATGTAACCTACCTTGGCGCAGGTTTGGGGTCTACTTTCATTTCAAAATTCCACAACTTTTAACCTCTAAATACCGAAGCCCAGAAGATCAAAGTTGTGGAATCTCTAAACTTGTCAACGGAGATCGCCATACAGTGTGGAACTGGAACTTTACCAATCTGTTCACTGTAGTGCAATCTCAGAGTTGATATATTTAAGTAGCATGGGGGGGTGCAGGCGGCATGCGCCCCTGTAAATGTGACTTTTAATGTTTTATTTTTTTAGATTTTTTTTTCAATTCAAGATCCCACAACTTTGATCTTCTGGGCTTTGATATTTAGAAGTTCGAATTTGTAGAATTTTGAAATTTGAAAGTAGACCCCAGGTTTGAGATCAAATATATTGTTTAGTGAACCACATATGTTTATGCTCCTTATTCTGTAATATTTTGTGCATTACCCTAAACCTTTCCATTAGAGGTTTTTGCGCTAGTATACAGCTCAGCAAGCTCCTGCCTGGTGCCCTGCAGAGTTCTACAGCAGCAGAGAGACAAAAGAAAGACTTTGGAGTGATTAAGTATAATTTTTCTGCATTTTCTTGCTGCCTTTAACTTATTCCACCTAAAACGTCAATTTTCTAGAGTTTCTGTGATTTAAAAAACTTGTTTCAGCTACATATTGTACTTATTTTACTGCCTGTACTTTAACAAAGTCGTTTTTGTGTTTAAATTACCTGTTTAACTGTTGTAGGCTACACACTCAAGTGTGATAGCCATGTCTGTGCATTTAAAGTGTTTTTTTGATTGTATCTGCTTTATTTTCTGAAAAAAAATAAAAAATATACTTGTTTTCCCACCTTTGTAAGCTAGTATAGTCCAGTTTTCAGAATAGTGCTGAATTCAGGGCTGTGTTACAAATTTTTGTGTTTTCCCATACCTTACTTGGATAGAAGGAAGTTTCTCTGTTCACTGTAAGAGAGGGAGCTTTGAGCAGCCTATCTGTCCCTGGAGGAGTGGTTTCATCCCAGAAATTAGTAGCTTATTGGCCATTTTGGGCTAATTTCTATTTCTTTCATTTCCCTGCTATAAAACCTGCATTTGTGAGGTTTTTGCACTAGTATACAGCTCAGCAAGTTTCTGCCTGGTGCCCAGCAGAGTTCTACAGCAGCAGATAGACAAAAGAGAGACTTTGGAGTGATTAAGTATCATTTTCTGCATTTTCTTGCTGCCTTTAACAGATTCCACCTAAAACGACAATTTTCTAGAGTTTCTGTGATTTAAAAAGCTTGTTTCAGCTACATATTGTACTTATATTACTGCCTGCACTTTAAATGTGTTTAAATTACCTGTTTAACTGTTGTAGGCTACATACTCAAGTGTGATAGCCATTTCTGTGCATTTAAAGTATTTTTTTGATTGTATCTGCTTTATTTTCTAAAACAAACAAACAAAAAAATATATATACTTGTTTTCCTGCCTTTCTAAGCTAGTACAGTCCAGTTTTCAGGTTAGTGCTGAATTCAGGGCTGTGTTAAAAGTTTTTGTGTTTACCCATACCTTACTTGGATAGAAGGAAGTTTCTCTGTTCACTGTGAGAGAGGGAGCTTTGAGCAGCCAATCTGTCCCTGGAGGAGTGGTTTCAGCCCCGAAATTAATAGTTTATTGGCCATTTTGGGCTAATTTCTATCTCTTTCATTTCCCTGTTATAAAACCTGCATTTGCACGGTTTTGCTTGCTGGGCAGCGATGGTTAGCTTGGGTATAACTATTCTTGGCTCCACAAAGTCTGCTGTTCAAATTTTCCCTTGGAACTAGACAAACTTTCAACTTAAGCACTCAAACCATTCACTTCTCATCCCGGCACCTGCTCAAAACTCATAGCAAGCACTAATAAACCTTAGAACTAGACCCCCCCTATACTGTAGAGAAAGACAAGACTTTCTATTCGACCTTACCAGCCAATCAGTAAAACAGTTCACTGTACCTATCCAGGCATGTCCAAAGGGCAGTTTCAGGTGTACTCTCTGGTCCAACTGTTGAATCTGGGCATTTTGAGGCAACGTTACAATTGCCTCATGTACACAGACAACCCTCGCCTCCTTCCACCAAACACTAATACATGCGAGAGATGCAATTATGCAGCCAAACTGGAGGCTAAGCTCTCTTAACCCAAGACTGGACCAGGCAGTCAAGAGGAGAAGAGAATTACTTGTATCACACCACCAGTCTCACATAGCATAGATCTGTGAAACCAGCACTGGCAAAAAACACACATAAATACATGAAAACATACTCAGAGGCTCTAAATAAAAATCTGCAAAAGCAACAGAGACCTCCAAAGCAGACATCCAAGCAACCTCCACCCCCCAACACAAACCATGAAACACATACTTCACAAAACCAGTATGCTATGCAATCATAGCAATAAAGGCAAAATAACACACCCAACACACTAGTAATAGGTGACTCTACAGTCAGGCACACTGACCACTCACTAGGCTGAACAAGGAGAAGGTTACTGTTAGCTGCCTGTTGGGTGCCAGGATCCGCCACATAACACAAGCACTCAGGTCACTCCAGAACAAGTACAAATATGATTCTGTCATTGTCCATGTTGGTGTGAATGACCTGAGCCTTACCTCCCTGGACTACATGAAAAGATACATGGAGGAGCTCTCTGATCATGTAGCCCAGGCTGGTATGACCCTGACCCTGAGTAGAATCCTGCCCTCACTAAGAATGATACCACGGTATAGAGAAAAAATTATTAATTTCAACAATTGGCTAAGCTTCTGGTGTCATTCAAAGGGGATCCAGTGTCTGTCAGCCTGGAATGACATTCTCAAGAAGCCAAGCTGCTTCACTAGGGACAGTTTGCACCTGTCACTCTTAGTCTTTCTAATACTTTTTTATGCAAGGCTCAAAAGACAAACCCACCACCGTAAATATCACAAGTAACAAAAAACTGAGGGTAATGCTACTCAATGCCAGAAGTCTAAACCTCAAAATGCACGCACTCAAGGCATTCCTCAGTATGGAGAAAGTCGATATATGTGCAGTAACAGAAACCTGGTTTAAGGCTCCAGAGAGCAACCCAGCACTATCAGGCTACAACTCATACCATGCATTTCAGCCACAAAACCCGGACCGAAATACAAAAGGCAAGGGAGTATCCATATTCATCAAGGATACCCACACCTCCAGGTTAGTGGCACATGCTTCAGAGATCATCCACATGCAACTAACAATGGGCAAAACTGCTATTCAAATTATAGCTTGCTACAGATCCCCCACCATGTCCGAGGACCCCCACTCTGCATTCCTGGAAACACTGGGAAGCATAAAGGTCTTTCCAAACACCCTGATATTGGTTGATTTCAATTACCCAGACATTAACTGGGAGAACTACTCAAGTACAAACTCCTTTGCCCAACATTTCCTAGAATTTATAAACTCAAACACCCTGGATCAACTGGTCAACACCCCCACCGGAGGTGACAACATATTGGACCTGGTCATCACCAACATGGGCGACCAGTGTTCCACACCGGAGGTCAACCCCTCACTGGTTAGATCTGACCATAAACTAATCACTCTGGATATCCACATTCCACCACCACCCCCCGGTCAAAGAAACCATTGTGAAAAGCTTTTCAAAAGCAAACTTCATGTTACTTAAGACCGAGGTGGGAAGTTTTGAAAGCCCCCATGCTAAAGGATAACGCTATCCAATCTGCAAAATCCTTTACTAATGCACGCTATGGGCACCTACAAGAATGCATGGATTGTGCTATCCCAAACAAAACCAAGACTCACTCCTCCAAGAAAAGGAAACCAGTCTGGTGGACCCCTGCCATAAACAAGCTATACAAACTAATACAGAAAAGAGTAAAATCCCAAGAAGGGAAGACATCCCAGATCAGTATCAGCAAGAAACTATGTTCCTTCATAAAATCATCCAAGGCTAGCTTCCAAAGAAAAATTGCCATGGACTCCAAAGATAACCACAAGGCATTCTTTAGCTATGTCAAGCATCTAAGTGGCAATTCTCAGATCTGCTCAGAGTTAGTGCAGAATGGCACAAAATACACTGAACGACTGATATAGCCAACATCCTGGCAGACAGGTTCAGTACAAATTTCACCCCCCTCTCACCCCCAAAAGGGCCCATAACTATACCAGAAGAATGTAGTGCCCATGAAATCACAGACACTCAGGTTAAAACAGCCCTCTCCAAAGCCAAAAACACAGCATCAATGGGACCTGACGGTGTCTCAGGCTGCGTCCTACATGAGCTGAAAGATAAACTAACCCCCTCACCTAAACACACTGTTTAAACTCAGCCTCTCCACAGGTTAATGCCCACAAAGTGGCGCACAGCAATGGTTATTCCGCTCCACAAAGGTGGAGCCACAATGGACCCAGGGAACTATCACCCTATAAGCCTGACTAGCTTGGTCTGCAAAGCTATGGAGCGCATCATCATGCAACTCATTAACAGAGACATTGGGAATCTCCAAACACTGGACCCTACCCAGTTCGGATTTGTTAAGGGCAGATCATGCCTCCTAAACCTGGTGGACTTCTTTGAGACAGTTACCAAGGCTATAGATGGTCCACACAGCCTACCTAGACCTCGCAAAGGCCTTCTACACCATTTGCCATTCAGGTATTATAGACAAGCTCACCTGCCTGAATATAAACCCCTACATCACGAGATGGGTTGCCAACTGGCTCATGGACAGAGCCCACATGTTAAGAGTTGTGGGAGCTAGGTCTGACTCTAAACCGGTTACAAGTGGCATTCTCCAGGGCTCAGTTCTAGGACCCCTCCTGTTCAGCATATACTTCTCAGAGGTACAGGCAAGCACAGGAGGACTATGGCTGACCAAGTTCGCAGACGACTGCAAACTAGGGACTATAATTGACTCTCTGGCTGACTCAGACATCCTCCAAAAGTCTCACTGAGACAGATACCTGGTGTCAAAACCATGGCCTCAAGCTAAATGCCAAAAAGTGCATAGTCATCCCCTTTGGAAAAAAACAAAGTACCCACAAACTACCACATAGGTGGTAGCCCCCTAAATATGGAAGACATAATAAGGGATCTGGGGACCCAAGTAGATAGTAACCTCTCCTTTGATAATCACATTGCCAAAGTGGTTAGAAAATCCTTCTATGTGGCCCACACAAAAGGGTTTGCATCCAGATCGAAAGAGGTCATTGGGCCCCTCTACACATCACTCATCAGACCCATCATAGAGTACAATGCCCCATTTGGGATGTACCTTACAAGACACCTGCAACAACTGGAAAGACCACAGACGTACCTCACCAAGAGGATCACTGGCCTCAAGCAGATGCCCTATGCAGCTCAACTGAAGAAACTCCAGCTGTACTCGGTTGCATACCTCCTACTCAGAGGTGATCTCTGCCTGACATACAAGGCCATGTCCAACCCAGAATTGATGGACATGCTCCACCTAAAGAAAACCATATCCTCTTGAGCTACATGCTCCAGGGATCTAAACCTTGCCACAACAATAAATTGGACATGCTGGAGGGCTAGATTCCTGTCCCAGAGACTTCCCATGCTCTAGAACAAGATTCCAATCTACATTAGGCAGAGCTCCTCGCTAACCCTCTTCAAGCGGAACCTTGTCGAGTGGATGGGATCACTTCAATGGCTCTGCTGGACAGAGACACAGGGAACTAATCTAAGGGGATGGAGAATGCCAACATATTCCGGCTAGGCTTATAAATGCCTTCGGGCAGATAGCCTAGTACTTACCTATGAACTTATATATAAAATACATAGCCTACTCTGAATACAGTTTGGGATTCTGCATTATGGTGACCAAATAAAATTGCTGGCCTACAGCAAAAAGCCAGCACCCAACCTGATCATACATATTTTAATGTGTAAAAATGCAAAAACATGTTTTTTGTATTTTTACACATTAAAATATATATGCTCTAGTTGAGTGCTGGCTTTGCTGTAGTGACTTTTGGTTTTTGATCCTTTGCACCTGCCGGCCTTGCAGAGGCCTTGGTTGTGGTAGATATCTATAAACAGGCCTGCAAAGGGAGCCATGTTCCAAAACATGTGATCTCAGTGTAAGTATTCATTTAAATGGACAGCAAATATTTTGGAATCAGCCCCCTAGAATTCATGGGAATGAGAAAGGTAGAACAAATATGGTAAAAATAAGTGTAATGAATTGTCACTGAATACTTCAACATACAATGGTCTAACTGAAGATTTGCTTTAAAACCATTCTTGAAATATGTTGGTAAATGATGAAACAGAAAGCTGTGACCTGACAATTTCTGTCAAATTAATATTGTGGTATTGGAATGTACTGCATGAGTTTAAACTATTACTGACCTACGGCGGGGGGGGGGGGGCATAATGGTCAGGGTATTTACCTTATAGACCCAAGGTACAAGGTTTCATTCTCATCTTTGGGAATATTGACTAAGCTTAAAATGGCCTGCAAAGGCAATTTACTTATGAACCTAATCCTCTAAAATAAATTGAATTAGGATTGACAAATGCAGGGCATTGGATGTATTAGCTTTACTTTCTATTGGTTGTAAAACATAAATTAAATATTTAAATAGGACTATAAGTTCAAGTACATGTATAAAATGCAAAATATGGACAGATTAAATTTCTTCTTACCTATTTGATAGATACAATTATGCTGTGGAATGATATGCTGTCAGTTTTGCTCATCAGTTTATGTTCTATCATTCAATTTATGATTGTAACGATCAGCCTTTTAATCCAGAGCTGGAATTTTTTTGTGTTATGTATGTCTGTGTTCAATAACTTATTTTGTATTATCTTGTACTTAGGTTTAATCACAGTAATAACTGGATGGGAAGTTTCAAAATTTCCTCTGGTTTATCTTGAGTTGCCCTCCTAAATACTGGAAAAAAAGTTTTGAATATGTGTTTTGACTAGCCTTGTAATTGCTTGTATAATGATTGCTTAATTCCTACCTACAAACATATACATTTGAGGATATGTACTTTCCTTTTTTTCTAGATACTGGACACAAAAGACCTGAAAATATTTAAAATTCTTGTTAATGGACAGAAAGCCACGTTTTCTTTGGGACCAAAGCACTGGTTTAAAGGAAGTCCTTTGGAAATTACTCCTCCGTTTCAGTTAGAAAGGTAAGTACATGAACTGGAATGGGGCAGATGCTATCAGCTGTCATAAAGTATAGCAAATGAAGCCTGTACTAAAAAAAGAATAAAGTGAAAGATGTCTTATTATTTTCAACTACCCTGGCACGCCATATTAAATTTTATTGATTACAATATTAAAAATTCAACCAAGGAACCTTACTGCCAGTTTCATACAAATGAAAACTTTTTTTTTTTTTTTTGATAAATATTTTCATACTTAATTCAGTTTTGCCTGGAAAGATATAAAAGGTTTGCATGAAATTTTTCCTATGACAAATTCTATAAACTTAGAATAACCTGTAAGCTGTTCTGCATGTTATATTTTATGGTTTTATTGGAATTTCATCCAAAGAATAAATGCTTAATTCAAGCCTACATGTCATGCCACATTATGAAACATTAATGTTAGAAAAACCACAACAGAGCTGCTAGGAGATAACCACTTCCAGAGCCATTGATGATCTTTGTCATTTAAACATTAATGTTAGGAGACACTAATTATATTTTATGAAGATTAGTGTTCTAGTCCTGATCTGTATTAAAATGTTTGGATTATATTCCTTTGCATCACAGCATGTTAATTTTCTTTACCAAGCTTGTATCTGGTATGCCTTCTTGCAATAATTGCAAATACTAATCAAACATCAAACTTTCAAATAACGTTTTGGGAGCTAGTGCTCTTTCTTTTTTCAAAACTGCATATTATTGGGGATTTTTTCATAATTCAGTCTACGCTTCTTTATTTACCAAAGATGCTACGGAGCAGTAACAAGTTTAAGATGGCTGTAAATTTGCATGTATATCTTCCTATTTATTTATTTACTCATTCATTCATTGATTTGTTTATTCATTCATTCATTCATTCATTTATTCACTTACTTACCTACTTACTTCCTTATTCATTGCTACTTGAGCCTCCCAACCAACCATTATTGCAATTGCGCTACAGTGTGGACATGATCCAGGCAGCCATCAATGGGTTTTCTGTTAAGTCCTACCTTGTTCCCTTTGAGCGTGCTCTTTTAGTACTCAGAAAATGGAAGAGCAGATGGTGCAACATGGCAATGTCACTCACATCTGTCAGTGATGTACACTCAAGCTGCCTTATTCCCATGGAAAATAGGGTGTCCAACAAAGATCCTGAAAGGGGTGTGCACCCCACAGGCATGCTCCTTCCCCTTCCCTTCAAGTAAAGGAGTGGCCATTCCCATGTCATTTTAGTTTCTCAGCAGGTTTGCATTCATCATTGTATGTTTGCATGTGTTATCCTGATGGAATATAGGGTAGAAAATCTAGTCCTTTTGTCAGTAACCTCTGCAAGGTTAGTTTATTTCATCATGGAGGAGTGGATTCATTAGCTGAGTGTTCATCCCAAAGTGGCAACTAGGTGCAAAGGATACTGGATTCAGACATAGTCATCATGACAGAAAGATGTATGAGCCAGTGACACATTATGGCATAGGTGAAATTAGCAGGACACATACAGAAAAATCCTTTTCCCAGCTACAGTAGAATAGTACTGATCTGAGTCATTCAATGCCCATTTCATCCATGCTGCAAAGATTTTACAAGGTTACAAAGAAATGGGACAGTGGGAATAGGTCATGGGATCAGTGAATGGGCCATGGAGTCAGTAAGCAGAGACCAGCAGTAGTGAGAAGCATGAAAGGATTATTTTATATGTATTGCTGTGTAATACTTGTGTTGCTATAATTGACAAGTATAACTCATTATCCTTTGCTTTTTCTGACTAATCAAAGTCCATTAGCCATAGCAGAACACAGATGACATTTGCCAAATCTCAGTACCAGCATATTCATTATCCAAGTAACGGCACAAGTTCTTAGTGGTTATGAAAGACTGCCTCTGCTTTTTCCCCTTCATTCAGTCAGACTGTAAATTTAACGTGGAATTGTTACTACTTCAGCACTGCTTATATATAGTCAGTTTTCTGAGTAAGCTTAATATCTCCATAGGCCAGTGATTTGGTTTTGTATATCAGTGAATACCACTTTCATAAACTCAAAAAAGCATGCCTATCTGCTATCCATGTTGTGTTACTAACCAGCATTTTGGTACAATCATCTGACTGTGGTTGTCAGACAGCAGGTGAAGAATTCAAGACTGGTTGATTTCAGCTCCAGTTTCAAAATCCATTCCAGGATCATGGACCTTTGCAGGGTGACCACAGGGTTGGGTGGTGGATAGCCATGGAGGGGTGAGTATCTAAACTTGCTCTGTACTTTTCTTCTGTGGACTTACACAAAAATTAATGCAGGGCTTAATTTATTAGTCTGGACAGAAACACCAGCTAGTATATCTGTGACAGCATTCACTGTTTTGTGCTGTCTCTTAATGTTCCTTGCTTTTTCAAGGGAACAACAAGACAACTAACACACCTATACCTGTACCCTTCCTTTAAAAAAAAAAGAGTTGCGTCTTGACTGGTCAAGCCTCCCAACTTTTGACAGTCTTTTAATGATCAAGGAAGCATCTTCAAATTTAGGTGCCCACAATCGGAGATGGATGCCAGGCTATTAAATTATACTTCAGAAAGTCAGAAGGTCAAACTTTGTAATACAACTAGACAAATGTTTCAGCTAACATTTCTCAGTAAAGTGTGAAAACAATTAAAAATTTTAGATTGTATTTTTAACATAAAAAAGAAACATATCATTAATCAAGTGAAATTGGTCCTCGAACCCTAACCCACTAAATCTTCCTATCCTTACTTATAAGGATGCTCACATAAATATAACAATTGTACTTGATCAAATATTTTTTTCCATGGCATGTTAGACTTAAAACAGTCACAAAAACACCCAAATTAAGTGTTTCTACTGATATAAAACACACAAAAGGAAAATGTTCCAATTCCATGGACTCAAGAGACTTTATTAATAAAAAAACAAAATAGATTAAGTGTTTTCATCCTCATAAACCATGACTTCATCAGAATCTACCTGTACCATATAATGATCACGTTTTTTATCAGACTTAATAAAACAATTAATTAATCAATAACTTAAAAAGTAATTAAAATTGTTATACAATCAAAAACGTTAAAGGCACAGTGTCCACTGAACTTGACCTAAATTCAATGTAAAATAATAAGGCAACATAAATTATTAAAATGACATGAATGCTACCATAATAATAAAACCCTTAATAATCTTAAAAACTCAATAAAATTGTTAGGTGTATAAAAATGTTAATACACAAACTTTTACTTGTACGTGGCGGCTCTTTCGTTTAATATGGGTTGCAATGAAATGTGTTCATTAATCTCAGAAGAAAAGGAAGCTTGTAATTTGAACTGCCATTTAACTTCCTTCTTCTCTAACACTAGGGAACTTTTGTCACATCTAGTATTAACCTTAGCATGGTCCAAAATAGCAAAGGTGAATTTCAAAAACCTAGGGTATACTATAGAGTGTTTAAATAATGTGTGGTTTCATTCTTTTTTTCCATATTATAGTGGTGCTCATAAATCTTTTTTTGTAAAGCTTGGTCAGTTTTGACCACATAAAAAGCTGGGCAGGACAAACACTTGGCTAAATCAATCACTTTACTAGTCTGACAATTACCCTTAATAACAGTTAACTTAGACTGTAATCTGTTCTCTTGGGTGATACTATTAGCTTATAAAATGTATGGACATTGGTTACAACGTCTACACTTGGTCCCTGAATCTTGTGCCTTATTCTGTACTGTTCCCTCATTCCTCTCAAACCTCTACTTAAGATTGGGCCCTGTCTTAAAAATAAAACATAGTTCTGGTCCTAAGAATTGGCATAATTCAGAATTTATTTTCAGATTATTCTAGTTCTTCCTTACAGTGGACCTAATGTCAGCTGATCTGGTCCTAAATTCTATAATTAAACCCCTCTCATAATTCCTATTGTTATTTGTACCCTCCTGTCTCTACTAACCCATCTCCTAAAAGGGGAACATATCTAGTGCCCCAGTGGTTGTACATGTAACAAGTCAAGTCATGAATAAGTTTACCAGGGTAACCCCTAACCAAAAACAGGTTAGCAACTTTATGTAACTCTGCTAATAGATCGTCTAGGTGGGATGTCATCCACGCCACTCTGATAAGTTGCCCCTTAACAATACTTATTTTTCTGCTTAAAAGGATGGCTACTTAAAACAATGTAAATCAAGTAAACAAGTTCAGACAATGGCATTCTAATCCTAGTTTGCTTTTATTTATAGTCTTATATCCTTTTTTAATTTCTGCAAATCTTTTGGGTTTCTAATACCATGATGGGAATGGACCCCATTCCTAAGTCAAAGTATGATTAAAGTTCATGAAATTGTATTGAAAGAAGTGCTCTTAGCAGCACTCGCAATGTGCCCAGTAATGACTTCTTCTGCAATTCGTACAGAGTTACATGTATCAGTAACATATCCAAGTATGATTGCAAATTCTTTTTTATAAGAGCTGTTGCTCGTACTACTATTGGAACTGTCTGGGTATCTTTCTTCCATATTGCTCTCATTTCTGCCTGCAAATCCTGATATTTTATGACTTTGTGTCTCTCTGTACATAAGAACACTATGATCACTGCTACTTTTGTCTTCTTTTCATGGACCACTACATCTGGTTTTGTAGCATCTATCTTTTGAACTGCTGGTAATGGGTGATCCCATGTGATGTAAACTTCATCATTTTCTATGATGTTTGGTGGCTCATGTTTCCAGTGTTTTTCAGCTACCTCAATATTATAATGTTTGCACAATCCCCAGTGCAACACTCTTGCCACATTATTATGCCATTCAGTATACAGTCCTTCTGCATTAGTATATCACAACCAGCAACCAGGTGTGCAATTGTTTCCAGTTCTGTTTTACAAAACCTACATTTGTCTGTTTCTACCACATTTTCATTGGACTTTGTAAACCAATGTGTACATAGTCCACTATCCTGGATCTCCAATATTAACCTTTCATCTTTTGGTTTGAATTCGCCTCCCTAACTATTCCTGCAGTCTATCCTGATCAACATGAGGTTGTTCCAGGAGTTTTCTATACTTGCAACTATATTTATGCATTTTCCACATTTCTTGCCTTGTCATCTGATCTTTCAACTTATATTCTTTCTTTTGTTTTTTTGGCACATTCAGTTGCTGCCTAATTTTTATTTACTTCTGCTTTAATTTCCATTCCTGCTTGATGCCAATATGCTTCTACTAGACTAAGCAGGAAAGTCATCTTAGATTTATTCTCCTCATGTTTCAAAACTTTCACTATGTTTGGGTCTTGTGATGTTAGCAGATATGTATGCAGTCCCATGACTGCAGATCTATACATGTAATCAATTTCAAGGAGGCCCATGCCTCCTTCAGAACGAGGAATATATAATCTTGGTATCCACCAATTTTTATAAATCATTTGATGACCATAGAGCATCCTTCTTGTTTTCCTATCTAATCTATCCAACATCTTTTGGGGCCAATCAATCACTCCAAAACTGTAAGTTAGGACAGGAAGAGCAAACTGGTTTATAGTTTGAACTTTGTTCCTAGATATCAATGTTGTTTTCAGGATTCATTTAAGTCTTCTAAAATATTCCTTACTGAGTTTTATTTGTATTTGTTCATGTTTTATTGTTGATCCTTCATCAGTTCCCAAATATTTATACACTGCATCTTGCTCCAGTTCTTTTATATCACATTCTTGTCCCAAACTGATGTTTTCTTGGTGCTGCAGTTTTCCTTCCTAAAGGTTGCTTTTGCACATTTATCAAGACCAAATGACATTCTTATATCATCTGAAAAAGTTTTGACTACTTGCAGTTGTGCTTTCAGTTCCTCATCTGATAAGCTATATAGTTTTAAATCATCAACAAAGAGAAAATGAGAAATCTATACATTTTGTTGCTTTCTGGGAGCCAAATTATAGCCACGACCTAGTTGTTAAGCAGACAGCTTAATGGGTTAAGGGCAAGGCAAAAGGGCAGTGGTGACAAAGAGTCACCCTGGAATATCACCCTTTGGATTTTTATCCCTGGAATAATAATTTGTCCTTTATCATGGCTTAACTACAAAGTGGTTTGCCACTGTTTCATGGTTGCTGTGATGTAGTTTATCAGTGTAGGGTGTATCTTACATTTTTAAGCACTCTTTTATCCATGAATGTGGGATACGGTCAAATGCTTTTTTGTAGTCTATCCATGCCATACTTAGATGCTTCCACTTTATACAGTTCTCTACTATGACTTTATTTAACAACAAATGATCCTTTGTTCCATATGACTTTCTTTTATTATGCTTTTGTTCTATTGCCATAATTGTGTTTTCTTCTAGATGACTATAAACTCTGTCGGCTTTTCTTAACTTTATTTCAATTTCTCTGGCTGTTACTTAATCCCATTTCATATTCTGTACATTTGAACTTCTTATTCTTTCTTTTACTTCTTCTATCCATTTAGCATCTTTGTTATCTTCCACAGGATCTTCATAAATATTTCTCCAAAATGCATCTATTTCTTCTTTTTTTGGTGGTCTTTCAATTCCTTTTACTTTGTTTCCTAATTCTCTATAAAACTTTTTTGGGTCATCAATAAATTGCTTATTTTGTACTTTTTCTTTATCTTTATCTGTGTATCTTCTAAGTTTTTCTGTCTGTGCTGATATTTCTAGTTTGTTATTTGCAACAGAGCATGATAAATCCTGATCTGTTATAATACTGTACATTGCCTTTATCATCTCTATCTTTCTGAGTATTTTTGTTGCTCTATTCCCTCTTCTGTATTCTTCTAATAGAGATATTTCTTGTCTTAATTGCTTTATAGTTTTCTCAGTTTGATACTTCCATGATGTCATTTGATTTCTCCCTGTCCTTTGCCATATTACCCTGTGTTTTGTGGTAGGACTTTATCTGTTATTAATTTGGCTGCACAGTAATGTATCTTGTTTATTTCTGTTATATTGTATGAATCTCTATGGACAGGCCTAATTACTGTGTTTGTTTGTTTTATCAAACTTCTAACTTTTTGGGTTTATTGACTTTCTGCAGTCTGTTTCTTTCATTGATCTTAATATGTGTAGCCATCTGTATTAAATCAAGCAATTCTTCTCTTAGATCATTTTCTTCAAAATTGAAGGCACATTCTTTGTTCACCATTTCCTGTGGTCATGCTATAGAATGTTCCAGAGCATCATCCTATGCCATGTTCTCTTCAGTTTCACCCTATGTCATCAATTGCTCTTTCATATTGGAACTCATTGGCCTATCACTCCCCAACTTTGGCCGTGTCAGAGTTGCCACAATTTTCAATTCTTTCCCTTGCTGTATAGCTTCAACTGAGCATTTGTACTGGTTTCTTGTGGGAGGTTCCAAAGTATCTTCATATGTCAACTGATTAGATGCTTCCGGTTTTACTGGTTTCTTCTTAATTTGGGTGTCCATTGCTCTATCCTGTTGTGTTGTTATCTGAGTTAAATTTTCTACACTAAATCCTTCACTTCACAGGTACTTCAGTTTCTATTTCTTTAACTTCTGCATTAATAATTCTCTTTTCTACTTTTCCTCTTTGTTTTCTTATTTTTTGTATTGTAAAATTTCCATATCCGTATGTCTTTGCCTGTATTTTTCTTCAGATATCTTTGGTGCTGTTCTTTTTGCATTGACTAGTTTTGCTTTTTCCTTTGTGTAAATATTGCACCATATTAAATCTCTTTTTCTGTTCCATGTCCATATTTCTTCTTCAGATGTCTTCTGCTTCTCTTGTTTCTCCTTACTTTGGGGACTAGTTGTTCCATCATGATGTGCTATCAAATGTGTTAGACTTTCTGCACTGAATCCTTCAATTCGCAAATATACCATAGCTTCAGCTTCTATTTTTTTTATCGTGTACTTGACTAATATTTTCTTATACATTCCCTCTTTGTGGTCTTATTTTTTTATTGTGAAATTTTTCATATCTGGGTGCCTATGCCTACATTTTCTTTGAATATCTTTCAGGCTGCCTTTTCTGTGTTAGGTTATTTGGCTTCCTGCTTTGCATAAATACTGCACTATATCAGATGTCTCTTTCTTTCCCATGTCCATATTTCTTTTTTATACCCATCAAACATCTGTACATTTTGTTCTTTAAATTTTCACACTTCCTCAGTTGCTTCTTTTTCCAAACGGCACAAGGTTTCTTGGTCTATACAGTGTTTTTCATAGATCTGTTGTATTAATGAACATACATTTTTATTTGAAGCTTCCCACAGTTTTTCTTGTGGAATTATTTTTTCCTCTAATTTCTCTCTTAATCTGTTTGCATATCTTTTATTTGGAAATTCTGGGCTTCTTGCATAATAGTGACAATAAATAATTTCTTTCTTATCCTCAATAGTCCACTCTATCATGTATCAGTTTTTGTGATTTTTGTGGACTGCTACTTCCTCCTACAATGGGGGGGCATCCTCCCCCTGGGCCTGGCCTGGCCCCATTATAGGAATATTTCCATGTCTTAAGGATTCTACACTGTCATTTTTTCCAGTCCTAGTACCAGTGCACTTACCAGGATTGGGCATGTTTTATCCTCGGACTTGTGCACCCAGCTATCTTCTTTATTTTTAACCCACTTCTGTCCATGATATATGCTATATAAAATACAGTCTATATATCAGTATCGTCTTGGTGAGATTTTGTGACAAACAAGGTCCACCTCATGAAGGTATTCACCAAGACTTGAGGATGAATTCAGTACCAGCAATACTTCTCTCATTATGCATTTACCATAGACTTTTCAATATGGAGACAAAACAGATGCCTTTTAAAGTTTTCTTTATGTATTTGTATTGTCTTTAGAATAATAGTTTTATTTTATTTATTTACTCTTTTTTTATAAAAAAAATATTTGTTTAATTTAATAAGCCTTTCAGAAAAAAAAATCACATAGATCATTCATAGAAGATAAACAGAGAAAAAAGCATTGCTTTCGGAAAGGTAGAATCATTTGCATAGTAACAGATGAACTACCTGACACTTTTTGAATTTATTTTTCATTATTACATTATTTTCTAATATTTTAAATAATATATTGTTATCTGTCATCTAGCCAGTTCTGTAAAGTCTCTTCCAATTCCTACAGCAATCCCATGAACAGCTGATGTCATTCACAGAGTTTGCAGACAAGTCGAGAACAGAGATAGATTTACCATGTATGCAAGATTTACAAAATGGATTCAACAACATATCAGATAAGACATTTTTACATCCTTGACTTGCATCAAGGAGCAGAGACATAGCAGTCTGTAATTATGTTTAACACCATGCATGATGGTACACTTCAGTTCCCAAATATGGTTCCCTATTACGTTGTCTAACTTTTAAAAGTTCGAATGCTATATGGTCGAACCCATATGTTCGACCTTTTAAAAGTTCAAACATGTTAACGGAGATCTCTGTTCAGTACAGAAAGGGAAGATTTCCCTTTAGGAGTTGGTATATTTAAAGAGTGGTGAGTGTGGGTGCACCCCCCACATGGGGGGATGCAGGGGGGATTGCCCCCCTGCTTACAACCACTAGGTAGTATTTTCTGTTTTTTTTCCTGTCGTTTTTGAAATTTTAAAAGTTTGAACATAAGGGTTCTTCCATATAGCGTTTGAACTTTTAAAGTTTCAATAACGTAATATAGCCTGAAGAAGACAATGTAAGTTATGCATGACATACAGATGTATCTAAAATGTCAGGTGGATTAGCTTTTTGATAGACATGTTTTGCCTTTCAGTTATGAATAAACTCTACTCATTCTAGTTCTAATATTTTTCATCATCTAGGTGTTGAGTCTCAAACCAGCGATACTATCATGAGTGTCCATCTCCTTTTCCCAACACTTTTAAGTTAAAACCCAATGAACTAAAAATGACCTGAGAACAATCCTCTAGCCAGTGGTGTCTTGCTTGACAAGTTATCTCACATGGTCACTGTAGCTCGTCCAGTCAGGATAAAATAGACGAGCCTTTGTGTGTTCTGTTCAAGCAGCTTTATTATGTAGAAACACATTAGGATTAAGGCTTAATAACTTTAACTTAGATAAACTTATAAACAAACTAGCTATTACACTCATACATGCTCAGTCTCGGGCTGCACTCTCAAACTTGCACTGAAGCTAGCACTTGCTTGCTATTTATATGCACGTGCTGACCTTGAAACGCTTCTTAAAGGTACAACACACACACTATTCTACATCCTCCCTCTTTGAGAAATGAGTCATGCAATATTGACGACATTGACTGACATGTAATTGATACAAATAGTTCTGTGACATGCAATTAAATAGAATTAAATACATATAGACAATTATGTCCAGTTTGCTGTGTATTTCACACTAGCTCTGAAAATATGACCAAATCATGTGACATAGAAATTAAAATCAGGTCTCTGCTGAATGTTCAACTTTGGGGACATCAGGAACATCATCAGAAATGGAAGTAGAAAGTAAGACACATTCTGCAACAGGAACATTGTCTGGATTGCTCTGAGGTCTAGAATCGGTATCACAGGAACAATGCTGTGATATCGATTCTGATACCGGAAGAAGAAGATATCTGCGATTTCTTCGTACTCCACACCCTCAGATTCTATGAAGTAGGATCTCGGCTCGGTACATATACCTGTTACTTGACCAATCCGGTCGAAATCTCTCACCGTTGTATCCTCACTGTCTCTCCTTCTTTCAATGGGTGAAGAAATCTGCTTGATTTATCATAACTGGATTTCTGGAAAGTTGAGCTCTAATTTTCCTGTTGTTCTTAGCTTTAGGCCTCAACAAACTGGAACTAATAGGCAATGTTGTTCTGGTTTTCCTAGATAGAAGTCTCTGAGTAGGTGAGGCAAGTATATTGTCATGGGGTATGTTTTTGAAATTAAGTAAATTCAAAAGCACATCGGTATTATCACACTTTGACTTCAACAATTGCTTTGCACTCTATACTGCATGTTCAGCTAGTCCATTTGACTGTGGATATTCTGGACTACTAGTAAAATGTACAAAACCCCATTATATTGCAAATTTCTGAAACAACTGGCTGGTAAATTGAGTACCATTGTCAGAAATAACTTTGTATGGAGTACCATGGTCTGAGAAATCATGTTTCTTCTTGGTGATAACAGCAGTGGATGTTAGATTAGGTAGTAAATCAATCTCAAACCAGTTCGAATAAGAGTCAACCAACACTAAGTAATGCTGATTGTTCCACTCAAATATATCAGTGGCTACTGTTGACCAAGGTAGTTCAGGAACTTGATTTAGCTGAAGTGGTTCTTTTTGCAAATGCTGTTTAGTACTATTGAACACTGCACAAGAAGAAAGTGCTTTATCAATGTCTTTTGTTAGAGAAGGCCAAAATACTAGTCCACCTGCCCTTCTTTTGGTAGATTCTGAACTTGGGTGACCACAATGCAAAATCTGGATATATTCATGCTATAAGGAAGCAGGAACAACAATTTTAAGACCTTTGAAAATAATGCCATTTTCCATCAACATCTCATCTCTGTGAGGAAAATAAGTTTGTACTACAGATGGTACAAGAGATTGCTTTGACGGTCATCCAACATTAATGTAGTGGTTGAGCTTTTGCAAAATAGGATCAGTCTTTGTATGATCTCTCAGCTCATCAAGTCTCTTGGCAGAAAAATTGCACACTTCCATGACATCAAAAATCTAAATTCTTTGCATGAAGTTGTTCCTTTGTATTTATGGGCGATCTGAATAAGGAATCAGTCAGATAAAGAAGTTTGCCTTTTGTATAGACCATTTTGAAGTTGTATTTTTGCAATTTGAGCGTTATTCTTTGTAATATTGCTGGAGCTGAATGCAGAGGCTTCTTTAAAATAGTAACTAGAGGTTGGTGATCAATTTCAATCTGAATAGATCAACCATAGATATAATCATGAAACTTTGAACATGCAAATACTATTGCCAAAAATTCTTTCTCAATTTGAGCATATTGCATTTCAGTTTGGGTAAGAGTTCTACATTTCGACCGGACTGGTCAAATAACAGGTATATGTACCGTGCCAAGAGAAGGTAACGGTGAGCTGCCTGTCGGGTGCTAGGATCCGACACATAACGCAAGCACTCAGGTCACTCCAAAGCAAATACAAATATGACTCAGTCATTGTACATGCTGGTGTGAATGACCTGAGATGTACCTCCCTGGACTATATGAAAAGAGACATAGAGGAGCTCTCTGATCATGTAGCCCAGGCTGGTATGACCCTGACCTTGAGCAGCATCTTACCCTCACCTAGAATGATGCTACAGTACAAAGACAAAATGATCGATTTTAACAATTGGCTAAAATTTTGGTGTCATTCAAAGGGGACCCAGTGTCTGTCAGCCTGGGATGACATGCTCGACAAGCCACGTGCTTTCGCTTAGGGGGCGGCTGCACCACCTCACCACACTGGCTTTCGGATTGGCAAAAAGGCTTGCCACCCCATCCATTAGCCTTTTGGCAGGGCTCAAAAGTCAAACCCACCCCCATAGACAGCACAAGGAACAAGAAACTAAGGGTAATGCTGCTAAACGCCAGAAGTCTTAACCTCAAGATGCATGCACTCGAGCTCCTCCTCAGTATGGAGAACATCGATATCTGTGCAGTGATAGAAACCTGGTTCAAGGCTCCAGAGAGCACCCCAGCACTACCAGGCTATACCTCATATCATGCTTTTCGCCCCAAAACCGGACGAACCACAAAAAAGGGAGGGAGTTTCCATATTTATCAAGGATATCCACACCTCCAGGTTAGTGGCATTGCACGGCATCGGAGACCATCCATGTGCAACTAACAGTGGGCAAGACTGCTTTTCAGTTTATAGCATCCTACAGACCACCCTCTCAAAGTCAGGAATCCCATTCGACTTTCCTGAAAACATTGGAGAACATGAAGATCTCTCCAAACACCATTATACTGGGTGACTTCAACTACTCAAACATTGACTGGGAGCACTACTCAAGCCCCAGCACCTTAGCCCAAAGATTCCTGGAAATTATAAACTCAAATGCTATAGAACAACTAGTCACCACTCCCACAAGAGGGGACAACATACTAGACCTGATCATTACCAACATGGGGACTCTATGCTCCACACCAGAAGTATATCCCTCATTGGTAAGATCAGACCATAAATTAATTTCACTGGATGTCCACATCCCGACCCCACCCCAGCCCAGAAAACCACAGTAAAACTTCTCTCAAGAACTTCTCAAAAGTGAACTTCAAAACCAAAGTGGAATCCTTCAAGGCCCCAGGGCCAGTGGAAACTACAGCCCAAACTGCAGAATCCTATATAAATGCATTCTACGGACATCTCCAGGAATGCATGGATCATGCTATCCCAAACAAAACCAAGACCCAATCATCCAAAGGCAGGCGTCCAGTCTGGTGGACCCTGCCCATAAATAAACTGTACAACAGAAGGAGGAAGCTACTACATGATAGAGCAAAATCCCTAATAGGAAGGCATCTCTGATCAGTACTAGCAAAAAATTACGATCCCTCATAAAATCCTCCAAGACCAGCTTTGAGAGAAAAATTGCACAGGACACCAAAGACAATCATAAGGCTTTTTTCAGTTATGTTAGAAACCTGGGATGCAACTCCCAGACTTGTTCTGAGTTGATTCTAAATGACAAAAAGTACACTGAACCCACAGACATCGCCAATATCCTGGCAGACAGGTTCAGTGCAAACTTCTCCCCTCCCCCAAAGAGCAAGTATCTATCCCAGTAGAGGGCTGCCTCCCAAACATCTCAGATGCTCAGGTGAAGGCTGCCCTCTCCAAAGCAAAAACACTGCTTCCATGGGACCAGATGGCATCCCAGGTTGCGTCCTACATGAACTCCAAGAGGAACTAATCCTCAAAATAAAACAGCTATACAATCTCAGCCTCACTACAGGATGTGTGCCCACAGAATGGCGTGCAGCAATGTGCCCACAGAATGACGCACACAACAGTGGTCCCACTCCACAAAGGTGGAGCCTCTACAGACCCTGGAAACTATAGTCCCATAAGCCTGACTAGCTTTGTCTTGCAAGGCTATGGAGAGGATCATCATGGAGCTCATAAACAAAGACATTGGGGACCTACAGACACTAGATCCTACCCAGTTCGGCTTTGTCAAGGGCAGATCCTGCTTTCTGAACCTGGTTGACTTCTTTGAAACAGTCACCAAAGCCATAGATGAAGGGAAGGTAGTCCACACAGTCTATCTGGACCTTGCAAGCATTTTTGACAATACCCCCCCACTGGCATCATAGATAAGCTATCCAGCTTAAATATAAACCCCTATGTCACAAGATGGGTTGCAAACTGGCTCAAAGACAGAACCCACAGAGTGAGAGTTGCTGGAGCCATGTCAGACTCGAAAACCGGTCTGAAGTGGCATCCCACAGGGTCCTGTCCTGGGACCACTTTTGTTCGGTATATACTTTTCCGAGGTACAGGCAACGGAGGAGATATGGCTCACTCACCGAGTTGCATGATGACTGCAACTGGGCGCCATAATCAACTCTCCAGCTGACACAAACATCCTTCAAAAAGGTCTCACAGAGACAGATAACTGGTGCCAGCGCCATGGTTTAAAGCTAAATTTATAGTCATACCCTTTGGCAAAAACAATGTGCCCACAAATTACCACACATAGGAAACTCATACTCAGTACAGAGAATTAGACCTGGGACCCCCAAGGATTGAAATCTCTCCTTCTCTCCTTTGAAAACCACATTGCCAAAGTGGTTAGAAAGACCTTCTACATAGCCCACCTCATCACGAAGGGTTTCACATCTAGATCAAGAGAGGTAATCGTGCCCCTTTATTCATCCCTCATCAGGCCCATCATAGAATACAATGCCCCTTTTGGGATGTACCTTACCCGACACCTGCAGCAATTAGAAAGACCCCAAAAGTATCTCACCAAGAGGATCAAGGGTCTCAACAAGGTGCCATATGCTGCTCGGTTAAAAAAACAGCTCTCTCTCTACTGTTGCCGCCGCCTTCTACTTGATCTTCTATGCCTGACATACATAGCTATGTCAAATCCAGAATTAATGGACATGCTCCACCTCAGTAAATGTAAATCCCTTAGAGCCACATGCTCGAGGGACTTGAACCTCAGCACAGAAATAAATAGAACTTGCTGGAGGAACAGGTTCATAACCTAGAGGCTCCCTTCACTCTGGAATAGAATTCCAGTTCATGTGAGGCAGAGCACCTCACTGAATCTCTTCAAGAAGAATCTCGATAAGTGGATGGGGGATCGTAGTTTTTATCAGGGATTTACTCCTGTCACTATTAGACAGAGGCACAGTAAAAAAAAAAAAAAAAAAAGGGGCTACATACTCAAATCAAGGGGTGGCGTAAGCCATACAGAATCGGGCTAGGCTAATAATTGCCCCAGGGAAGATAGCCTAGTATGAACCTATGAACCTATGAACCATAGGCTACTGATATGTGATCTTGAAGACTAACTGCACCAAGACCAAATTTTGAAGCATCACAGGAAAGAGTTACTGGTTTATTGACATCATAGTATCTTAATGTAGGTGGGGTGGCAATTTTCTGCTTAAGGTCTTCAAATACATTTTGGTGCTGTTCCAACCAAGACCATGTAATATTTTTGTGCGTCAGTTCTCTCAAAAGTGCTGTCAACTCACGGACATCTGGAATAAACTTGCCTAAATAGTTGACCATGCCAAGAAAACGTTGTAGAGCTTGAACATTATCTGGAGCTGGCATCTCAAGAATGGCTGATTGCTTGGATGGGTCTGGTCACAAGCCAGTGCTAGTAAATAAATTACCTACATATATAACTTCTGGTAGTTTGAATTTGCACTTCAGAGGATTGAGCTTTAAGTTCACTTCACGTGCTCTGTTTAGAACTCTTTTAAGGTTTCTGTCATGCTCTGCTTCACCATTGCCTCAAACTAATAAATCATCTACAATTATGACACAAGGATACCCTGAAAAAATTTGCTCCATTGCATGCTGAAAGACTTCACTTGCAGAATTTATTCCAAATGGCATCCTGAGGAATCTACATCTGCCAAATGGGATACTGAAAGAAGTCAGTAATGAGGATTTGTGATCAAGCATCACTTGCTAAAATGAACTTTTTGCATCCAAGACAGAAAAAAACAGTGGCATTTGGTATTAGGGCTGCGACTTCCTTGACTGTACACACTGGATGATTCAGTCTCTTTAATGCTTTGTTCAAATCTCTTGGGTCAATACATAGTCGGATTTCTTCTGTGCCTTTTTTGTGGGCTTCTACCATGGACAACGCCCATTCAGTTGGTTCTGTGACTGGACAAATCACATCTTGCTGCACCATTTTATCCAATTGAGCTTTAACTTTATCCTGCATAGCTATCGGAACTTTTCTTGCCAGTCTGACCACTGGACTGACCTCTGGGTCTAACTTCATAGAATACACAAGTGGAAGTTTAACCAACTTGTCATAGAAAACAGCATACTCTGAGAAAATAGCTTCAGTAAAATTAGAACTAGGATATGAGCTTACATGATGAACTTCTTTGGTAAAGGAAAGCAAATTCATTCTCAAACTGTCTCCAATATGCAATAATGGCTGCACAGGTCTTCGAACAATGGTACATAGCATAACAAGCTGTAACAGTTCCTAGCCAAAAAACATGAAAGCACTACTGAGCCTTCAGTTTGACTTTCTTCACCTCCATAAGCAACACGTTACACACAACTAGCCACATAGAGTTGTTCAACAGTTCTCACCTTAGCAAATGTATCTGCTGACATAACATTAAACTTTGAGCCAGTGTCCACTTTAATCTTGGTGGGTTTACCATTGATCTGGACAGTACAAAACACTTCTCATTTTGCCAACAAATTCACTGCATCAACCATTTCACTAATTACTGAAACACCATCGAGGTCAAATGTAGAATTGCAGCTCTCTATGTGATCAACTTGCTTTTTGAGTGACCCTTCTTTATAACTGTGTGAAATTTATTTGATTTGCAAAACTTCTGACAATGGTTCCATTTTTTACACTTGTGGAATTGCTGACTAAATGCTAAGCATTTTTCTCTTTTAGATTCATGATTGGCACAACAATTGCAACAGTTGGCAATAAAGCTGGATTCGGGTTTTGCTGACTCGGGTCTACTTCAGAAAGATGAAAATACAAACTCTCGAATGCTCACATGAGCGAATAATCAGAAACTCGAAAGTGGTATTTTGGGATCACAGTACAGTGAAGATCAGAAGATTTCCCCTTTCCTCACTGTAGTGCAATCTCAAAATAGGAATATATATATATATATATATATATATATATATATATATATATATATATATATATATATATATATTGAGGGGTGTGGGGCAAGCCCCCACAATACCAATTTCAAGTTCTTGATTATTCGCTCATGTGAGCATTCCAGAATTTGCATTTTCGGTTTTATGACATAGACCCACTGACTCACCCTTGTATTTCACTGAGCATGTCCTTTTTTTAGAACTTGCTGGAAAACTATGGGTTTTACCTGGGGATCCTGCACAGGTAGCAGGTACCATGTGCTTAGGCCTGCTTCTACTCGCCACATGTTGCATGTTGTCTACATTTGCTCTGGAGCCTGCTGAAACCATGCTCTTATCACTCGCAAGCATACTTGTGTGCCTTTCTGTAACTTCATGGATTTGATAAATCTCAGTAGCTTTGCTCAGTGTTAAATCACTGTCACAAAACAAAATCTTTTTCACTGCAGCACTATTAATACCACACACAAGTCTGTCCTTTATCAACTCATTTTTTAAGTCACCAAACCAACATGTTTTAGCTTTGTTTCTCAGGTCAGTAATGTAGGCTGCAAAAGTTTCCCCTGGTTTCTGATCTCTTATGTAAAACAAATGCCTCTCTAATGTAATATTTGACTGGGGTTACACATTTCCTTGAACTTGTGTTTCAAACACTTGCGGTCTTCCTTTGATTCAGCCTTTACAGCAATATGATGGTTTTCTCCTTCTTGCTCATATACTGCTGGTGCATACACAAATGAACACTCTTTTTCAATGGCCTCTGACCCAGCTAGGTTTAGCAAAATAAATGCCCTGGTGAGTGCATCTTTGTCAGAATAATCTGCTTGTATAAAAATATCATACTATTGCTCAAATATTCTCCAGTTATCTGCAATATTCTGATCAAATACAAGTGGTGATGGTTTTCAAAATCAATTTACTGTATTAACACATACCAGTGAAGGCTTTTGCAAGTATGTATGAACACACACACATATACATATGCCAGAAATGTATCCCACTATTTGTAACTATGTTCAAAACTCTCGGGCACAAGAATGCTCTTGAAATTACAGTTATGTAAGAAATCAGCTCTTGTCAGTGTAAGAAACATTTCAAAATAACTGCACTGTGCGTATAAACTGGGCAGAAGAAGCTCAGAGTAAGCAACATTTCAAACAACTGCATTTCATAAATAAACAGTACACAGCATGCTGAAACTTTGCTAAATAACTCTTTACAGTGCAAGAAACACTATGTAATGATGGCACTTTGTGGATAGACACATCCACCACAAGAAACTTTTTGAAATGGCTGTATTTTGACTGTACTTTATGAAATAGTTGCACCTTGCAAACAAATAAACTCTTTGGAATAAATGCACAGTAATAAGCACACACTGTAAGCACTTTCCACACTTTGAGATACTGTGAATAGCTCCAGTTATGCCCTTAATACAATGCAAAATAGTAATTATGCCAAAAACACAGCACTTTGCTAAAAAAATGCAGTTGCTGTGCTTTATTTAAGCTTAATGTGCCCTTTTTGCCCTTATTATATATATTTTGCTTTGCTTTAATTTTTTTTTTTTGCATTATACTTTTTTTTTTTGCTTGTTTTTATTAATTTTTACTTGCTTTACTTTACTGCTTTGAGAATTTTCTTCTGTTTTATTCAAACTTATGTTTATGTCTTTTTTCAAAATATCTTAATTTTAAACATTTTGTTTAATTAATAAAACTTTTGTGCCTCTCCCTTGTTTAATAATGTGGTTTGTGCCCTTGTAATGCTCCATTTTATCTCTTGCAAGGTTTCATTACCTTTGGTTCATTTCTGGTTTTTTTTTTTAGTGGTACCTCTGCACCTCGTAGCTGTGAAAAGCAATCTCTGGAATCCTGGTTCTGACACCATGTTGCTCGTCCAGTTAGGTTAAAATAGACAAGCCTTTGTGGGTTCTGCTCAAGAAACTTTATTATGTACAAACACATCAGGATTGAGGCTTAATAATTTTAACTTAGGTAAACTTATAATAAAACTAGCTATTGCACTCATACATGCTCACTCTCTGGCTGCACTCTCAAAATGGCACCGAAGCTAGCATGTGCTTGCTATTTCTATGCACATGCTGACCTTGAAATGCTTCTTAAAGATACAACACACACACACACACACACACACACACACACACACACACACACACACACACACACACACACACACACACACACACACACACACACACACACACACACACTATTCCACAGTCACATACCTGTCTTGATCACAGGCAGAGACCTTCATTGTCTGATCATATTATGTCCTTTATTTCCTTCCCAACAGAAGTAAAGAAACCTTAGATAGTTAAGGAGATGAAGATTACTGATTGTTAAAAGACACATTTATCATGTAAAACAAACTGAGATGACACTAAGTGGTAAGAAAATATCTGCACTAGACCCTTTCAGCGTTATCATGCTACATTAAAGCGGATCATTCAGAACAGTGAAAAAAATCATTTCTGCTTCAGGGATCTAGATTATTACATTAAAACTGGATGGATCAAAAGTAGACAGGGCATTTCCAGTGAAGCATCTACCCCTACTGCTATAGGTGAGTTGTACAGAAAAAAGTTGCTGTTTATCACTTTATTATCATGGTTTGCAGATTAATGTCACATGGCCATGCTCAATAAACTGTAAGTCTAAACTCCTGATGAAGGAAATGCTGACAATTTTGGGGACATGGCCTGAGAATTACATTTTCGTCTAATAGCCACATAAATAAATGAGTGAAGGGTGGCCACAGTGGTGCAGTGGTTAATGTTGTCGCCTCACAGCAAGAGGTTCCCTGGTTCGATCCTTGGCTGGGGTGCCTTCTGTGTGGAGTCTGCATGTCCTCCCTGTAGTCATGTGGGTTCCTCCGGGTGCTCCGGTTTCCTCCCACATCCCAAAGACATGCTGTAGGTGGATTGGACACTTTAAATTGGCCCTAGGTGTGATTGTGTGTATGTGTGTGCCTTCTGTGGAAGGTTGGGAGCCGGGCTGGCAACTTGAGACTGTAAAAACACCACTGCCAATCATGAACGGACAGCTGATCCACTGTGGCGACCCCTAACCGGGAAAAAGCCAAAAGAAGAAGAAGCCACATAAATGAGTGAATAATGACCATGCATTATATGAATGGTTAATTTGTTAACCAGATAAAACCACAAGACTAACTACTTTTCAGTGGTAACCCAGAAAAAATGTCAGTGTAAGTATCTAGCGAAGAGTCACAAAGTAGGGAAGTGGAGAGAGGGGAAATCTGATCTGACACAAAAACATGATGCTTGTTAGCAGCTCATAACCTTAATCCTCTGTGCTAAACTGCCACATATTTTCCATGCACACTTCAGCTATTTTGCAAGTGGGTCATTTTGAAGAGCAATATGTGCAATTTTGTGTCTAGCTTTCACAGTATAGTGGTCTTTTAGTCATACATGCCTAGATGTGCAGATGGTTTGCACGAACAAATTTTCAGAATATACAGATGATGCCAGTTCCATAACAATGGTACATTCTGTTGGTGTACCACTCCGAAGTGACACATCGCAACTGGCAACAGTTGGAAGTAACTACTAGTCACATCTCACTAGCATTATTAATCCTACCTATAGTGATCTTCTTATGCCATTATCTGAGTGAAATAAAATGATTTCTCACCCACATCAAGTTTCATGCTAGTGAGTATACATTCTGGTTTACATTTCTTAAAAGAAAGTCTGCAGTATTCCTAAACTAATGTCTTAGGCTGGAATTTAGTATAGCAACAGGTGCTCGTGCAGACACACATGAACACACACATGCACACACACACACACACACACACACACACACACACACACACACACACACACACACACACACACACACACACACAATCACACAATCTATCCACCTTGATAATAAGACTTTGTGAAAACTGAAATTGCCTGTTAGGTTGCAACAACACATTAGTTATATCATAATTCCATGTATCAATTATTCTTACTTTCAAATTGTTTAATTCCATGTATCAATTATTTTTACTTTTAAATTTTTTATGTCTTTGACATGGTATTTTGAAGTTACGGTTGTATAAACAATATGGTACAAATACACACTAGAAGTTTTCAGAATTTGCTTGTAATGTTTGTAGTTTTAGTACTCATTTTCAGAACTTGTGTAAGAAAATAACATTAAGAGCAAGAATGATAAATGTCTATGGAGAGCGAATCTAAATAAACACAATAATGTGTTTTCTAATAGGGCATGACATTAAGGATGCAGTCTTGTTTTATTTTCAGTTTGATATCTTTCTGTCCTTTGTGCAAACAATTTCAGGGGACAGCAGGCTGTAGTGGAGATATTTTATGAAACCTGTCCAGAAGCATCAGCTCTACAATGGCTCAACCCAGAACAAACTGCAGGAAAACGGCACCCCTTTCTCTTCAGTCAGTGCCAGGTAATGGTGGGGTACAAAGCTCAGCATTTCTTAATTTTCAGAGATGTTCCATTTATTTGGCTCAGAATTTCTTCTGCCCTACTTAAACCTTTAGCATTGGAGAAAAAATGGCAGATTAATATCAGCAAACTATGACAGCTATTATAGTTACATACTTCTTTAAACAGTATATTAATTCAAATTGTGTTATTCAGTCAACTTTTTAAGTCAGTAGTACCAACATTTAAAGTATCTCTGATTATTTTTGGATTTGTCCATGTGTCTGGATGTAAGACCTTAAATGTTATCTTGGAAAACAGGTGTAAAATTTTAAAATGTTTTGCATTTATTAATTTTCAGATACTTCATTTCCTTTTTATAATTTTGAGAGGTCAAACTTAACCCAAAAAAATTGCAAAACTAGAACAGAGAATGTCAGCTGTTGCTATTGTTCTTTAACATTGTTTTTTGCAGGGGATCAACCCCCAGCACCTATGTACCGCTGCCTTTTTGCACGAACTCAGGGATCATTGTATATCATAGAAATCAGAATACTATGAGGCAGAGCGATCTCGGACATAGTATATGTAAGTCCGTATTTTCTCACATTCAGTCTTGCTATTCTGGGATTCACATTACTGAGTTATAGAATTAAAATGGTTACTATTTTGATTTTTGTTCTAAGAGCTACATGTAAGAAGTCTGCAAAAGGAACACAGAAGCAAAGAACTCTATAAATGCAGTATGCTTATTGCATTTTTGATTCTCTATCAAAGCAGATATAAGAAACATCATTAGGGCAATAATATTGTAATTTAGCAACATTTTTTAAATAGTTTTGATTTTACACTCACTAGTAATAAATCAGCCAGGACAGTACTGTGAGGGGTTCCTCCTTTAATATTATACAGAAACATTCACTGATGCAGTGGTGCACTGAATTTTAGGTCATACTTCTGACAGAATTATGGTAAATATTGATGTGGCACAAAAAATTAAATCAGAAATCTTTTGATACAGACCTATATATCATCAGTTTATTTAGTTTGCAGTAAATTTAATAATCAAGGATAGGCAACAGAGACCCCTTGCCTAGTCTTCAGAGGAAGTTTGGACCAGAGATGAAGCAAGTTTGCTGACAAGATCAAGAAGAAAAGTATAAACAGACCACATATCTGAAAAGGCATAGTTACAAGTGATTGCTGTATTGGGAGGTCAAGCAGCTTTAGTGAGAGAATTTAATGTTGAGCTGAGTTTCACTGCATTGCATTGCATTGTATTGTATGAGCCAGCTGTGCACTTTTATTTTTTTTCCATTTTCTTGATTGTGGTGTGATTGTAGAGTTGGAATACATAACTTCAGTGATGTAGGGACTTGCCCACACATCAGGGGATGTGGGGGGGGGTCTTGCCAACCTATTGTTTTATGTTTCTGTTTTATGTTTCTGTAGGTTTCTCAGCTCACCATTTTTGATATTTCATTTTTGATAAATAGTGAGATGCAAAAGGATTGTTGAACCTCCCCGTTTATCAGTTTCCATAAAATGCTGTTGCCCGTTACTGGTTACCTGTTCTAGTAGTGCTGCTTCATCTTTTGACCAATTAAAGTAAGGAGTGTTACATTTATCTTTTAAACTTAACCTGATATATCATTTTCACAGTCCTTTTTAAATAATGCCAACACAGGATACAGTGGGCAACAATGTTTTATGAAATCTGGTAAAGGGGAAAGTTTGATTATCCTGGATTATGTGGACTATAATAATAAAATGTTTTCTCTGTTTAAATACAATGATATATGTAGTATTTGTTCACTTAATGAAATCAACATTTCATATAGGCCCACTGATTTAGTTCAACATGATTTGTTGATGCAATATAATATTACTCCAGAGCTTTATATGTTTGGGAAAGTTGCGAAAGCTAACATTTCCTGTATATCTGGGATTCCAAAAGTATATAAACAAATAAATACTCCTCCCTCCTCTATGCCCTGTTGTGAATGCAGATGGGTCTAATACCCAACCGTTAGCAATCTACATACATAGGAGTTTATTTTTTTAACACCTCTATTGAATTATTACTTCAGTTATAGGCAAACATAGATTTATATAAAAGAACAAACCATGTTAACATATTCATAGTTACAAGCATTATACCTCATATATATTTTTATATAGTTATCATTAATTCAACATTGCATAAACTGATCAATGCCTTCTTTCCCTTAAATCGAATTCCTCCTCCAAAACATTATTCTGCATGTATTATTCCCACAATTTCTATTTTTTTCCTATATAATTTGCTCCTATCCTTTTCTGAAGATCCCAATTCCAGTTGTTTCATCTATGTTACTACATTCACTACTTCTAGTAAAGTTGGTTTAGACTTTGATTTCCATTTTCTAGTAATTGCTTTTTTGGAAGCCATCAAAATTAAACTTAACAAGCCCTTACTGTGTCTAGGCAATTCAGATCCTGTATCCCAGATCATAACAATTACTTCCTAGTTACACTCATCTGCTCGCCCAATATTTCGAAAAGAGTACTCTGTAGAGTATTTTTCAAGTCTGCCAGCTCATTACACTCCTAAAATATATGTCCCCAGTTACCTCTTTCTTCCCCATTGCACCTCCAACATTTACCATCTACCTGAGTAAAAATTATTTGGCGTCTTCTTGGGGTATAAAAATACCTATGCAAACACTTTCAAGCAAACATTTTAAATATTCTAGACTTTGTTGCATATTTGGGAGCCATACATATGAACTCTTATTGTTTTCTTGTGAATTGCTTATTTAGTCTCACTTGCCTGTCTTTTCTAACCTCCTCCAATTGATTCCTATAGTTTTTGTGCAATACTTTATATGCCCTAATAATTATCCCTTTTTAATAGCAGCTTCTGTTCTGGCTTCAACTAAAAACTCTACCAGAGCATGTCTTTCACTTAGGATTCCCTTATCCATTTCTCTTTGCCTATACTCTGATATCAACTCCTGAAAGGGAAGGCAGTCTCTAGCATGCAGTCCAAATGTCTTCTTGGCATATTTCCACTCTGTTACCATTGTCCATCTAGTCATTGGCTCCCAATAACTTGGTTCCTTTACCAGTTTGTTCCAGTAAATTCCAGCCCCCTCTTGCTTGTTCTCTATACCCCAAATTGCAATCATCCCTATCGGCAGAATCTCCTTTTTCCATTCTCATGTTGGCTTAGTTCTTAGAATACTTTCTGTTACTTTATAATTATATTAATAATAACATTATATAACATATAGAATATACACATAATAATAATAATATTTCTTTTTTAATTTCTGCAAGTCTTTTGGGTTTCTAATACCATGACAGGAAAGGACCCCATTCCTAAGTCAAAGCACGATTAAAGTTCATGAAATGAGTATTGTTTCAATCTTTGATGTCAGCCAGAAGTCCTCTTCGCAGCACCTGTAGTGTGCCCAGTAATGGCTCTTTCTGCAATTTGTACAGAGTTACATGTATTGGTAACTTATCTAAATACGATTGTAGATTCTTTTTTATAAGACCTGTTGCTCCTACTACTATTGGAACTGTCTGGGTATCTTTCTTCCACATTGCTCTCATTTCTGTCTGCAAATCTTGATACTTTATGATGTTGTGTCTCTCTGTATGCAAGACACTGTAGTCACTGGGTGTGGCAATTTCAATGATCAATGCTACTTTTGTCTTCTTTTCATGGACCACTATATACGGTTTTGTAGCGTCTATCTTTTGAACTGTTGGTAACGGATGATCCCTTGTGATGTAGACTTTATCATTTTCTATGATGCTTCATGGCTCATGTTTCCAATGTTTTTCAGCCACTTTAGTACCATAATGTTTTCACAATCCCCAATGCAACAGTCTTGCCACATTATTATGCCTTTCAGCATACAGTCGTTCTGCCATTAGTATGTCACAACCAGCAACAAGTTGTGCAACTGTTTCCAATTCTGTTTTACAAAACCTACATTTATCTGTTTCTCCCACATGTTCAATGTACTTTGTAAACCAACATGTACGTAGCCCACTATCTTAGGCCACCAATATTAACCTTCCATCTACTGGTTTGAATTTGCCTCTCCTTAACCATTCCTGAATTCAGTCCTGATCAACATGAGGTGCTTCCAGCAGTTTTCTATACTTGCAACTATATTTATGCATTTTCCACATTTCTTGCTTTCTCATCTGGTCTTTCATCTTATATTCTTTCTTTTGTTTTTTGGCATGATTTTTATCTACTTGTTGTTTGCTTTCCATTCCTGCTTGACACCGATATGCTTCTGCTAGACTAAGCAGAGAAGTTATCTTAGATTTATTTTCCACATTTCAAAACTTTCACTACGTTTGGGTCTTGTGAGATCAGCAGATACATGTGCAGTCCCATGACTGCAGATCTATAGATTTAATCAATTTCAAGGAATTTCATCCCTCCTTTGGAACAGGAAATATATAATCTTGGTATGCACTGATTTTTATAAATCATTTGGTGAGCATGAAGCGTCCTTCTTGTTTTCCTGTCTAATCTATCCAATACGTTTTGGTGCCAGTCAATCACTCCAAAACTGTAAGTTAGGACAGGAAGAGCAAATTGGCCTATACCTTGGATTTTTCCAAGCTGTTGTTATTTTCCTTAAGGATCTGCATCCAAAATTCCACTCGCTCCTTACTTCTTGAATCCCTCCTCCCACTTCATCATCATCCCTTTCCACTTTGAATAATAGCTTTCTGCTTGTGTTATGAGTATGAGCCTTAACTGTGTAGCTCTAAAATATTCCTTAATATCAAGTAATCCTAAACCACCTTGTTCTGTTGGAAGGATTAGCTTATCCACTTGACCTTGCCCTCTTCCCCTCTCAGGTAAAATCCTTCAACTCTTTATTAATTACTGCCCACAACTTCTCATCTGGTTGATAAAATATGTCTGACTTGTATATAAAAACTAAAGGGACTTAAAACATTTTCATGGCTTGTATCTTGATATCTGTATCCATAAACAAGAGCTTCCAGTTTTTCAGTTTTTGTTTTATCTTTTGTTTAGTCTTTTCCCACATATCCTTAGTTGCCATAACAGAATCCTTTATAAAGCACACACCTAAATTCTTCATTTTATCACGTTGCCATAAATATGTGTATTGCTGGACCAATTCATGTGTGGACACATAGTTTACAGCTACAGCCTTGGTTTTTTCTTCATTACTTTTATATCTTAAAAAGACTTGAAACTGTTTCAGAATGTTCCACAACACTGAGATGTTCTTTTCTGGTTTTATCAGGTACAAAATAATATATTTTGCCAATAAAGCTAACTTTTTTTACTTACCGTTCCAATTATATTCTTCAATTTCTGAGTCCCTTATTTTCTTTGCCAATGGCCCTAAACAACAAAGGGAAAAAGTCACATCTCTGCCTGATTCCTCTGTTCATATACAACTTATCAGAGAGGAACCCTCCCACTTTAATTCTTGCCTCCGATCCCTCATATATCTTCCTAATTAACTTTATTATTGTATCAGGGAATGCAAATTCTTCCATTGCCCTAATCATAAAATCTCAATTTACACTGTTGAATGCTTCAAGACCCACCGACAACAGTGGCATGTTCTTACATCCTGCTTCCCTCTGGATCATCATTGCTCCATTAATGTTGTCAAATGTTTGCCTTCCCTCCACAAAACCAAACTGATCCACACCTATCAGTTTTATCAACATCTTTGCCATTCTTTTAGCTATTATGTATGTATGTATGTATTTATTTACTGGCATTTGTTGACCGGGAAAGTCCACTAGGCACAGGACCCATTTTCACTGGAGGCCCGGGGAGAAAAGCTCCACAGTTAACAAACAACAAAAACTTATACAGTTTGATTACAGATCTGGGGAGAAAAGGTTCTGCAGTTTTAAAAATAAAAACAAAACAAGTGAGTACTACAGAAAGTATACAATTGCAAACAGATGTTATATACATTAATTAGCAAGCCTCAAATTACAGTTAAAAACTACAACACAGAAATTATGTACTTTGTGATGGACAGATAATAAGGTCTTCTAGTCACCTGAGTAGAATGAAATGAGAGGTGTTACAAGGTAGGGTTCTTGTTTAATGGGTTATGTAATTAAGGGGGTTTACATCGTATATCACAGGTACAGCTTGGATTTGGTAACAAGCAGGCTTTTAGAGCAGCTTTAAAGGGCTTTATGGAGTCTAGTTGGGTAATGGTGGAGGGGAGGGTATTCCATAGTTTGGATATGTTGTAGGATTATAGGGATTGTCCTGCTCTCTCATTGGGTTTGGCTACACTTAATAGGGTTTTCTCAAAAGAGCAGAGGGATCGAGAAGGGGTATATGTGTGTAAGATGGATTGGAGAGCGAGGTAGCTATCGGGTTAGAAAATTAATTTATGGGCCATAGAGAGTTGAGTGAATTGGAGGTAGTGGTGGAATTCTAGCAAGGATAGGTTTGAGAGAGTGGTACAGTGGTGTGAGCAGTTAGGCAAGTTTGATGCAAATTTTGCTATTTATAGACATTAACACTTTGTAATCATGATTTAAAATTGAAATGGGCCTATATGAAACTGGGTCTGATATGTCTTTATGATCTAGTGGAATTACAGCCGCAACAGCTTTTTTCCATGATGTTGGTGCTCCCCACTTTTTAAAATACTGTTAAACAAAACCTTCCAGATATTTATCACTTCCCTCCTAGTTTCCAAATTTTCACTGGAATACCATCCATTCCTGATACTTTCCTGCTGATTGATTATTCATCACTGTGGCACAGTGGTGCAGTGGTTAGCATTGTCGCCTCACAGCAAAAGATTCTCAGTTGGGATGCCTTATATGTGGAGTCTGCATGTCCTCCTTGCATTCATGTGGGTTTCTTCCAGGTCCTCCAGCCTCCAAACACATGCATCTGGAGCGTTTCTCCCCAGGTCTGTGCTGAAAATGGGATTTGTCCCAGTCAGACTTTCCCAGTAAACAAATGTTAAATAAATACATTTTTATCTCATCTGCTCCTATCTAAACTGTTAATTGTTGAGCCTTATATATCACTAACCTTGGCATGTTTAACTCTTCCATAAATATTTCCATTTGTGCTTTTTCCTGATTTCCACATTTCTCTGTCTTATACAAATTTACATACAATTTCAGAAACATCTCTAATACCTCTACAGGATCTCTGGTTATTTTTCTTGTTATAGGCTCCCTATGTTTAGCAACAATCCTTTCTACTTTCTGCTGCCTAAGTCATTGTGCTAAAAGTTTTTATGCTCTGGAGTCATTATAAAAAAAAAAAAAAAGAAAAACAGTTTCTTAACACCAATTTTTTTAAACTTGTGCATGTTATCCAGATACTTTCTTATTTTCACTTTAACACTCTACAATTGTGCCTCTTCTTCTTATCTGAAATCTTTATTCTGAAATAATCTAACCCTTGTCAGTGCCTCTAAATAATTATTGTTATCTCTTAACCATATCACTTTTTCTTTTATTTCTACCATATTTTAAACTCTACTTTCATTTTATCCCACTCACTTAGCTATACTGGCTGAAGACATTTCTATCTTCCCTACTAACTGAAATAATTTCTACAACCTATTCCTTAAATTCCTCTCTTTTTAATAGGTAGAATGGGAAATGCCAGTGTCGCATTTGTTTTAAATTACAGTGAAATTTTATCTTAGTTGTTAATGCCCCATGATATGAAGTAATTATTGGATGTATGTCAAAGCTTTCAATTAAATGCACATATTCCTGTGAAATCTAATTTCTGTCAAGACTAGCTCATGTATTGTACCTTGGGGGAATAATATGTAAATTCTGTACAAGTTCCTAACACTGAATTCACATCTTCCATGCAAAATATCTTCATAGATTTCTTCAGAAATCTACCCTGTTTTGTTATATTTCCCTTCTAAGTCCCCCAGACACATCCTCAATGTTGCAAATCAAGTTCCAGTCCCCATCTATAAGTAATATCCCCTGCTGAAAACTGATTAGTTCTCAAAAAAATTCTTAAGCTCATAACACCAGTTTTAGGTGAAATACAAATATAGGTCAGTGCAATCCCCCACCCCACCCCCCCTTGCCAGCAATCCCTTACCTCCACAAATCTACCATTACTAACTTTTTCCCTGTTTTATCACTATTGGAGCTCCTCTAGCAATAAGTATAAGTATTCCCCTTTTCCTTTGTCATAGATATTGTGCTGAATATCTCTCCTGAAATCCTTTCTCTATCAAATTCACATGCTTTTTTCTGTCCACATGTGTTTCCTATAGCATTGCTATTTGCACTCTGCATTCCTTAATATAATTCAATACTCTTTCCTTTTTGTCTGTACCTGTAAGGCCATTCATGTTCCACAATAATATGTTTAGTGTAGCCATTATGATAATAAGTTATTATTCCTACCTGTTATATATATATGACAGCTATTTTAAATGTCTATTTCCCATTTTTTTTGTTACATGCATTCATTATTGTTTGGCAGGCCGGTCTTTTATAAAGTTGTTTCTTGTCATCTCCATTTGAACCTATGCCACATTTCACAAGACTTTCTGTTTTAATGAAAACTCACAAACAAACAAATATACCCCAGAGCACCCCCATAACCTATTAACTTAAAACAAACACAGAAAACTATGTATATATTTAAATAATGAAGTTTAACCCTCCTGATAAAACTATTTCCCCAAATTGATAGCTGAACACAAAGGCAAAACCTAACCTAAAATGAAGGTTATCCATTATGTCACATGTTGCAGCCTGTGTTCCTGTCTGTTCTTGTCTTATCTGTATTACCATCTCAGATGTGAAAATCAAATTGCATGTTTTCAGAAAACATTATCTTTTAGCCTTAAAAAATGCACTGGCTATCTTTAAACAAAACTAAATTATACACTGTTCTAGCAAATGCACTAAAGTATTTAGTTACCAGAAAACCTGACATCTCTTATTCACTCCCAGTCATTTTAAAGTTTATTTTTTACTGAGCTGCTTGCTCTTGTACCATTTAATTTTACATTTCTCCCATCAAACAATGTCCACACCTCTTGATTTATTGTCTTCACCTATAGTAAGCTTGTTACAATGGAAACATAAGAGCAAAATGTAGACTTGCACTCAACTCTAGATTTCTCAACTAAGCATTAATTTGCTTAAAAAAACTATTCATTACATTGTGGTCTGTCAGTTTTGTAAACCCACTTGTATTCACAAAACATGTCATTAGATTAAGCAAATGGAATTAATTTAGACATTTACCTATGCAAAAGTAAAAGAAAACATTTCAGTGCTCTGCATATTATAATTGGTGCACTTTTACACTCCACCTCAACAGCCCAAGATTACAAGGTATTGATTTAAATACACTTTGTCTAGCCTTTCTTCTCTTTTTACATTGTACTGCCTACATTTCTTAAAACTAAAAAAGAGAAAATGAAAAAAGCACCTGTTTACTTTAGTACCCCAACAAGTGTAACAAAGTCGACAAAAAATCCAATCTTTCTCAACCACATTTTCTTGTAAAGCTATATTTAACAAATGTGGTTGATGCCTTATAAGTCTCACATTTATTCATTAATTTCAATGTTATTGGTCTTCTTCCTGTGCATCTCCAGCTCCCAACCCCAGACTCCAGTTTAAATCCAAGACACTCACTATTCTTCCAGTCAACTCATGTTGTTTTTTTTTCTGTCTCTCAAGCATTTTCCTTTGAACATTGGAAAAGGTTTCACTGGCAAAATTTCTCTGTAAGCCTTATTATCCAAAGAATGAGAAGGAGGGTCCACTTTTGTTTGATGGCTCACCCTTTGTTGGACAAACTTTTGTATTCCACCTTAGCCTGTTTTGCATCAAAAAAATAACTTTAATACTCCAGTAAAAGTGTTCTGAAGACAGATGGATACAGCAGCTTGACTCTCACATCAGCATCTCAACATTCTTTGATTGCTGAGATATACTTTTTTCTCTTCTGCCTGGTGTACAATTGAATAATTATTTTCTATAAACACTCTACTATCTCCAATTTTTAATATTTTACCTACCTATCTACCACAGTTTTGTCAGGATCAACTCTTTATGCTGGTATGAAAAAAACAAAAACAGCTGAATAGGAAATCCCAGAACTTATTTAATAGTCACAAAATAAAAACAATAAAATAACAAGTATCCAGTTAGTGCTTTTATCTATAACCTTGAGACTTCTTCAGATTGAATACATTTAACATCACCAAGCATTTATATAATACCTAGTCATGTGATTAAAATAGGGCTTTAACCATTGTGTTTCAGGTAAGCAACAAAATATTCTCTGTTATTTAATCCTGGTGGATAACAAGCATCAAGTTCAACTTGCCATAAATATTCTTTCCACCCTAATTCTTCCTCAACATCAACGTTAGTGTCATATCTTGCAACATAATCTAATGCAATAAATGTAAAATCTACTTTACATTTGGATAAAATATAATGCTTGCCATTTTTGTCATTACCGGCTGATATTGTATATTTGTGCTCATATATTCTCTTGTAAAGCTCTCTGGTTGTTCTACCAACATAAAACAACCGCAGGGCATGCATAGAGCTAAATATACAACAAATTTAGATTTGCAAGTAAATCTGTCTCTGATTTTGATCAGTATGTTCTTCACCCTTATTTCTTCTATTCCAGTGTACAAATAATTGCAAAAATTACAGTTGAGACATTTGAACATCCCTGTTTTTACACTGCTATTCAATGGTAAGCTTAAGTTTCTAAGGATGGCACAGTGGTGCAGCGGTAGCATTGTCGCCTCACAGCAAGAGGTTCTCCGGTTCGATTCTTGGCTGCACTGCCTTCTGTGTGGAGTCTGCATGTCCTCACTGCATTCATGTGGGTTTCCTCCCATGTTACAAAGATATGTCTGGAGAGTTTCTCCCCAGACCTCCCCTGAAAATTGGCTTTGTTCCAAGCTGGACTTTTCTGGTTAACAAATGTTAAATAAAATAAACTCTTGAAACTCCTACCTCTTTTTTGTACAAATATAGGCTTGTTGCCAACTACTTTAGTTATTTCTGAACAACTGCTAATAATATTCCAATTTCTTCTGATTATTTTCTTAATCTCTAGTGAATCTATACTGTTTGCTACTTGCATAGCCAAACATTAATCAACATTTTTGTTGTTCACATTCTCATTAACTTCATTTTTCCTAATACTGCATACTTCTTTTGATTTCTTTTCTACAATCTCCAGTGGATAACCTCTGTGGATAAATCTGTTGCATATGCTCTCACTTTCTTTCAGAAAGTCCCCATCCTTTTTTGGTGAGCCTGTTTGCTTTCTGGCAAGTTAAACTTAATGCTTGTTATCCACCAGGATTAAACAGAGAAGATTTTGTTGCTTACCTGAAACACAAAGGGTTAAAGTACTAAACTATTTTAATCACATGACTAGGTATTATGTAAATGCTTGTTGCATTCAGTCTGAAGAGATCTCAAGGTTAGAGATGGAAACGCTAACTGGTTAATTGCTATTTTATTGTTTTTATTTTGTGACTATTAAATAAGTTCTGGGTTTTCCTATTCTGCTGTTTTTGGTTTTTCATGTTTTGGATATAACAGCTTTACCTTTGATTGAACTATTTAATGCTGGTATGATTGCATCTTTGCTAACACAGATCTTGGCAGTTTTCTCATGGCCAGATTTGCAGCATGTACATGATATACTCTTTCAATTAACAAATCCTGCTGTGGATTACCAGTCCAGTTACTTATTTGTGCTTTCATAAAATGAATACCGTCTGTTCCTTCCAGTTTCTCTGCTGTTAGCAGAAAACCTCAGGTTTTTCTCTGTGTGCTCTGTCCTCTAACACTACCATTTTTTAAACAGCTCCTCTTGATGAGTCTCATACTCAGTCAGCCATTTCTATATTTCAGCCATTAATTTTTTGCAGTTTCATCAGCTCACCTGAACAACTGTTTAAAGCTTTGTCTATTTTCCAGCCTTTTTTATTTGAGTTGATATACTCTTTTAAAGTTTCATTTATTTTAATCAACTCTGAGCACATCTGACTTCTTTTTCCTCTAAATTACTGGAAGCCAATTCTTGTTCCAAAGCTGGAGCTTAAACCGCTTTTTGTTGAACAGCTGCAGGATTCTTTCCAGTCAGTGTTTTCTTGCTACCTTTTCTGGTTGTTTTTCTTTCAAGTTCTCTAAATTTCTCTTTTGCTAGAATCCAGACAGTACTTACTACTCAATAACTGAATTTTACTCAAGCTGACAGTATCATTGGCTGTTGTGCCTCAGTTTCTTTTTTCACACAGAGAGAGCTGAAATTAAGCTGTTGATCAGTGTACAGCCATCTTGGAAGTCATGAGGTTAACATATTTTTGTTCCAAATATACATATTTAGTTAAGGATTCATGGCATTTTTTTAAAGTGTTACACCCGAATTGTATTCACCTGACTTAGTATTTTTAACAATTGATGTTATTGACTTGTTTATAGTAATACCCTACAACCTAGGTTTATCTTGGTTTAATGAAGCTTTATTATATACGGAGAGTTTAACGAGCGCAGATATTATGTGGATTATACTATTTATGGAATTAGTTTTAAAGAATAATTTTATTTATTTTGAAGGTGAATGCTATCTTCATAATTCAGTTGTTGCCATTATGATTGTTGTACAAAAGGTGTGGTATATACTGCACTGTGTCAGATGTGCTCATGCTTTTATGCAAAAAAAGACTGACAGGACCCTTCAAAGCATATTACAGAACATTTGTATGGCATTAGAAGGGCTTGTTTAAAAATGCATTATAAATTCAATTGTCTATGTTAGTTTTAAAGAATTTTTATTTATAGTTTTATAAAATGCTGATAGACACTCTAAGGGTAGCCACTGGAGTAAGAAACTTGAGTATGCTGCGTGTTATGACAGTTAAAAATTGATGCTATTGCCAAACCAGGAATAAAAAGAAAGCGTTTCATTCATTAGTTTATTTAAACTGCATGCAGCTAAGTTGTAATTTAAATTTGTTTAAACTGATGTACAGATATTTGTTTTATGTAACTGTTTTGTATGCATCTTTAAATTCTTATCTTGTCTTTTATTAAGTCATGACTATTTGTTATTTAAGTGCTCTATCTTCTGGATATGTAGTTCTGATGGAATTTTTCATTAATAGAGACAAAAGTGTTTAACTTGAGCTTCATTAATACTGTCCTGTGGTTTTGCACCTGTGGAATTGTGTTGTGGCATGTGTTTTTGTATCCTTACTCTGAAAGCTGGCTAGCAGGGAAGGTAGGTTAGCTCTTGGTGTGACATCATTCTCAATGCCTCATTTAGGATTTTTATTTTATACAGCCTAACCCCTGTACCTCTTAGTCAACAAACATTCTACAACTTTCAGTATCAATTATTAAGGTGTGGATGGGTTCCACCCCTCCCCTTTGCCCCTCTACTCAGGTCCTGAACCTTCAGTCTTTGGAAGGTCATGCCGGCCTCATTCCATGAGCTTGAGACAGATGCCACACCCATCTTCCGATGTATTGCCCAATGATGAGTAAGCTGGAAAGTGACTGCTCACTTCCATTCATCCTCAGCAGGCTCCTCTAGCACCTAAGCTCATTAATCAAACCCAAGTCAGCTGGCGCTCAGTCAGGGCTTTAAATTTTGTACCTTGGAGATCTTACAAAGATACTTAATCAGGTACATATTGTTTGGCTGAAAACTCCATTCAAGGAAAGATTTTCAAAACATGTTTGCAAATGAGGCAAAGCCTACGTATCCTATGTAACAAACTCAATAGTTACACTGACATGAAGAAAAAGGGAAGCCTGAAGTGAGTAAAAATTCAACCAAATGAGTTTCAGCTAAATGACTGTTTCACAGTTAATCAAATATTTATTGTTATTATTTATTTATTTTTTTTATTTAACATTTGTTTACCGTGGAAGTCTGACTAGGCTAGTTGTCCATTTTCAATGGAGGCCTGGGGAGAAAAGCTCCATATAAGAATATACAGTATAACAGTACAAAATTATACAGATCATAAAGAAAGCATACTATACAATGGGATACTATTCAATGTTTACCCAACAACATACACAAATTTTGTCAAAATGTATATACATCAGAGAAGTAAGTAGGAGGAGAGTTTGAGGGTTGGCTGAGATGAGGAAATGTTGAGTATGTTCAGCCTGATGAGGAGCAGGAGCATAGCCATTTGTCATTTAAATGGGTCTTTGGCAGGTTTTTGAACTATGCTGGATTGGTTGTGTTTAGTATCTTCTGAGGGATAGAGTTCCATGCTTTAGAGATGTGATTAGAGTAAAGAAAGTTCCCAGTATATGTGTATGTATATATATATCTATATATATATATATATATATATATATATATATATATATATATATATATATATATATATATATATATATATATATATATATATATATATATATATATATATATATATATATATATATATATATATATATATATATATATATATATATATATATATATATATATATATATATATATATATATATATATATATATATATATATGTATATATATATATATATATATATATATATATATATATGTATATATATATATATATATATATATATATGTATATATATATGTGTGTATATATATGGGTTCCCTTCATAATATTGACTTAACCTTTCATCGACTTTCAAAAAACAGCAAGACGAAAACATCAGAAATTTATAATTATGAACTCCTGGGGCATCTTATTTTCTCTCATGGAAAGTAACTACTTGGCCACCATGGTAAATTTTCCCCTTTCTCCTCTGTAGTGTGATCTTGGAGTTGGTATATTTAAGTAGGGGGAGTGGTGGAGAGGGTGCAGTCCCCCACATGGGGGTGTATGTGAGGTGAAACCCCCCACTTTGGTGGGTGTAATTTGCTTCTGTTTGTAACGTTATCATGGTGGTCAAGTGGTTACTTTCCCAGAGACGAAATATGATGTTATTGGAGTTCATGATTGTAAACGTCCGACATTTTCATCTCGCAGTTTTTGAAAGTCGACAAAATGGTAAATTGACGTTTTAAAGTAGACCTATATATATATATATATATATATATATATATGTGTGTGTGTGTGTGTGTGTGTGTGTGTGTGTGTGTGTATATATATATATATATATATATATATATATATATATATATATATATATATATATATATATATAAATATTATATATATATACATTTAGCTGTGAAACACACATCTAATTAGCTGGAACCACCCCTCAAGAAAGCATATTTACATCACATGTTAAAAAGCCTAGTATTAAAAAAAATTTAAAAAATCAGTCAGAAAAACTTCACCTGTGCTACCCCTATTTCCTTTCTCATAGACAATCTTAATAAAAAACAGCACATGCTTATAAAAAGTCAATTACAAGTCAAACTAAGAAATTGTTTACAGTGCCTCATAAATTTTGCAGCAGTATCATCAATAACTTAATGAAGCAGCAGCTGCTAATCATTGACTTCCAACTGCTTGTAATAAAGCGATGTTCTGGCTTCGGCAATACTACCTGAAATATACTTTATAAAGGTATATCAGCTAGTAAGTGAAGCTAGAGTCAGTGGAAGCTGTAGAAATGTGTAGAATTTTATGCTAGAGGGAATGTGATTTGCTTGCTAAATCAAATGCCTTGTATGTTAAAGGAACCTTAGTACACCACACTGCCATTGAAAACTTTGTTTTTCTCTACCCTAACTGTAGAACTTTCCAGCTCACACCTGTGTCCTGAGCAACAAACAACATGGGAACATTACTTATTAGTTTTGTTCCCAGGCTGCATCCAGTAAATGCTGGGCTGGGGTTGAACATCTTTTATCTCTTTCTTTTTGTGCTGGGAACATATGGTTATTAAACATTTACACACAATGACACAGGAGTAAAACAAGGTAGGTCAAACTCATCTTAAATTGAAATATGGATAAGTAAAGATAATACACTTTTGTGCAGACTAATATGATTAGTACAGAGGGAGAAGAACAGAGCAAAACTGTCCTTGGTCTTAAATGCATGGAAAAGGGGAAGGTCCCTTTTATTTTTTGATTGTAAACATACTGAAAGGGTTCTTTGCCATCAAATGTCTAACTCTTATAACACCATATCAATACCTGTAACAACACAATTATTACCTTACAGTACTCCCTATATCCATATTTACTCAAGATCCCTGATAGTGGTATTTCATCATTCACTTATGTCAAACTACCAGCTGAGTAATGCAATGGTTTAAATTTTTGTCTTGGCTTGTGCACAACCTCTAACACAATAAGTTGCTTTAGCTGGAATCTCTCAGGTGGGCATTATGCAAATGGGTACAACTTGACATTGGTCTTATGATATAGTTAAGCAGAACTGAAATGGGCCATTGCACTAAGTAGTGGTATTTAGTGTGATAGGGTTACAATGCAGTTATTCATTTATTTATGTTTGTTAACTGTATACTTGGGCTGGATTACAGATCCTTTTCAGCCAAGACCAGGGCTCACAAGCCAATGAGCATGAAGAGATTTACAGTTATCCTCACTATCCTGAACTCAAGTTAAAATGGTGTACTTTCATAATAAACTGCAAAGAAAATGGACCATTTTCCATCATCTTGGATATTAGTATGTTATTGTGAAAATCAGTATTATTTTCATAGGTTCATAGGTGTTTACTAGGCTAACTACGACAAGGGCCTTTTTAAGCCTAGCCATGCATCCCAAATCTCTGACAAGGTCTAATACCCTTGATAAGTGTAGGCAGGGGCTTGGGAGATGAAACATTTACAAGCTAGGGCCTGGGAGATGAACCATTTACAGGTTGCCTGTGTCCATTAGAGACACAAGTGCCAAACCAGGTATGAACTTCCTGTTCCCCATCCAACTGTCCAGGTTGCACTTGAATTGGGTTAGGGAGGAACTCTTTTTTACATGGATGAAGAGACTGTTCCATACACGGGGTAGTCTCTGGGATACATACCTGTCTCTCCAGCAGGTCCTATTTATATCACAGGCGAGGTTTAAGTCTTTAAAATGGGTAATTCTGGTTCTGTTTGTTTTGTGGATATGCAGGAGGTCCATCAGAGTCTGTATGACAGGCATAGATCTCCCCTCAAAGGCCTGTAGGAGACAGAATACAGGGATAGAGCCTTGAGGCAGTCTTCATAGGACATTTTACTTAAGCCCAGTATTCTTTCAGTGAGGAACCTATGTGGACATTCCAATTGTTGGATATACCTGGTCAGGTGCGTATGAAAGATGGGGCATTGTACTCAATAATACATCTGCTGAATGCCGAATACAGTGGAATAATGACTTCCTTGGACTTAGATGCCATATCTTTCTTTATAGGTTGCACAACATAGAAGGATTTCCTCACTACTGTAGACACGTGATGGTCAAAGACTAGATTACTTTCTATGTTTGTCCCTAAGTCCCTGACTACTGGATCAACTCTAAGGGGTGTGCTGTCAATATGATAGTTACCAGGTGTGTATGGCTTCCCAAAAGATACTGTTATACATTTCTTGGCATTTAGTTTTAGTCCATGGCTCTGACACCAGTTGTTTGTCTGTGTCAGCCCCTTCTGGAGAACATTTGTGTCAGTGTGGAATTCAATGACAGCTCCTAATTTACAATCATCTGCAAATTTAGTTAGCCAGAGACCACCGGCATTGGCTTTGACGTCTGAAAAGTAAATGACAAAAAAGAGCTGTCCAAGGACAAGGACCCTGAGGGATTCCACTTGTGATTGGCCTCTTTGTAGAGGTGGATTCCCAATTCTAACTTCCTTGCCACTGTTAGTATGTTATGTGTTTCAATCAAATGCTAAAAAAAGAAATGAAGACAGTACTTGCCACTGCAATAGAGATTTTGAGAGTGATTGTACATGTGACGCACTAGAAAACATTACCCTCTATCAAAGTACAGTATTTAGGATGCCATCTTCAAGATACTGATAGTGGAATGCCAGTTTTCAACACTGCAAAATTCATGAATGTCTGTTATCATTCTATGACTATTTTAAGCCTGTAAAGAACTTTCTGCGAGTATCTCCAAAATAAGGGTGTGGTTATACTACAAGCTGTGCCACTTGAGACCAATGAAAAACATGTTCATCCTTAGAACTTTGACTTTTCTCAAAGCTCCTCACCTTAATCTTCTGCATGTTTCTAAGGCATGATTATTTATACAGAGACTGAGCTGCATATTGAGAAATGTTCAAATATTGAACTGTTTCAGTGGTGTGTCTGGTGTATAACCAGAACTGCATCCTAAGGGGCCTGGGTTACGTCACAGCAGAAGCTATTAATTCTTCTCTGTATTTGTGTGTAGTCATTTATATGCACACCACCACACACTTTGTGTCTGCAATGAGTATTTCTATAGTTACTAGGTAGTTCAGAATGAAAGGGTATAGATGCTGAGTACAGATGAAGGTCTCCAGTGTGTCTGCTGGTAGTGTAATCTGAAAGCTCCATGTCATTATTGTGTGCGTGTGTGTGTGTGTGTGTGTGTGTGTGTGTGTGTGTGTGTGTGTGTGTGTGTGTGTGTGTGTGTGTGTGTGTGTGTTGGCTTGAATGTACTCAGAAAGATTTAAAAAGTAAAAAAAAAGTCATTGGCATTCATAAGACATGAAGCTGAAAAACAGGTATGATCTTAAGGGTAATTTGCATATATCCCATGGGCTTCCATTACAGGAAGTTTAAGGTATTGCACAGTGAAGGATGTCTCCTAGTATTCCACTAAGTGACTACCTCCCCTGCGTATAAAAAGGTCTGTCCATCAGGGACAAGAATGGGGACTGGTAACATTAGTCATGTATATGAGTCTGTTATAAGCAGACAATGTAATAATTTTTACCAAGCAAGAAAACGATTAGTGTTTCATAATGTATTGCAGGAAATATGAGCCCCATAAAAGTAGGGACAGTCTCATATATTACATGTGATACAAGCCTTAATAAGGACAAGTCAGACTGGAAAAAGTTCTGTAATAAAGCTTTCATAATTTGGTTCACAAAGGCAGACACATATTACATGTGATGCAAAGCAGGATAATAAAGTGCGGGGATATTTTTAGTATAGCAGATATTTTCAGTGATGAAACTGTAAACCACTCTACAAACCACTATATTAGATGGACCTGATGAAACTGAGGTGAAAGTGTTTTTTTTTTTTAATTCTATAATGGTAGCTCATGATATGTTGTAACTTTTGAATTGTTAAAATAAAAATAAAAACCTTTTACTTAAGAATGAGGTTCCATGGCCTGCTGATCTGGTAAACCCTCATGGGTCTTTCAGGAATGTTCAAATAAGAGACTAACCTCTAAGCTTTGGGATTAACTCCTTGTTTTTCCATCTCCCAGATTTTCCTCAGTCGGGTCCCCTGGATCCTCCCACCATTGAATGTAACTAGCCTTAAAGTATTAGAGCAAGAACACTCATCCATCTACCAGCTTAACTGAACAAACAACTTAAAACTTCAACAAGGCATCTTTATTCCTTCCACAGGAAAAAGAGTCTCCTAAATCTGCTAGCTAAAGTAATTTTATCTGGATTCATTCTTTGTACTCTGTTTCTTGTTAGTCCTGTCACCCTCTGGGTCACAGGTGGGATACCAGACCTGACTTTAGCTTTTTGGATTACCCGTCTTCCATATCACAAAGGGTGATGATGTACAACAGACAAGCTATGGTTCTCAAGGCAGACACTAACCCATGCCAACCAGGTAATGCTGCTACTACTCCTAACATCATATTATGAATGATACTTCTGTACACCAGAAAATGCTGTAATTCAGAATAGCCTGATTGTTGTGAATCACCTTCCTAATTTTGTATGTGTCTGAATCATGCTATGTTTTATTTGATCATTTGTATAAGCAATGCTCTCTTTAGCATGTCTACACAAAATCACCTCCCTAATTTTGTACGTGTCTGAATTATGCTATGTTTTATTTCATCATTTGTATAAGCAATGCTCTCTTTAGCACGTCCACACTTGTTTGAATGTCATTATGCAGTCATTAGCGTACTAAACACACTATACTATTTCTTCACTAGTGCAGCTGCACAACATGTGTTCTAAATTCACTACTCCCAGTGGGTCACCACTTACCACACTATTTTGTGCAACTCACCACAGTAGTTATTTCTGAATACTCCCAGTATGTTAGAAAATGCTGAAGGTTTATAATCTGCCTGGTAAAGCTATTGATCTTATGTGTTATTGCATATCTTTTATTGAAAAATATGTACACACAGTATTTCCAGATGCAGCTCTCTGCACCAAGCACAATGTCACTTAAGAGCACACAGGGAACACACACAGTTTGGGGTCTGGGTTTCTCCTCTCTCTCTCTCTCCAGGCCTCCAGTAAGACTCCACACTGTCACAGCTATAGAGTTGAGTCTTCAGTTGAGTGTTCCAAGCCAAGTCCTCCACCACCATGTCTGTGAAACAAATGCTCTTTATCCCTGCTCCAAGTAACTGACACACACACTTTTTGAGGTTTGATTTTCACACACACACACACACACACACACACACACACACACACACACACACACACACACACACACACACACACACACTTGGCAAATGTTGGCACAGATTTACTAGCTATGCTGCTCTTCCCAGACTATAATGTAGATACTGCCACCATGATACTCCAAAGCCAGCTACTCTACGGCTCTTACATGAGTACTCAATTATAGTGAGTAAAATTAATATTGAAACAAATGGTAGTGTTTGTCCAATGCAGTAAGGCTTTCAGGAGTGGCCACAGTGTTACCAAATATATATAAGTACTCTCAAAGGTTAAAATATTCTCTAAAAGACCAGCCACAATGAAAAGTTTAAATATATTTGATAATAAATAATAAAACAACATGAAAATACTAAATATCTATTTACAATAAACACTAGAGTTTCATTCACGGAAATATTAAAATAACACAGATGAATAGATTCACACAGATACAGAAAAACAGTGCTGAACTAATCTCACTATATTTTCTCGACTGATCTAAAGAATTATTATTCCCTGGTTACTTACTAAAGCAAGCAAGATGAAATGGGTGAGTGATCCTTCTATGTCAGGTTTCAAAAACAGACTGCTCTGAAACGTCTGTCTCATCTAGTATTAAAACATCATTTTAGTGCTGGATTACAGAATGACATCACATACATCTGCTCATTGGACTTCTGGTTCCCATACTACCTCCTTTACTAAAAACTGAACCAGAATCTCACACATATGTGTTACCATACACACAGATAGAGCTTTGCTTAGATGTGTTACAGCATCTGGAAGCCATAAAACCATTTCAACACTTCTACCCTTCTAGGGTAGCAAATAGTTCACTGCTAAGAGCAATACAGTAGGATTCCTTGTCCTTGTTTTCACAGATATTTTTTCTCTGGCAGCAATCAGAACTGTAAGATACAATCTTTATAACCTAAATTAAGTACTTTAAATTCAGGATATTTTTTCTGAAAGTTAGCTGGGGCTGAGCTTAACCTCTTCTCTTACAGTATCCTCTCTTACAATATGTACATTTAATCAGCTACAATAGTACAGTCTGACATACATGTATATTTCTTTTCTGTCCAGCAGGACACACTGTTAGTATATTTTAACACAAGCAGCTTTACAAATACATTTTAACACAAGCATCTGTAAAAATCATTTTGATATACAAGTGACATATAATTCTTTACAAAACTCCAGCTAGCTATGCTGGCATATGTTACACATCCACTGCCCTACTTCTCCTAGCATAGCTGGCAATACCTCAAATTGTCACACAGTATCACAGGGTTATTGCATCTTGTTAGCTAGATTATGGGGGTAAAGCCCCTACCCATCTTGTAGGGTTTTAGTGCAAAGCTCCCTGTAAAAACACTTTACTCATTTTAATCATTTCTCAAGGAGTTTGAGAATTCACTGTTTTGGGGCTCAGTTCACATTTTAGTTTTCATAGTACTGGAGCTCACAGTCTCAGGTCTCTCATTTGGAATTTGTGTCTGCATTTCTGGGCTCAGCATTGGGATTATATTAAAAAAATATATATTCCTTTTTCTAGGTGGAACAAATCTGTGCAGAAAAGTCAGTATGTAAGGTGGGTGGGATGGAAAGGAAAATAATACTTAGATAATGTGTATTTATTGATTTTGTTAATTAGTTAGCTACTTATCCAGTTAGTTGTGTTTGGTAAGTGGGGTAATGGAATAGTCCAGTAGCAACCAATTTCAGCCACAGGCCAGGAAATAAACCAAAGCTAAGATAAGAAGTAATATAGCTGACATAGTAAGAGAGGCAAGCTGACATTTAATACACATTAATTATACAGATTAAAGACATTAGCTTGAACAAAGTGTAGTATTTTACAAAACATAAATACATGAATACAGAAATTGTAGGATTCAAACTTTCTGTTCACATCAGATGGGGAAGTTATTGCTATCCTGAGGTGTGAATTTACCTAGGTTGTCACATACTGAAGATAAGGGAAGGCATTAAAGGTGTTAAGATGAAAAAGACAGAAGGGAAGGAAAATGTTAATCAGAAAGGAATTAAGTAGATTACAGAATAGATTCATAGCTGGAAAGTGTAGGAAAAAAAACAGGTGATGTACAGTTGAAATGGGTCTCAGAAAAATTCAGGAGTTTGAAAGTAGAGGCAGGCAGATCTTTTTTATGTGGTCTCTTAATTTGTAATTAAGTGGTGCAGTTACAAATATCAAAGTGTGCAGCATGCCAGAGTTTAGGTACAAGAACTGAAAAAGCGTGGTTGATTTTGGATAGGTTAGGAGCAGTCCTGAGAAAGACTGGAACATTGTTTGCAGCTGAACAATTTGTATGTGTTTTACATGCCTAGTCTGTGGTCAAGTGGGATAGGCCTATCACTATAAACTGTCTGCATTTATTAAGCATCTGTTTAGGTTTCTTGTTCTGAACTTGGCTGCAGAGCAGGAGGCCAATATATTCCTTTAGAGGGAGGCAGCATTTGCATTGAACAGTGATATAGTGATGTTCAGTCTGTGGTGAGAGAAGAAGGAAATGGCAGAGTCTGTTTAGAGGGTTTGCAAGCCATTCTGATTTTCCTGTAAGATGTATCCCGTTTAGTGGAAGGTCATATTCCATTTGGAGTAATAGGATATTTTTGTCAATGGCAGTTAGCTAAGAAGTCTTGTCACTTGTATAGCAATTTAATTTTATTGCATTTGCTTATTTTTATGAGTTATTTATAGCACTTTTATTGTCTGCTGCATACTTTTCTAGCTAGTTTCACTGTATGTGAGGTATTAACTGGAAATTGTCTGCATTTATTAAGCATCTGTTTAGGTTTTTTGTTCTGATTTCCTGCCAAGTAGTGTATCATATAACTTGTTTGCAGTTAAAAGCTTTCTCTAGAGTCTCCTTGCTCCTTTATCTGTTTAGAACTTTCATTTAAAGGCTCACTGCTGCTTTCTGCTGTGATAAACATTTCTGCAGGTTTTTTCTACCTAAGTAGTGTGGGTATTTGTAGCATTGTTCATATTCAGGCTTGTGTTTTGGGCCTAGTTATTTGTAGACGCTGTGTGTCTGAGCACATGTTCAAGGCCATCTTAGTTTAGCCAAAGCCATTCTGCATTTCACCGAGAGGGGAGTGTTTATGGTCATTGGCTGATTGGGGTTACCTGGACTATGGCTTGGAGTAAGCACCTCATTGGTTCTTTTGAGCTTTTTTTAAAGTTGTTTCAGGTATAAACTTTCTGTTACCTAAGAAGTTAACTTGTGTTTCTGTCATTTCACACTGAGCTAATTGGAGGAAGGGCACTGAGCAAACTTGGATCTGTAATATATAACATTAAGCATCCTGTTTTTTGCTTATTTTTACAAGTTATTTATAGCACTTTTACTGTCTGCTGCATACTTTTCTAGCTAGTTTCACTGTATGCAAGGTATTAAATGGAAATTGTCTACATTTATTAAGCATCTATTTGGGTTATTTGTTCTGATTTCCTGCCAAGGAGTTTATCATATTGTTTCCTAACCTCCCTCCCTCCCTATTGGTAATGTGTTCTTATACTTGGTGGCTTTGCAGTTGCCCACCCCTACTGTAAATTTGATCTGGGACACTACTCTCAGTCTAGTGTCATTACCTCATTCTACCTAATCCAGGGAGAACATTTGAGAAGGCCATCCCACTTAGTTTCTGCACCTCCTTTCCCCTTTCCACTTAAAAAACATTTCTAAGCTTGTTTCCTGCCTTTCCTATAGGTAGTCTAGTCAAGATACAGATTTGCTGAATCCAGGACTGTTTGTAAGCTTCTGAGCCCCCAAGCTTTTCTGTGTTGGAGGGAAGGATTCTAGCTTAATTTTGTTCTTAGAACTAGCCATGTTTTTAGTTTCAGCACTCAAATCTGTCTCTTTGAGCTCAGCACTTGTTCAGAACTCATTGTAAGCACTAAATAAGCTACATATTATTACAGTACTCAACTTTCCTCACTTGTCTAGAGGAAAACAATTTTTAGTACTTAATAAATAAGCACCTATCCAGGATTGACTAAGGGTCAGCTCCCGGTGTTTTCTCCTGTCTACCTGATGAATCTGGGCATCTTGAGGCAATGCAGTGATTGCCTCATGTACACAAACAACCCTCTCCTCCTACCACCCAACATTACAACTTGTGAGAGATGCACTTATATAGCCAAACTGGAAGCAAAGCTCTCTTCACCCAAGACTGGACTAGACAGTCAAGAGGAGAAGATAAACACTTGCACAACACCACACTCATCACGTAGTCCCTCAAAACCTAAACCACCAAAACACACACATAGAAACACAAAACACACACCTACATTCACGGAGGCTCTCAGTAAAAATCTGCCCAAGCAACAGGGACCGCAAAGCAGAAATGCAAGCAACCTCCACCCCCCCAGCACAACCCAAATGACACATAGCCCACAAACTTAGTGTGCCACTCAACCACAGCCCATAAGGCATAACAACATACCCAACACTCTAGTCATAGGTTCATAGGTTCATAGGAAGGTACTAGGCTAGCTGCCCGAAGGCATTTATAAGCCTAGCTGGAAAGTGTTGGCTTTCACCACCCCCTTAGATTAGTTCCCTGTGCCTCTGTCTAGCAAAGCCATTGAAGTGATCCCCGGGGTATACTTTCTGTTTCCCATCAACTCGTCAAGGTTTCTCTTGAAGAGGGTTAGCAAGGAGCTCTGCCTAATGTAGACTGGAATCCTGTTACAGAGCATGAGAAGTCTCTGGGACAGGAATCTATCCCTCCAGCATGTCCTATTAATTGTTGTGGTGAAGTTTAGATCCCTAGAGCATGTGGCTTGTGTAGATATAGTTTTCTTTAGGTGGAGCATGTCCATCAATTCTGGGTTGGACATGACCTTGTATGTCAGGCAGAGATCACCTCTGAATAGGCGGTATACAACCGAGTACAGCTGGAATTTCTTCAATCAAGCTGTATAGAGCATCTGATACCCCCTTAGATTAGTTCCCTGTGCCGCTGTCTAGCAAAGCCATTGAAGTGATCCCCGGGGTATACTTTCTGTTTCCCATCCACTCATCAAGGTTTCTCTTGAAGAGGGTTAGCGAGGAGCTCTGCCTAATGTAGATTGGAATCCTGTTACAGAGCATGGGAAGTCTCTGGGACAGGAATCTATCCCTCCAGCATGTCCTATTAATTGTTGTGGTGAAGTTTAGATCCCTAGAGCATGTGGCTTGTGTAGATATGGTTTTCTTTAGGTGGAGCATGTCCATCAATTCTGGGTTGGACATGGCCTTGTATGTCAGGCAGAGATCACCTCTGAATAAGCGGTATACAACCGAGTACAACTGGAATTTCTTCAGTCAAGCTGTATAGGGCATCTGTTTGAGGCCAGTGATCCTCTTGGTGAGGTACTTCTGTGGTCTTTCCAGCTGTTGCAGGTGCCTTGTAAGGTACATCCCAAATGGGACATTGTACTCTATGATGGGTCTGATGAGTGATGCATAGAGGGGCACAATGACCTCCTTTGATCTGGATGCAAGCCCTTTTGTGATTAGGTGGACCACATAGAAGGATTTTCTAACCACTTTGGCAATGTGATTGTCAAAGGAGAGGTCACTATTTACTTGGGTCCCCAGGTCCCTTATTACGTCTTCTGTATTTAGAGGGCTACCACCTATATGGTAGTTTGTGGGTACTATGATTTTTCCAAAGGGGATGACTATGCACATTTTGGTATTTAGCTTGAGGCCATGGTTTTGACACCAGGTATCTGTCTCAGTGAGACCCTTTTGGAGGATGTCTGTGTCAGCCGGAGAGTCAATTATAGCCTCTGGTTTGCAGTCGTCTGCGAACTTGGTCAGCCATAGTCTTCCTGTGCTTGTTTGTACCTCTGAGAAGTATATGCTGAACAGGTGGGGTCCTAGGACTGAGCCCTGAGGAACGCCAGTTGTAACTGGTTTAGAGTCAGATCTAGCTCCTGCAACTCTTACCATGTGGGTTCTGTCTGTGAGCCATTTGGCAATCCATCTCGGGATGTAGGGGTTTATGTTCAGGCTGGTGAGATTGTCTATAATACATGAATGGGGAATGGTGTCAAAGGCCTTTGCGAGGTCTAGGTAGGCTGTTTGGACCACTTTTCCCTTGTCTATAGCCTTGGAAACTGTCTCAAAAAAGTCCACCAGGTTTAGAAGGCATGATCTGCCCTTAACAAAGCCGAACTGGCTAGGGTCCAGTGTTTGGAGGTTCTCAGTGTCTCTGTTAATGAGATCCATGATGATACGCTCCATAGCCTTACAGACAAAGCTAGTCAGGCTTACAGGGCGATAGTTCCCGTGGTCTGGTGTGGCTCCACCTTTGTGGAGTGGAATAACCATTGCTGTGCACCACTCTATGGGCATGTAGCCTGTGAAGAGGCTGAGTTTGAACAGTGTGTTTAGGTGGGGGGTTAGTTCATCTTTGAGCATGTGCAGGACGCAGCCTGGGACACCGTCCGGTCCCATTGATGCTATGTTTTTGGCTTTGAAGAGGGCTGTTTTAACCTGTCTGTGATTTCAGGGGCACTGCATTCTTCTGGTATGGTTATGGGCCCATTTGGGGGTGAGAGGGGGGTGAAGTTTGCACTGAGCCTGTCTGCCAGTATGTTGGCGATATCGGTCAGTTCAGTGTATTTTGTGCCATTCTGCACCAATTCTGAGCAGATCTGAGAATTGCCACTTAGATTCTTGACATAGCTAAAGAATGCCTCTGAGCAGATCTGAGAATTGCCACTTAGATTCTTGACATAGCTAAAGAGTGCTTTGGGTTATCTTTGAAGTCCTTGGCAATTTTTCTTTTGAAGCTAGCCTTGGATGTTTTTATGAGGGATCATAGTTTCTTGCTGATACTGATCAGGGATGTCTTCCCTTCTTGGGATTTTTACTCTTTTCTATACTAGTTTCCTCCTTCTATTGTATAGCTTGTTTATGGCAGGGGTCCACCAGACCAGTTTCCTTTTTGGTTTTGCTTGGGATAGCATGATCCATGCATTCTTCTAGGTGCCCATAGAGTGCATTTGTAAAGGATTTTGCAGCTTGGACAGCATTATCCTTTAGCATGGGGGCTTTGAAACTTTCCACCTCGGTCTTAAGTAATGTGAAGTTTGCTTTTGAAAAGTTTTTCATGGTGGTTTCTTTGACCGGGGAATGGGGTGGAATGTGGATACCCAGAGTGATTAGTTTATGGTCAGATTTAACCAGCGAGGGGTTGACCTCCGGTGTGGAACACTGATTGCCCATGTTGGTGATGACCAGGTCCAATATGTTTTCACCTCTGGTGGGGGCGATGACCACTTGATCCAGTGCATTAGAGTTTATAAATTCTAGGAAATGTTGGGCAAGGGAGTTAGTACTTGAGTAGTTCTCCCAGTTAATGTTTGGGTAATTGAAATCACCCAATATCCGGGTGTTTGGTAGGACCTTTATGTTTCCCAGTGTTTCCAGTAATGCGGAATGGGAGTCCTGGGACATGGTGGGTGATCTGTAGCAAGCTACAATTTGGATTGCAGTTTTGCCCATTGTTAGTTGCAAGAGGATGATCTCTGAAGCATTGTGCTGTGCCACTAACCTGGAGGTGTGGGTATCCTTGATGAATATGGATACGCCCCTGCCTTTTGTATTTAGGCCTGGGTTTTGAGGCTGAAATGTATGGTATGAGTTGTAGCCTGGCAGTGCTGGGGTGCTCTCTGGAGCCTTAAACCAGGTTTCTGTTACTGCACATATATTGATTTTCTCCAAACTGAGGAGTGCCTTGAGTGCGTGCATTTTGAGGTGACTCTATAGTCAGGCACACCGATGTTCCACTCACCAGGCTAAACAAGGAGAAAGTTACTGTCAGCTGCCTGTCAGGTGCCAGGATCTGCCACATAATGCACTCACTCAGGTCACTCCACAACAAGTACAAATATGACTCAGTCATTGTCCATGTTGGTCTGAATGACCTGAGACATACCTCCCTGGACTACATGAAAAGAGACATGGAGGAGCTGTCCGATCTTGTAACCCAGGCAGGTATGACCTTAGCCTTGAGTAACATCCTGCCATCACCCAGAATGATACCACAGTACAAGGACAAAATGATTGACTTCAACAATTGGCTAAGCTTCTGGTGTCATTCTAAGGGGATCCAGTATCTGTCTGCCTGGGATGACATGATCAACAAACCACAATGCTTTGCCAGAGATGGCTTGCACCTGTCGCCCTTGGAATTCCGGATACTGGCTGAGGCTCTTGCCACCCTCTATTGCCTTTTTTAGGCAAGGTTCAAATGACAAATTCACCATCATAACAGGTACAAGCAAGATAAATCTGAGGGTAATACTACTCAATGCTAGAAGTCTAAACCTCAAAATGCACTCACTCGAGGCACTCCTTAAAATGGAGAACATCAACATCTGTGCAGTGACAGAGACCTGGTTCAAGGCTCCAGACAGCACCCCTGCATTATCAGGCTATAAGTCACACCACACCTTTCGGCCACCTAACCTGGACCGAAACACTAAAGGCGTGTCCATATTCATTAAGGATATCCACACCTCCAGGCTAGTTGCTCAGCATAATGCATCTGAGATTATCAAAGTGCAACTAACTCTGGGCAAGACCGCAATCCAAATTGTAGATTGCTACAGATCCCCCACCATGCCCCAGGATTCCCACTCCTCATTTCTTGATACACTGGAAAATATTAGGGTACAACCTAACACCCTAATAATGGGCAATTTCAACTACCCCACCATTAACTAGGAAAACTACTCATGTACCAACTCTTGTGCTCAACATTTTCTAGAATTCATAAATTCCAATGCCTTGGATCAACTTATCCACACCCCCCACTGGGGGCAGCAACATCCTAGACCTGGTCATTACCAACATGGGCAACTGGTTTTCCTCACCAGAGGTCAATTCCTCGTTGGTCAGATCTGACCACAAGCTAATCACCTTAGATATCTACATCCTGCCCCCACCCCCCATTATGGAAACCATTGTAAAGAAATTCTCCAAAGCCAACTTCACGCTTCTTAAGACAGAAGTGGCAAACTTCACAATGCCCATGCTGACAGACAGTAGAGGTACAACTGCTGAATCCTACACAAATGCACTTTATAAGCACGTATACGAGTGCATGGATCATGCAATCCCTAACAAAACCAAGATACTATCCTCAAAAAAAACAGGAAGCCAATCTGGTGGTCCCCTGCCATAAACAAACTCTACAACAGAAGAAAGAAACTGTTGCAAAAAAAGAGTAAAATCCCATGATTGGAGGAACTCCCTGGTCAGCCTCAGTAAGAAGCTGAGATCCCTGATAAAATCCTCCAAAGCTAGTTACGAAAACAAAATTGCCACTGATTCTAAAGACAACCACAAAGAATTCCATAGCTATGCCAAGAATCTCAATGTCAACACTCAAATCTGCTCTGAGTTACAGCACAATGGCACTAAATATACAGAACCAACTGATATTGCCAACATCCCGGCAGATAAGTTCAGTGCTAACTTTACCCCACTCTCATCCCGTAAAGGATCTATCTCTATACAGGAAGAATGCAAAGTTCATGTAATCATTGCTGCACAGGTAATAAACACACTCTCCAACACCAAGAACACAGCATCCATATGACCTGACATCCCAGGCTGCATTCTGCATGAACTACAGAACGAACTGGCACCCCACCTAAGTACTATGTTCAATCATAGCCTCACCTCATGATTTGTGCCCACTGAATGGTGCACATTGATGGTTATCCCACTCCAGAAAGGGGGAGCCACCACGGAACCCGGGAACTACCGCCCCATTAGCCTGATGAGCCTGGCCTGCAAGGCTATGGAACATATCATCATGGAACTTATAAACAATGATATTGGTAATCTCCAAACTCTGGACCCCATCCAGTTCGGGTTTGTAAACGGCAGATCATGTCTCCTAAACCTGATAGACTTCTTTGAAGTGGTCACCAAAGCCATAGATGAGGGTAAGGTGGTTCACACAGCCTATCTAGATCTCGCCAAGGCTTTTGACACCATCTCCCACTCTGGAATTATAGATAAACTCACTAAACTAGGTATAAATCCCTATGTCACAAGATGGATTGTCACCTGGCTCACTGACAGAACCCACACTGTAAAAGTAGCAGACTTCAAATCCAACTTCAGACAGTGACAAATGGAGTGCCACAGGGTTCAATCCTGGGTTCTCTCCTGTTTGGTATCTACTTCTCTGAAGTACAGGCTAACACATAAGGTCTTTGGCTAATGAAGTTCGCAGATGACTGCAAACTAGAAGCCATAATCAAAACTCCTAACGATGTGAACATCCAACAAAAGGGTCTCACTGAGACAGATGCCTGGTGTCAAAGCCATGGCCTCAAGTTCAATGCCAAAAAGTGCATTGTCATTCCTTTTGGTAAAAACTCTGTATCCATGAACTACCAAATAGGCAGTAGTCTACTTAACACCGAAAGTGTTATAAGAGACCTTGGGACATAGGTGGACAGTAATCTCTCCTTTGATAATCACATTGCCACAGTAGTCAGGAAATCCTTCTATGGGTCTATATTATATTATCGAATGCTTAAAAAAGTGAACGATGAATAATCAAACCCATGTAAGCGAAAGCTTACAAAAGCGATTGTTTTCCAAGAGAAAAAAATCGCTGTTCCAAAAAAAAGAAAAAAAAATTGAAATAATACATAACGTGGGCACAACCCCCCTACTTAAATATACCAACTCCGAGATCGCACTAGAGTGCCAAAAACGTCAAAGTAAAGTTAGCGGCAAAGCAAATTCTTTCCCTGAGAAAGAATTAGTTTAAAAGTTGCTTTGTTATTTTGCATTTTCATTGTTTTAAGTTCAACCAAGACGCATTCGATATTATGCGTCTTCGGTCATCTGATAGAAACCCTCCTTCTATGTGGCACACCTCATCACAAAAGGTTTCTCATCCAGGAAAAAAGAGGTAATTGTTCCCCTCTACTCGTCACTCATTAGACCCATTATCGAGTACAACGCCCCTTTTGGTATGTACCTCACAAGACATCTACAACTGGAAAGGCCGCAGAAATACCTCACAAAGAGGATTACCAGCCTCAATCAGATGCCCTACACAGACCATCTCAAAAAACTCCAACTTTACTCCGTCATATATCACCTACTCAGTGGCAATCTCTGCCTAACATACAAAACTATGTCAAACCCAGAGCTGTTGGACATGCTCCACTTAAAGAAATCTCAATCCCTCATAGCTACATGCTCTAGGGAGATAAACCTTGTCACCACAATAAACAGAACATGCTGGAGGGATAGATTCCTGTCCCAGAGACTTCCCATACTCTGGAACAAACTACCTATCTATATCAAACAAAGCTCCTCATTAGCACTCTTCAAGAAAAATCTTGATGATTGGATGGGAGATAGGAAATTCAACCCGGGGATCATTTCTGTGGCTCTGCTTGACAGGGGCACAGGAAAATACCTTTGGCTAGGCTTATATAGGCCCTAGGGCCAATAGCCTAGTACCTATCTATGAACCTATGAAGAAGTCAAACTAATTCATATGGAAAACAAAATGCAAGTGGAGACTACATACTGAGATAGAGCTAATGTACACTGGGACCATATCTCTCAACTGTCCAGATTTTGACAGAATGTCCCGAGAATTGCATCATATTTTTGGTCTGTTAATTATGATATTTGTGGTTTTCTGTCAAATCACTGAAGACTGACGTCACTAAATAATGACACACGTTTGAGTTTCAGACTTCATATCCTTCAGAAAATGCAGGCTAACACAATCCTTGCTATTCTACAAACTAAGTTTATTAGAGTAATATTTAAAACATGTCCCTGTCTTTGGGCCTTTGTCTCCCCATTATTTTAGGCTTTGTCCAGAGTTCTTGCACTAAAAGATTGAGAGGTATGAATGGGACTTAAGCATAATTTTACCAGGAGTCTGAAAGTGCATAACCAATATGAAAAAACAGTAAGGAAAATTTAAGAATCCATGTGCAGAGTAGGGCAGCAGTACTGGTCAAGTACTCTATGACTGAAAACTTTGAAAATGTGACTAAAGGGACTTGTATATACAGCATGGAAGAAAGACAGGTGAGGGGCAGAAAAAAAAAACATTTAACTAGAACAGTGGAATTAGCATAGTCCAGGAGGGCAGCATTTCTCAGAGGAGGATGTAGCTAAAAACAAGGGGACAGAACTGGAAATTAGTGGAAAAAAGGCTAAGGGGAGATGTTATGAAATATTGTTTTATGGAAAGTGGATATGGAAGTATGAACATTCATCCCATGGTAGTTATGTTACTACAAATAAAATGGAATTTAAGGATACATGGAACAAGCATTAAACAACACAAGAGTGATGTAGGGAGAGCAAACAACTTGCTAACAAGCATTTTCAACATTTCCATTAATTAAAAATGGTCAGATTGGGTGGCCCAGTTGGTCCTTGCCTGCTGACAACTTCTGCAGGTCCATCGAGTTCTTGATGCTCACTTCTAAACCCACTCTGAATGTTATTAAACTGGAGGACATTATCTCCATGCTGCCTTCTGTCATCTGGATAGTTCTAGAACTCCACAATGCAGACCTCCAGCATGTCTTCCATCTCATTTCAAGGGATGGCTGTAACAGCAAGCATCTTGTAGTGATCTGACTCCATGATGTATTGCCTTGTGTTTTCTCTCTCTCTTTCTGTCTTGCTCTGTACTAAACTTTGTATCCTCTCAGTAACATAGCAGGGACAACAGCACATCTGTTTACATTTCTGAAGGCTTGCACATTGCTCTTTTCTGAAACCTCTCCTTAATTAGGACTTTGACTTTCTCAATGATTTATTTAATGTCCTCACTGATTTACCCACTAGAGACTCCTTTATCAGATATGGCTCAGAAAAGGGGGTGACTGTAGGAAATTGTGGCAACAGTTGCTAAAGCATACCCATCTATCAGCTAATGGGTGTGTGTTGGGGTGGGGTGCAGAACTTACTGAGGACAAGTTATTATTACAATGTTCTTAAATGAAAGTACTAGTAAAAATCATCAGCATGTCATAAAATATTTGCCGAGCAGCTAAAACATCTATTAGACTGGGAAGTAATTGATTTTGGCATGCATTGTGCTCAGTAATTTTTCTTAAGCATACAAGTGTTTTAAAAATTTACTAAGTAATAATCCATATGTTGTAATAAGTGCAACATTCATATTCTCTCTTAATTGTTACCTTTAACTACTAGGATAACAGATTTCAGCTATAGTGATAAAAATCAGCTAGTGTGGCATACATTTGCAGGATCTACTGTGCACTTTGTATCCTTCATTGATGCACTGATAACACGTTTCATTCTATGTAGTGAATGTAGTCTGACAGCACAGGCAGAACTGCTTACAAGGCAGCTGTATCATTTAATAAGCATGCTCTGCAGCCTTACATTATCTTGTTCTGGAAAGGCAAGGTTCAAGGTTTCAAGCTATTATACACATGTACTAATGTATTAATTGCAAACAAGGTGATATAATGTGATTATACAGCAAGCATGATACGATGTCACAATACAGCAGAGTCAGCCTTGTGTTAAATTTTTAGTATGGGAACGTATAGCATGTTACAAAGTAATATATAAAACAGATGTTCTTTAGTATAGGCAACCTACTAAATCTGTCTATTAAATTTGATATGGAAATTTTATTTACTCTTAAAGCTTAGAGGAGAAAACTGAAATGTTTAAAGATTAAACATTATTTTGTTTACTTTTTTGATTTTTTTTGTAAGATTTTTCTGTAGGTGTTTTTATTTAATTTATTAATGCTGACTTGTTTGGGGTCATAAAGCAGCAAATGGAAACACAGGGAATCAAACTCAATAGTTAGAAGTTGAAGCTGTTCCTTAACCCTTTGCACTAAGAAGCCAGACTAAACATAGTGGGCATATTATGTACTTCAAAGGGGGAGGGAGGAGACAGTTACCATGTAAAATCATGGAGACAAACTGCTGTTACTAACGTTGCTACACAGAATGGACTTTATGGGTCACAGGCATAAGGAATGGGAAACTTCTTTTAAGAAATCTATAGTTAAGTTATGTATTAAACAATTAGTAAAAACAAGTGTGTTTTGAACATCTAATTGTTTTTCAGTAATTAATAAATCTTAATGAATGTTACATGACATAACACTGGCCTTTTAAATCTGTCATAAACCACAATATAAATCGGGTTATATACGTTTTCTAAGTTTTGATTTCCATGTAACTTAATTAGTTGGAAAACTCAGTGGGTTTGAGGGTATTTACTTCATAACTAGCTGTTACACTTGCCAGTCCAGCAGCACTATTAGCACTAATAGTCAATAAAAACATATTACACTTCCTGCATGATGTAGTAATTGGTCAGTTGCAAGGTCTATGTCTTCTTTAACTCAAATATCTTTTTTTTCACCCAGAAGTCCCACAAAAAATTACCTGTGGATAGTTCAGTCTCTACATCAATGTATTCTTTAGTTTTAGAGAGTGGTAACTTTTTGCTTCAGAATGATAGACCACAGGTAACTGGGATTTGTACCTCCCCAATTGTCCAGAATTTTGTGGAATGTCCAGATTCTCACCTTATATTTTTGGTCTGTTCCTTGTGAAGTGTGTGGCTTTATGGCAAATCACTGATGACTGCATTTATCGACTGACAGGCATTTGAGTTTCAGACTTCATATCCTTCAGAAAGTGTACAGTAATTTAAAACCTGTTATTCTAACAACTTACTAAGTTTATAAGAGTACATTATAAAATCTGTGCCTATTTTGTGCCTTTGCCTCTCATTACTTTTTGACTTTGTCCCTGATTCTTGCTCTAAGAATTTGAGAGATATGCTGGTATTCTAAAGAAGAGATATAACTTTATAAGTGACAAGAGATATAACTCTATAAGTGACAAGAGATATAACTCTATAAGTGACAAGAGATATAATTCTATAACTGACAAGAGATATAACTCTATAAGTGACAAGAGATATAACTCTATAAGTGACAAGAGATATAACTCTATAAGTGACAAGAGATATAACTCTATAAGTGACAAGAGATATAACTATAAGTGACAAGAGATATAACTCTATAACTGACAAGATATATGACTCTATAAGTGACAAGAGATATAACTCTATAACTGACAAGAGATATAACTCTATAACTGACAAGAGATATAACTCTATAACTGACGTGTTTACATGATCTCAATGAAAATGAGCTACCAAAACTCAGTTTAGTAACTACACTACATCAAAACATCATTGCGCTGCATGAAATACTGTCAAAGATATGAAACTGTCTGGGAGAGCAGGGTAGTGATTTAGTGCTGTGTAAACAAAATGATAATAACGTGCAGCCTTAGAGTGTTGCAGGAGAGAGTCTTGCAAGAATAATACACAACAATGAGATATGAAAACTTTAGGGAGGAGTCCCCAAGATTAATGCATAACACCAATGAGATATGAAAACTTTAGGGAAGAATCCCCAAGAATAAAAATTACACCAATGAGATATGAAAACTTTAGGAAAGAGTCCCCAAGAATAATAAATTACACCAATGAGATATGAAAACTTTAAGGAAGAGTCCCCAAGAATAATACATAATACCAATGAGATATGAAAACTTTAGGAAAGAGTCCCCAAGAATAATGCATAACACCAATGAGATATGAAAACTTTAGGGAAGAGTCCCCAAGAATAATACATTACACCATGAGATATGAAAACTTTAGGGAAGAGTATGAGATATGAAAACTTTAGGGAAGAGTTCCCAAGAATAATACATAACAGCAATGAGATATGAAAACTTTAAGGAAGAGTACGCAAGAATAATATATAACACCAATGAGATATGAAAACATTAGGGAAGAGTCCCCAAGAATAATACATTACACCAATGAGATGACTAATTAAAAAAGAGTAAAGGAAATAACACCAATGAGATATGAAAACATTAGGGAAGAGTCCCCAAGAATAATACATAACACCAATGAGATATAAAAACTTTAGCGAAGAGTCCCCAAGAATAATACATAACACCAATGAGATATGAAAACTTTAGGGAAGAGTCCGCAAGAATAATACATTACACCAATGAGATATAAAAACTTTAGGTAAGAGTCCCCAAGAATAATGCATTACACCAATGAGATATAAAAACTTTAGGGAAGAGTCCCCAAGAATAATACATAACACCAATGAGATATGAAAACTTTAGGGAAGAGTACGCAAGAATAATATATAACACCAATGAGATATGAAAACTTTAGGGAAGAGTCCCCAAGAATAATACATTACACCAATGAGATATGAAAACTTTAGGGAAGAGTCCCCAAAAATAATACATAACACCAATGAGATATAAAAACTTTTGGGAAGAGTCCCCAAGAATAATGCATAACACCAATGAGATATGAAGACTTTAGGGAAGAGTCCCCAAGAATAATACATAACACCAATGAGATATGAAAACTTTAGGGAAGAGGAAAGATTTTTCTTTACCATGAGATTTACTTGAATTTAACAATACCCATCTTTCTGAAATATATAATTTGAGCACTGTTTACTAAATTGATGCATCAGGAAAGTCCCCACTTACTGTTCTAAAGCTTACAATAGTATCATCCAAATGATGTTAACATTCACACTAACACAATACAGCACAAATGTAAATGCAACATTTTTGCAAAAAGGAAAGCCACCTCCCTTTGTACCCCCACATGGGGGTGAGTTGCCTTCACACATCCTGGCTTATACAGATAGGAACTCTGAGATTGGAAAAACTTGGGAAGGAGGGAATGCTAGCAATTTTATCTTCTTAGTGTGTTTGTGACCTCAGAGTTAAGTGTGTGGGACACAGCAGAGCTGTCAGGGGGCTTGCCCTGTGTAAAAACTGTTAACTATATATTACTTAGGTCTGTACATGATCAGAGATATTGTATGTTTACTATGCTCTATTTTACCACGCATGAATGAGTAAACACTTCAATAAATAGCTTATAAAATTACCTTCAGTGAGTTGCATATCTCTTAACTGTCCAGATTTTCAGAAACTGTCCAGATTTTTGCATCATATATTTGGTCTATTCCTCATAAAATTTGTAATTTTCTGACAAATCAGTGAGAACTGAAGTCACTAAATAATGGCATATATTTGTGTTTTAGGTTTTATATCCTTCAATAAATACACGCTAATACAAAAACTGTTATTCTAGTGACTTTCTAAGTTTATAAGAGCAATATTTAAAGTCTATTCCTATTTTAGGGCCTTTATCCTGCCCATTATTTTAAGCTTTGTCCAGATTTACAGTGCTAAGAGGCTGAGAGGTATGCCGAGTTGGAATTCAGTAGGTTCAGTCAGACCCTCTCCATTTATGTTTCGTCTCAGAGGTGATATATTATTAGTTCATGATATGTGTGGCATGTGGTTCTGGGACTCTACAAAAATTAGATTTCTGGAATGTTGACATAGTTTTGCACTGTTGCTTTTGATTAGCCAATCTAAGTGCAGTTTCAGGTACTGCAGCTTTTAGTAATTGCCTTGTGTGAGAGTGTATACTTGCAAGGACAGTCTTCATTCAGATGCTGGTTCGTATCACCAATTAAACCATTATGTCAATGAGGGCATCTATAAGGCTTTTTTTTTTTTTTTTTGATAAATAGTGTCCATGCAATAAACGTGCAGTTCATTGAAAAACAATTAACATTTAATCCTGCTTTTATCTGATTTGCTGAAACAGAAGGCTAGGCTATACACAGTTCTGAATTACTTTGAAAATGAGTGAAAACCTGAAAAATATTTAACTTTTTGATAAACCGTTTTCAGCAAATATTTTTGCAGCTAGGTCATTGTCGTCCAATCTTCAGGGACCACTGATGTTGAACTGAATATGATGACCTACCAACACTTTATTCTCACCCTCGGTATATATCAAGAGTGCAGAGTCCATGGGTGAGTAGGATAGTCAGAGTAAACGGGTGAGTAGGGTAGTGGGAAGAACTGTTTGGCCAAGGCTGACAAAAGAAAAATATCAGTCTGGCAGCTGTTATTAATGATGGGTATCAAGTTTAATGTCATACTGTGTCAGGCAACAAATATCTTTTATTTATCATCAGGAGCCAGAAGACCATCTGTGCAAATAGTAAGTCTGCATTTCCTTTAGAAATTCATCACAAAACCTGATGCTCTTGAGTTGTACCAGTACTAGTTACTGATGAGTTTTTAATAACTTCTACGTGACATGTCAGCAGATCCTCCTGTGCCTGCAATATCAGCTGATATAAATGTTTCAAGTTACACTTCCTTCCTTCCTGTAGCTCTACAAGCCTGCCCTAAGATTTCTGCTGTATGCTGCATCTTTTTTTCATCTATCCACAACGATGAACACTGTCTTGTTTTAGCATCTGCAGCTGCTTTAGTCCATCAGTACTAAAATCTATCTTATAGACTTTGGAGTTCTCCATTTCATGTCCCTCTTCTGAGCTCACTGGTATCATTTCCAGTAAGTTTCTCGCCTCACTACTGTCAGTTTTACTGATGTTTTGATCCTTCACTTCAGTCTTGACTTTACACAGCCTGGAATGACACACCCTTACACAAACAGGGCCATGCTTCAGAAATACCACACATCCAACCTGGCCAAGAATGACTTTGGTTCATTTTTACTCTGCAAAGGCAGTTATTTTGTAGTGCACCTTATTACACATTTCAAACCTTTCATTTGTGCTACTAAGGTGTTTCTGTAGTGCCCTCCAATTTCTGTTCTAATCTCAGCAAAACTCCTTGATGCATACGATGCTGAAATATGTTTTCTCATTGCCACTGTTCTTGTGGCCCCTTCTAGATTAGGCAATTTATCAATCAGAACAGAAGGGTGATATGGGTTCTGAGTAAATACATGCCGATAAGGACTGTCACATCCACTACAGACTTGTATATTAACATTACTTTGTTAATGTCTAATTGCATCTTTCGAGGAGCTGAGTGCTCCTAAAACTATACCCTATTATGATTATCGATTCAGTATTGAAGTTCGCTGCCATATTACTGAATATTTTCTGAGGTAGACAGTCCTTGCTTATACAACAATGAATACATTTCTATACAATTTCTGAAAGCTGCTTTGTGTTCACAATGCTTTTAGCATTGAAACCTGTGAATTGACTGATGATATGAAAGCATGAACTGATGTGTTCAGTCTTGTGTAAGGCAACAGCAACTGTTTTTGTACTCAGAGAGCAGAGGCATGCCAACAATAGACCCAGCTTTATGTCTGCTATATTTCAGGCAAAACTCACAATTGTAAACAATTTGTTTCACTCATGGCTTTTGTTCTCTGTACTCAGAACCATATCTTTCCCAAACTGAAGCCTCCCTCAACACAAAATTTAGGAGAAAAATGGTTCTTCTGAAAAATTCACTCATAACCATAGCAAGCTGCTTGCTACAAATGTAACAAGCAGTTTACTACTATTACATTACCAGTCACAAAGCATTTCAGCTCTTCTGACATGCCCATAAATGCATTATCAGCATTCATTTCTGAATAAAGGTACTGCAGTCCCATAATATCAACACCTGCCAATCACAACCCCTAACACCTTGCATCAGGTGAGGCTGCCCCTTTCGCCCTAGCTACACCTCTGCCAGTTACTGCAGTCTGTCCACAGATACATGCCCAAATTGAAGATACAATTCCTTTAAACTTTCTGCTCCTGCTCCGTGGTCAAGTTCTCTGAAATGTGAGGACCTCGTTCTCACAATGGCTTTCCTTAAAATCTTTATCTATAATGTTGGCACAATAATACCCAGAGATGGTGAATTCTAGGGTCACTGGTTGTTTAAGCATCACTGCTTTGTCATTTTCCATGTTCAGGACTGCTCCTGCCTTTTTATGGACATCATACTTAGCAATAAAGGTGTTTTAACTGGAATTATTTCTATTTCAATATCACACTTGACTTGTACTATTTTGCTAGCATTTTCACTCTCCATCTCCAAACCTGAGTCTTGCTACTGGGTGTACATGTTTTCAATATATTTTCCATCTCGTTTTTACTCACTTTACTAATCCTGAAGTATCAATCACAGCTGACACTTGAGACATTCTACAGCAAAAATTGTGCATCTAAAACTGGCTCTGGCTAATGACATTATGTTGCATTTTTCTGTATTGTCACATATTTTTTTCTCCATTATTTTCACTTGTTCATCTCGGTTTGAACAGCCCAGTCAGTTATGGGAGCTCTGACACGCTACATATTTGGATCTCTTACCAATCTTAGGTAGTATATCCGTGCTTGATAACTGCTCTCTCATTGAGCTCTTTTGTCTGCATAGTTGACATTGCATTTCTGCTCCATGAAATATGCTGCGTCCTGGTTTGTAGTAATGCTCATTGCAGAGCCTGATGAGTTTTCTCAGAAAATATGCTTTAAGTCTGACTTCACTGAAGTTAAAGGAAGTTCAGTATGTGTTTTTAATGCTAACTGACTATTTTTTAAATTGAAGCATGCAGTACTTAGCTTTAAAACACTGGGGGCACCATACCATATTTGCACATCCATCTGGACCCTCTCTTAACATATAAACTGCTTCTTGGTAGGCACTCTCACACTGGTTCTCTCAGAAGAACCTTCTCAACCCTCACTTCTAACTAAATCCTTTATTAGAAGGATTATTCCTAAAATATGTTAGAAATAATTTAAAACACAGAAGCATCCAATAGAAAACTTCCTATCAGCTGGTTAAACATATTGCAGACGTACTACCATCTAGGTCATATAAACTGCCCTCTCAGGTAATCCAGTCAAAATTGGTGTCTGCCGCATAAATCTGATTTTTCTGCTGTCTCAGTAACATGTCTGTACCTTACCAAGGTGGACAGACATATCTTCAACTTTATTCAGAGCCTCTGTTGAAACCCCAAGTGCAATGAGTTTTGCTCTCCCAGTAAGCAACAGTGCAACATCTGTAAGGGCATGCTTTTAGTTCTCCAGCTCAGTAAACCAAGTCCAAATCCTAGCCTTCTTTTTCCCTTTTTCATTGGGCTTATTTTCATCAAACATAGGTGGGATTCTGTATTGTAAACTAGCATGTTACCAGTGAAAAGGTCAAACAACCTAAATGAGTTCTCAAGGCATGAGGAATACATTCTTTTGAACATCCAAGATGCACAGGCAACGCCACACAGGTACACACATACACCACACACCCACAAATGTGTGTACACACACACACACACACACACACACACACACACACACACACACACACACACACACACACACACACACACACACACACACACACACACACACAGCAGCAGCAGTAAAAGCAAATACTCCTGAAAATCTGTCATAAACTTGATGTTCTAGTAATGTTCTCCCAAAAATAAATGTAAAAGCCCCAAAGTGAGTAACTGTAGGCTTAAAAGTTAATAAAACTGCTATGGTTTGCCCTTACTCTGACTCACACATGGTATGGTCTGCTAATGTAACAAAGGAGTGGAGAACAGCTAGAAATATGTAAACTGCCATTTGTTCTAATGTGGTGATGATGAAGGAATGAGGATATTACCTAGCTACTGCTCTGAAATACATATCCAGTGATGATGAGGGGTTAATCTTTTAAGGGGAAAATCTTTTACAGGCCATTGATACTTTTGTTTTATAAGAGGATTTTTTTTTCAGTTTTTGTATTAATACATAAATAGTTTCTTTAGTATGTTTACTGTGGAACTGGTAAGTATCTGTACACTGCACAGCCACAAAAGATTGTACCATCTGTTCTACTGAGACTGTGTGCTCTGAACTAACTTGTGAACAGCTGCAGTTCATATGACACTGAGCAGTACAGCTGTAGATGAGGTTTAATTAATTCTGGGCTCTTCTGTGTTACAGTTCATCCACTGCAGAAGCATAACACCCTGCCAAGATACCCCTGCAGTGAAACAGACATATTATGCCCAGGTATGTATACATCTGACTTGCATATTGTTAAAAATGAAATAAATACAGTATATAAGACTTTTTTTTGCAGCTGTTTTTTTCTCCAACATAGCTGTTTATTAGCTGCGTGCAGTGCTTCTCCTTCATCTCTCTCTCTCTCTCTCTCTCTCTCTACCTGTTCCTCCTGTCTCCCTCAGATTTACTCCGACTTAGGGTTGGGGCCAGCAAAAAGATTAAGGTTCATGGGACAGCATCACAGAGCTGTTGTGGGAGCACCAGGATAAGTCATCTGATGTAGGCTTCACACTAGCACCCACCCACCCATCCACCCAGCCCTGACAGTGTCTTCACAACTAACTGAACTCACATCATCTAGGTGTGAAAACAGTTTTTATTTACATGAATAAGGTATTGAATTGTAAGAGCTGGCACTGGATAAATACACCCTCCACACACACACACACACACACACACACACACACACACACACACACACACACACACACACACACACACACACACACACACACACACATTATGATTATTGTATTTTTTTGTTGTACAATTCAAAAAGCATATGATACTGCCGCTTTAAAACATGGCCCTAGTAACATTTTTTTTCAAAGCTGTATTTTCCTTCTGATCCAAAAATTATTTAGCAATACATTCTCCATAAAGCTTAGAGCTCACTTTAAATATACTTTTACATTTGTGAAATTTTAAAATCATTGCTGTCTCCACAGCCGAAACATCAGACATATTAGGACCCTAATATCTTTCCCCATCATTGCTTATAGTACAATGGTAAATTTTGGAGGATATTGCAATTTAGTGCTGTTTATTGTTGTTTACTAGGAATATAGATGCATATTTTGTCCTATCTTTTTTTCCTTTTCTGGTACATCATACTGAAGGCCATTAACAACTGCCAAGTCATATTATTATTCATGAACAGCATTTAGTGATGTCAGTTCCCACAGACAGTCAGTAGCCGTCAGTGATGTCATTCCCTGCAGGCATTCACTAGCCATCTGTGATGTCATTTCCCACAGTCAGTCACTAGCCATCTGTTTGGTATAGATGGCCCCAGAAACAGAAATAATGAAAAAAAAGTAGACTCCTTCATTGAAAGATAGGCAGGTGACTGCTTACTCTTCTTTTGGATGACCCTCTTGTAGATTGGTTAAAATTCAGAGCTGGTTTGTCTGCTTAATGATAAGACAGCTACTTTACCCCCTGCATTGCAGTGCTATACATTCAACCCACAACTGATTCTTAGGTTTAGAATTTAAAAACCCATGCATTTTCTGTTTGACATCACATTATAAAAAAGATTCATATTCAGCTATACAGACAAAATGAGAAATTTCAGACCATGTCTATACAATGAATCTCTTGCACTTAAAGGTACATATTATATTTACCTCAGTCGATCTCTAATCTTGTGCAGTACTGGTGTAGCTGTACTGATATATACCCTGACTCATAGGTGTATGTTGCAGGGTACGGCACTATGAGGCAGCCCACTGTGTTTAACTGTACATTTCGTAATCCAACATGCTTACTGCTTACTCTGTTTTTACCACACCATGCAACTTTTGGACTTTTAAAACACTGCGATCACCAATGGCCCATTCTAGAACCAATGATATCTGACAGCAACATTCAGCCAGTTTGTGGTTCGCCAATTCTCCAGTGTTAATTTAAGTGGCCTTTGCTATGCAGCAATACTTAATTACTTTGCAAAATTTAAACAAATTCCACTATCCACATAGAACTGAATTATATGAGCTTTGCCCATACACTATTCTTGTAAAAAGTGCTACTGTCTGCTGTCTGGAAATATTAACAAAATAAAGTATTTGTTAAAGTAGATATTTCCAAATTAGGGATAAAACATCTAGAAAATAAGTTGCTAAATCTATTTTCCAAGATACAAGACAACACCAAATGACATTAAAATTTGTGACCTGAGGAGTTATTGAACAGATGAAACATTTTAAAAACAAAGAGCTATGTTGTCAAATCTTGTTTTATTGGATAGAAGTGTATAGTAGAGACAACCACCGGCATTTAAGCAGGCTGAAAGTCCGAGCCAGAATGGTAATATACCAAAAAACTGAACAGAAAAAATGGCTCAAAAAACTTCCATTACTTCACAGATTTAATATATAAACTTCAGAAATGAAAACTGAAGTTTATATATTAAATCTCTGAAGTGCCTTGAAGTTTTGTGAGCCATTCTTTCTGTTGAGTTTTAAAGAAGTGTGGACACGGTGGAGTTTTTTTTTTCTTCTGGGAAAAGCCTTTGATTCTAGGGAATCTCTTATTTTTCTTGTTTGAAGTAGACAAAAGTGGCAAGATTCCATTAGCAAATAAAAAGTATGACAACTAGTTATGAATTATTAGTGTGATTAAATTAAATGTGATGGTTATGAAGGCACAAGACACTGCACCATTGATATGACTATTTAGCTATAAAATATTAGACACAAGTGAAAAAATATTTGTGAAAAAACCCTGACAATTTACATATTTTTCATTGATATAAAAATATCTTTATTCTAAACAAAAAATAGGATTTGTGGTCATGTGAAATACTCTGGAAGTTGCACTACCAACAATTTCATAACACAGTTTAGAGAAGGGGCCGCTAACACAAATACATTGTTTTCAGAAACAGAAAAGTGGCTTTATTCAGCCAGAGAACTATCAAAATGTTGATGCCACAGAATAAGTGTTTGTGGTCTCTCATACTTCGATCCTTTTAGAAAGTTTCAGACTCAGTAATGTGAGTCCCAAATTTGCAAAAATGTAAGTGTGATTTTAAGACATGTAATAGTGAAATTTGAAAGTTATTGCTATATATTTAAAGCTTTATTTACAGGAGGCAAGCCCCACTGCAACCCCACACCCCTGCTACTTATATCCACTAATTCTAAGATTGACAAAGACTGCAAGAAACAGCAGTTTTGTTGTCACTACACATTTCCCTGCAATCGCACTTAAATTCTCACATAAAACCGGAACACCACTTCATCAGCTTAATAAATCCTATAAAGTACAAAGGAGCGTTAAAGATTTTTCTCAAGTGTTAAAGTTATAATAAATAAATTTCTGGATAATTTAAGCTACTCTAAATGTTTGATTACTTATGACAGAAAATCAACTAAACTATTTTCATCCAGAAATCTGCCTCCGTTTCTTACATTTACTCTATCAGCTATTTTTGAAGTTATCCCTCATTGCTTGCAAAATATGAATTATATGAATTGTTATTGTGAATTGCATACCAAAGAACATTTCTATAGATGACATCAAATGTGAGACAAATAGAGGAAAAGATAGAAACTGGAGAGTAACTGCTGTGGACTAAATGTACCACAATGACAAAGGTATATGCTGAAACACTGTACGTAAGAGAATCCTTAATAAGTTATTGCCATTTGTCATTTCTTTCCTAACAGGTATCTGCTCCTAAGGAACTGATTGCAGTCATGAGTGCTATATGTGATGGTGATGAACCCGACTGCAAGGACAGCAAGCAGAGAATACTTCAATTTAGGCAAAAGGTAATACCAGTCTATCATAATATATAGCTGTACTAGAGCCAGTCTATCATAGTATATAGCTGTACTAGAGCCAGTCTGTCGTAGTAGATAGCTATATAAGCACCAGCCTATCATAGTATATAGCTGTACTAGAGACAGTCTATCATAGTATATAGCTGTACTAGAGCCAGTCTATGATAGTATATAGCTGTACTAGAGCCAGTCTATGATAGTATATAGCTGTACTAGAGCTAGTCTATCATAGTATATAGCTGTACTAGAGCCAGTCTGTCATAGTAGATAGCTATATAAGCACCAGCCTATCATAGTATATAGCTGTACTAGAGACAGTCTATCTTAGTATATAGCTGTACTAGAGCCAGTCTATCATAGTATATAGCTGTACTAGAGCCAGTCTATGATAGTATATAGCTGTACTAGAGCTAGTCTATCATAGTATATAGCTGTACTAGAGCCAGTCTGTCGTAGTAGATAGCTATATAAGCACCGGCCTATCATAGTATATAGCTGTACTAGAGACAGTCTATCATAGTATATAGCTGTACTAGAGCCAGTCTATCATAGTATATAGCTGTACTAGAGCCAGTCTATCATAGTATATAGCTGTACTAGAGACAGTCTATCATAGTATATAGCTGTACTAGAGGCAGTCTATTATAGTATATAGCTGGAGTAGCCTAGTACAGCCTAAGAGTCTGCATTGTACTGGAAACTGAAGAACAACATGTTGGTATAGTATATGCCATGGTATATTATGCTCATGTTAACTTCCTTGGTCAGATGTTTTACTTAACCATCTCTTTTTGTTATACTTTTGAATTGTTAGTGGCACTGTCGTTCAGAACATCTTAAAACAAAAAATAATCAAAAATGATTAAATTGGATCTAAATAGTAAAAAAATCATTTTGCTAAAATACACATTCATTAAAAACTAACAAAAACAATATAAATAGTTATGCATGCCATTTTCTGTGGAAAGCAAAGCACCAGCATATTCAATATATTGCCCATAACACTACACAGATCTTATAATCCTAAATGTAACTCACACACAGTAAATCTTACCCTAATTCTAATATTAGCCTAAATCCCTAACCACATCCCTAAATCTAACTCTAATGGTAAACCTAACAGCAACTACACCTAAATCAAATGCCTTGGATCTAACTTCAACACACGTGTCAGCTCTAATCCGAATTTCACTGATTGTATGAGTACTAAAATACTAAAGCAGCTACAGTCATCCAATGCATTTCATACAATATAGCATTAATGTAAATAGAAACATTATTCAATACATCATTTACACCAATAAAATTCATCTGAATGGGGCTTACCAAACTATCTTGTATGTTTTCATGAAATTGTGACTTTGCTATGTTCTGAATCTTTTTTTTCACGTTCCTCCTTTGGAAGGTGCAGAACTTCTCTTGCTTATCACTTCATTGTTTTGTTTACTGAAACATGGTATGTTTTTGTAGTCAGTGTTGCAGTACTGATTCTTTCATCTTCCTGCCACGCAGAAGCCTGCGACTGGCCTGATTTCCAGAGTATTTACATCATCCCTAGCTGATGGACATCTGAATAAATCTGGATGTCAGGGTAACCTTAAAGGTGTCTGTCAGAGCATTATTCAGTTATTTTTAGCTGTACAGTCTGATGCACGTCATGTGTGATCAGTGTGCTTAGAGTCCATTGGTTGGCTCATTTTTCAGACAACTTTCTTCTTCCTAATGTTCAAAAAAGTCAACAATTGCTTAAAGTGTGGGAAGCAAATCCCACAAAGATTTTCACTTGTTTTGTCTGTTCTGATTGGGGCCTCAGCACAATGTCTCTAACTGATCTGACTGTGCAAAATTCCTTGAGAAACACTAAAATGTAGGACCAAGGTACTAGCAGTCCATATGGAGTCTTCCTCTTTGGGTTCCTTGGTTCCTTGGTGGTGTTGCAATCCACTGCTACCACAGGTCCTCCATAGATTCCAGAGTCAGCTAGCATCATTCCAAAAAAAAAAACTAAAAGACAAAAATGCCAAGGACCCTGAATTACCAAAATATTCCAACTATAGGTCTTAAGTCGACTGACAAGCCAGGTGATGTTCTTTTACAGCCTTCTGATCCAGCAAGTCCTAGATATGAACCCTCTGGCATGACCCTTTGGGAGACTGCCATGGTTTCCAGCCTACCTACAAGTGCTACCATAGCACATACATCAATCTGGTCTGAGGTCACTCTGTAGGTGTCAGATTCCAATGTCCATACTGTGGGTCTGAAGTGATACTCCCTATCTTTCTCAACTAAAGAAGCTACAACTGATGTTCCAGTCAGATGACTGCATCCTCTGGTCATCCCCTTAAAACAGATACCCAAACTAAAGGGAACCACTTCTTTTTCTTCACAATCACCTCTGACCACTTCTTCTCAGACTGAAGCCCAAGCCCTCCTTAAAATAGCACAGGAGTTTCTGGCCTTCATGAAGTCTGGAGAGCCCTGTCTTTCTTCCATCTCTGAGTCTCTGAGACCCCCCCCCCCCATCTAAAAGGAGCAGGGAAGTAGCTTTTCAGGAAGAGGAAGATTCCTCCAGCTGTGAGGATGAGGAGGAATGGTCTTACTCTGGCCACTTGCTACCTCAAACTTACCCAGACTCACACTCAGATGATTCCCTCTCTTCTGCCCCACCCAAGGACCTATACATTGGGGATACCCTGCCTAGAATGAAGGAAGTTTCACTTGGGAAACTAAGCAATTCTTTCAGGCCCAGAACCATTGCAGGGAACTGCTAAGCTTGTCTCAATCCAGACCACTGTTAATTTCTTCTGTACACATTATATTGGATGATGTCTTTGAAAACATTGCTTTACACCCTGATTCTCTAACCCCTGTGCCTACAGAGCCAGACAGGTTTTACAGAGTGCTTGAATCTCACAAGCACCTTTACAAAACCCCTAAAGCTAACCCTTTCACAATCTTCACTGACTCTAAAAAAGTTGTACCTAAGGGGCCAACAAGATATCCCCTGCCTAATGATATGAAAAGTAGATTATTAGACAGATTTGGGAAGAGAGCTTGCACCTCTGTTACCCTGGCAATGAGACCTTTGAATTGCCAGAATACCTTGAATTCTAGTTAAGGTAAATTCTGTTGTAGACACGACCTTATCTACGGAAATCCAGGAGATTGCCAGAAAAGCTTTACAAGTCTCCAGACACTCCCAAAAATGTGGCTATGACACCTTAGCTGCTGATTGCAGAGCAGCTGTCACAGGTTCTGACATCAGCAGATGTGCATGACTCAGGACCCACCCCCTGTCAGATTACATCGAGGCTGAACTACTGGATGCTCCATTAGACAAAGAATTCATTCTTGAACTTCCACCTGTCTCTGACCCCAAGGTACAGTAAGAATTACCCTTCTAAACCTTGGTCTTTTCCACCTAGATAAGACTAGGGGACACCTCCTCATGGCAAAAGATCAAGACAGTCTAGGAGATGGCAACCAGAACAATCACAGAGAGCAGGGTGCTCCAAAGGACCCAACAGAAGAACAGCTGTGACTATGGTCTATCCTACCTGCCCTCACTTCCAAGCCTCCATCAGGAGGACTCTCCTTATTCCTAAACCAATAGAAATCCATCACTGGGGTCCAAACCAATAGAAATCCATCACTGGGGTCCAAACCAATAGAAATCCATCACTGGGGTCCAATAGGTCCACAGCATCATAGAGAAAGGGTACCATATCCAGGTCAGAGAAATACCACCCTTATTGGGCATTCCAAAGTCACCAAAAGAGCAAGAAAACCGCTTACCACCTATCCTCAGGGAGCTACTTCACCAAGGATCCATCTAGCCTGTCCTGCCAGGACAAGGGGAAAAGGCTTGTACTAAAGGATATTTCTGAGGGCACTTGAAAGCCCATCTTGGATCTCTCAAAGCTAAACAAGTTTCTGAACATCCCAAAGTTCAGAATGCTTACATTGCAAAAATTACCACCCATAATCTTCCAAGATTCCTTCATGATCACTCTTAACTTAAAAGATGCTTACCTCCATGTCCCCATAGCAGACAGTCACAGGAAGTACTTATGATTTGTAGCAAGAGGCTCTTACTTTCAGTTCTGTGCTCTACCATATGGGCTGTCCACTGCTCCCACAGTTTTCACAAAATGTCTAGCTCCTCTGATAGCACATTGCAGGACTCTAGAGGTTCATATTTGCCCCTTTTTAGATGACTGCCTCATTCAGGGAAGATCCATATCAGAGACTGTACATGTCTTACAGATCACCACAGACTGTTTTCAAAAGGTAGGTCTCACCTTATATCCTCAAAAATCCCAAATTATTCCTCAAAAAAAGTATCCTCTTCCTGGGAGACCTCATAAATTCAGTTCAACAGAAAGACTTCCTTCCTCAAGGCAAGATTGTTTTCTTGACAGACTGACTGACCAATTTGCTTCCAAAGCAGCTCATTGCTGCAGGAACATTTCTGAGGATACTGGGGTACATGGCATCCTGCATTCTTATGATCTCATTTGCAATGTCACACAGGAGGAAACTGCAATAGTTCCTGAAAAATGTTTGCGAGCAGCATTCCCAACCCCTAGAAACCCCACTGCTTCTCCTTCCATGCCTGGAAAAGGAACTCCTATGGTGGGAGAACACCATGCAAAGGAACCTGTGACAAATTTCACTTTACTAGAAGCAGACAAGACCATCACTACAGACAGTTCAGACATAGCTTGGGGAGCCCATTTAGGTTCCCTGAAAGTGCAGGGTATATGCTCCCCACAGCAGAGGAAGTTACATATAAATCAGAAGGAGTTTCTAGCAGTCTACCTGGTCATAAAAGCTTTTCAACAAAACTTAAGCCCAGGGACCCTGCAGATCTGGACAGGCAACAACATGGTGATGTGGTGCATTAACACACAAAAGGGAAATTTGTTTTACCCTTTGGCAGCCTTTCCAGGAAAATTTGGGTGCTGGCTCAAGAAATATGGTGACCCTCATATCACTTTATTTTCTTGGCTAGAGCAATAGCCTGGCAGATTCTCTAAGCAGGGACCTTCTAGATCCCAATGAATGAATGGTGTAGAGAGAGAGGTCTTCCTGGATCTAACCATACAGTGGGAGAGCCCTTCAATAGACCTGTTCACCTCTCACCACAACAAACAATTGCAGAAGTTCTGCTCCAGAAAACAACATATAGTAGAGTAGAAAATATATGCATTCTCCTTCACATGGACAAACTGGTTCTTGTATGCATTCTTGCCCTTACATCTGATCTCTAGGGTACTGATTAAAATGAAGCCAGACAGACCCAGTATGATCCTAGTGGCCACCAACTGGCTGAGACAACACTTGTTCTCCCTTCTCCTGACACTCAGTGAGGGTAGATTCTACACCTGACTGCAGGAAGTAAATTTCTTCAGCCAAGTCATGGGGTTTGTCTTCCACCCCCACCTAGCCACCCTCAGTTTAATTGCTTGGAGGACTGAGTTTTGACACCAAGAATCCTACCCAAAGGATGTGCTTTCTGTTCTAAGGCAAGCAAAGAACCCCAATGCCAGGAAAACATACTTGGCAAAATGGAAAAGATTTTCCATCTAGTGTCAGAGAGATAACACTAACCCTTCTCATGCAGAGAGCAACTCAGTCCTGCAGTACCTGTCAGGCCTCTTTAGACAAGGACTTCCTTATTCCAGCACTAAGGTACATGCATCTGCTATATCGGCTTGCCTGGACAGTGCTTCTCCAATCTTCTTCCACCCGCTCATGAAACTTTTTCTAAAATTGATGATTTACTTAAGACCACCCAGAAGAAACCTATTCCAATATGGGATCTAAATTATGTGTTACAAAACCTAACCCTGCCCCCCACCTTTGAACTTGCTGTCACTGTATCTCTAAAGATGCTCACCTGGAAGGCCACCCTTTCTTATAGCTGTTACATCAGCTAGGAAAGTTTCTGAAATACAAGCCCTCATGTTCAAAGAACCTTTCACTGTCTTCCACAGTGATAGGGTCACCCTCAAAGCAAATCCATCCTTTATGCCTAAGGTGGTACCTGAACTTACTTTAAACCAGGCTATCCACCTACCTAATAGAGCAGAGCAATTGTGGTGACATTCACAGGGGGCAAACAGGGCAAGTCTGTCTCTAAACAAACCATTTCAAAATGGATAGCTAACTGTATTAAGTTCTGTTGCTCACACCATGGAAATGATTTATCTGGGATTATTAAAGCCCTGTCCACCAGACATGGGGCTACTACCTGTGCTTTCCTCAAAGGAGTCCCCACTTAGACCATTCTGTAAGTAGCCACATGAAACTCAGTGCACACCTTTACAAAACACTATAACCCAGGCAATGTCTCCAGGGCTAGATCAAGTTTTGCTACTGCCATCCTGCAAAATCTTATTTCCAAAGGTCATACAGATGACCCACCACCCAACTTTTACCTTTTGGAGTCCTCCCAAGAATCAATACTGCAACACTGACTACAAAGAACATAGTACAGTTGTGCCACACATAAAATAACTGCAGATGTTTGAGTAGATCAATGTTACAGTGCATACTCCCACCCCTCTAAATGCTGACCACTTGTCTCCCCTTGCTAGGTGCAAAAGGTAGAAGTTTTTTCTGCAGATAGTCCTCTTATCTTCATCATCTCCTGTCTGCCTACTGTGTTTTTTCCTCCTCCTCACTCAAATTCAGACAACTGGGGAGGGTGTGCTGTCCTCAAGCATCAGATGACTTGTTCACTGCTTAGAAAGACCTGAAGATGGCACCAACAAACACCTTTCTTATACCTTGAAATCCAGACGTCGGTCTTCGGATGTCTGTCAGCTTGGGATAAAGGAAAGACACTGGAAATCACACCACTTAAGGGCTTCTGCATGGCAGGAAGTCCCAAGAATCAGTATTATAACACTGATATACTCAAACATCTACAATTATGGTAGGTGGGACACAACTGTACTTTATCATTTTTTCTTTTAAAGGTTTTAGTTCTGCATTGCTGAATTATCCTGCGCACTTTGGTTGCACCTAACTTTTTCATACTATGGATACAACATCTTACATTAAAGGATTTTTTTTTTCTTTTGCAGGGTCATGTATATGCTGACAATTCCACATTTACGTATTCTGCAGCATATACTAAATAAATTATAACAAAAGGCAGATCCCTATGCATCTTACAGCTTACACTAGGTTTAAGAGTGAATTGATTCATTAAAATTTGTTTTGCAAAATTTCTTATTTTCACTTATCTTTGCTTGCTCTACGCCTAACATTTTATTAATTGTGTTGCCTGCCTCTACTCCTGTGCTAACACGATATCCTATTAACATCCTTTCATTTCTCATCTCTTTTGCCTTTTCTGCTGAACATAAACTTTCAGTCAGTTTATTATCATAATTTTAAGGTTGCAGCTTTTTCCACCTCTGTCTTGGTTAACAACCCATTACATTAATGCCAGACACAGAACTGCATCCAGTCCCTGAGTCATGACTGCTAATTCCTGTAACTTATCACCTTGGGAGGTGATGGTTTGCTGGGATAGGAATGACCACTTCTTCTTCTTCTTTCGGCTTTTCCCGGTTAGGGGTTGCCTCAGCGGATCACTGTCCACTCATGATTGTCAGTGGAGTTTTATAGTGTCGAGCTGCCAGCCCGATGCCCAACCTTCCACAGAAGGCACACACACACTCACACTCATGCCTAGGGCCAATTTAGTGTGTCCAATCCACCTACAGCATGTCTTTGGGATGTGGGAGGAAACCGGAGCACCCGGAGAAAACCCACGCGACCACAGGGAGGACATGCAGACTCCACACGGAAGGCACCTCAGCCGAGGATCGAACAGGAGAATCTCTTGCTGTGAGGTGGCAACCCTAACCGCTGCACCACCGTGGCCACCCTATAGGAATGACCACTATGTAGTGTAAATATTTTAAATTTAACTCCTGCCTTTGCTACTGTTTGTTAATAAGTGTACTCTGTATTATACTACAATATTGGGAAGATTAAAGCCAAACAAAATAAGCCTTCTTCTGTGTTAGAGAAACTAAAAAAAAAAGCAATCATAAAAGCACAAGTCAACAGTTCTGAACAAGAATAAGTCACATCCAACAAACTAGTTAAGATGAAGTCCCATGCAGGATGAAAGCGCTATGCTAACTGTTGTATAATAAAGTATTTTTAACTTTATTGGATGTGACGTATTCCTGTTCACTGCTGTTGTATTTTATGCTTATAACTAACATATTAGGAAAATTACTATAACTTCTTTTCGTCTCTTGATGTACCTTGTCCTTGTCATCTTGGTATATGAAGCTTTTTTCCTCAGGTCCCTGTTGAAAAGGGGTTTGCTTTTACTGAACCAGCCCGACTATCCTGGTAATGAAATGTAACTAGCTAACTAAATAAGTATTTATGTAATTCAATATGTTGAATTGCCTCTAAAGTTATTGCTATGCTTAAATTTTGATTCCCTGAACCAATCTTTATTAGCTGATATGTTATACTGACTGACCCTCTGTTCTCAAGTAACACCTATTAATACATGTTCATTATATGTTCTTGAAGTTAGGAAACATATCTGATTCACAGTTGCACAAGTAAAAAATAAATAATAAATAACAAACAACAGAACCTGAAAATTATCTCCCTGAAATAATGCTTAACCAGCCCCCAAATGTAACATTTAATCATTCTCTGTGCCCTCCATATGCCTTATGTGTTAGGTTACACCATCCCATACACTCCTTTCCCGCTCTTTGTACACCAGTTGTATATGTGACATATTGACACCTGTCACCTGTTATGCAGATATTGCACTGATCACGATTTCTATTCAGCTAAACATATCTCTGAAGTCCAAGACAGCAGATCAGTGACTCCCACGATCTTATACTGAATTCAGTTGCCAGATGTTCACTCATTGTGAATTCATAAATGCCAATGCCTTCTTTACTGGTATTATGCCAGTCCCCTCACATTCATGATATATAGTCTTGGACTTTATTACTATTGAATAAAACTCAGAGACATGATTGTTTGAATTTGCATAATCCACAGCAGAGACATGATTGTGTAATGAACTGTGAATCAGCTTCTTTCACAGAACTACGCATCTTCCCTCTACTTTCATAGACTCTTACTGGTTTAATTTCTCCAAATGCTTAGGTTTTTACATACCTTAACAGGAAGGGACCCCCATTCCTAAGCATACCTCTCAACCTGGAAACATCAAAAATCTGGACAAGGGCCATGAAAAATAGGTACAAATCTGTATGTTGATTAACATCTAATTTGCATACATAATTATGTAACCCCACCCACTTCGATGGAATTGTGGGATACCAACTTTCAAACACAAACTGAAGAACAGACAACCAAAATATGGCACCAGAGTCCCCCTGCAGCCATTCTAGTGTCCAATTACCTGGCTATTTCGCCTCATTTACCATAAACACTAATGTGTGCATACTGCTTTACTTCTACAATGATTATTTGGATTTAATTTTTACATTTTGCAGCACATCAATGCACAAACACTAACAGACATCTGATAAACAAAACAATACTGTCTCACAATGAAAATAGACTTGGCATTAAAACTTCTCTGCCCTTGAAACTCACATTCATTGAAACAGCATTGAAACCTACACCACATCCAAAGAAAATGCATCTGGCCAGTGGTGGATAAAGATTACCTTTGGTCTGTTTTCAAATCATTGGCCCCTTGCACACAAAACAATAAATATATATGTGTTCTTTTCTTTGATACACCTTCCTGACTTTATTAAGTTATATTCCTTCTATAATACAGCATACTTGTTAGACAGAGCACATTTTAAATTTATTGTTTGAACATTTTTCCAGTAGGCTGTATTGTAGGCAATGAAAGAAAATGCATGAACCAATAATTACAAAACTGCCCAATACAGAACATTTCCATCATAAAAGCCTACTTCCACACCCAAACTATAAACAGAAGGACTGTAGCGTAAGCCATGGGCATCTTGCACAGCTTCTCACACTTATTTTCAATTTGAGATTTTTTTTTTTGGTGGGGAGCAAAAGGTCAAAAAACAGGGACACATTTTAAACATTGCTTGTATAATTTTGGAAAGTTGTTAGAATAAAATGCTGTTTTACTATCACACAAGTTACTGGCAAGTCTCGAACCCAGAATACTATACACTACAATCAGTGCAACATACCACTATGCTAACTCAGCAGTTTAAACAGCAGGAAAACTGAAACTTAATGTCTATCATTTAGTGAATTCAGTTCTCACTTCTCACCATAGCTCTCAACCTCTTGGCACAAAAAAAAAAATCTGACCAAAGCTGACAAATTGTGGTGGCTAGGGACTTTTGGCTCTTTTTACCCTGTACCAAAGGTACAAGGTTTGAGCCTAAATATTTCTAGCCACCAGGTGTATACATTGGGGGCATTTTCACACACACACCCCAGGTATTTTTCAAGCACATAGATATTTGTTAACTGCTTTACCATAACAATGTAGTCTGTGACTGTTACTGTTTTATTTTCATTCTGTGACAATTATTTATCCATAATAATAAATTTCGGCATATCATACACATTCGCTAGTTTAACTTTTTTTTTTTCATTCAGACTTTAGTGCAATAAACATGTTTTAGTAGATCAATTGCTTCATGTTCGATTGCAGACAAAACGAGGGTCATATCACTTCTTACAGCAATCTTAATAACCATCATCTAAATTTCCATTTTTTTTTTAAATATGATTCATATTCTTTCTCCTTATGAGAGTGTAATGTTTTCACTGAAAAACTTCTTTGGTCTGATCTTTGTTAAAACAGGAAAGCACACCTACCTCATCTACACCTACATTATGAAGAGAAGTACATTCCAAAAGAATTTCAACATCAGTTCATGGAGTCAGTGAAAGAAAGCAACCTTTATTTATGACATGACATGGCAAGCTTCCTGGACCTTCCAGTCTTTTATGCACATTTTATTCAACAAACTCTCCCTTTCCTGCCTGTGACCTCTCTCGATATTCTTTTGTGAGGTAGACAGAAATCCCCAGAGTAAAAGTGCTATGATTACAAAGCAGCAGCTGTCAGAAGGCAAAATGGGAGACTGTGCATTATATAAAAAGAGAGGTATGACTAGTTGAAACAAGTCCTAGCCAAAATTAAAATGGTTACAGGTGAATAATGTAAATAAAATAGCTTGGTCATAGGTTGAGGCCTGCATTTTGTAAGAGTGGCATACTTCTGTAAATTCAGTCTGCTACAACAATTTTACATAAAATATCCCCAAAGTATGTTTCCAGTGGCAAAATATGAGAAATGTTAAGTCCTTTCAAAAGGACTTCCTAATGCTGCCCGGAACAGCAAGCTTATGCCTGAAAGAACAAACAGCATGCAAGATACAAAATCTAACAATCTAGATCAAAACATCAGAAATGGTGCAGAGTCTGACATATCAGCCATGAGAAGGCCTAAAGAGTACTCTTTTGAAGAGAACACACACACACACACACACACACACACACACACACACACACACACACACACACACACACACACACACACAGTCTAAATCAAAACATCACAAATTGTGTAGAATCGAGAACACACACACACACACACACACACACACACACACACACACACACACACACACCTTACCTAAAGCAAAGTCCCGAACTCGGATTTAAACTTAGCTTCCAAACGGCAAAGCAGCATTCGTCCCTACTTCCGAAATGACAGCAAAGTGCAAAGCTGTCTGCAGAAGCCAACATTAAAGCAGTTTCTTCTGTCCGAGCTAGCAATCCCAGCATTCTTCCAAAGTCCCTTGTAAATGGCCGAAACGGCAGCAAAAAATGCAATTAAAGCCGGTAAAGCAGTTCCCTTCTAAAACGTCTGAAACAGCATTCTTCTTTTGAATTCACTTCCCGCCTGCTGCCAGCCAGCCGGAAATGATGACGTGAGCTACTTGAGCTAAATTCCGACTGGCTGGTAGTGTTAACGGAGCTGACATCATCGCGCACGTGATGACATCAGCTCCGACGGTGCGAAAATTAAAAAAAAAAAAAAAAAGCAAAGAAATCAGAAATGAAGGGGTGCCACTCGGGAATCGTGGCACCCCTTCATTTGGACCCCAAAACTCAGTAAAAAACGAGTAATTCAGGATGGTTAGGAGGTCTGTTCCTAAGTCAGGGCATAATTAAAGTTCATGAAATCAGTCTTGCCTTCAGTCTTTGGGATGTGATACCACATGCTCAACTCATTCCACATGATCTACCCAGAACTGTCATTTTTTTTTACAGTTCACAAAGTTTTCATTTTATCTGTAGCATATTTAAATATGTTTGAAGAATTTTTTATTAGCACAGTTGCTCCTTCTACAACTGAAACTGTCTGTGAATCCTTATTCCACATTCCTTTAGCTTGCAAGTCTTGATATTGTACAAATTTATGTCTTTCAGTTCACACAGACTCAGTGTACCACTCAAACACAGCCAATAAGGCAAAACAACATACCCAACACACTAGTCATAGGTGACTCTATAGTCAGGCACACTGATGTCCCACTCACCAGGCTAAACAAGGAGAAGGTTACTGTCAGCTGCCTGTCAGGTGCCAGGATCCGCCACATAACCCACGCACTCAGGTCACTCCACAACAAGTACAAATATGACTCTGTCATTGTCCATGTTGGTGTGAATGACCTGAGATGTACCTCCCTGGACTACATGGAAAGAGACATGAAAGAGCTGTCTGATCTTGTAGCCCAGGCAGGTATGACCCTAGCCCTGAGTAGCATTCTGCCATCGCCCAGAATGATACCGCAGTACAAGGACAAAATGATTGACTTCAACAATTGGCTAAGCTTCTGGTGTCATTCTAATGGGATCCAGTATCTGTCTGCTTGGGATGACATGGTCAACAGACCACGATGCTTTGCCACAGATGGCCTGCACCTGTCTCCCCTGGGATTCCGGATACTGGCTAAGGCTCTTGCTGCCCCTATAGTGCCTTTTTTTAGGCAGGGTTCAAGTAACAAATTCACCAACATAACAGGAACAAGCAAGCAAAAACTGAGGGTAATGCTACTCAATGCTAGAAGTCTAAATTTCAAAATGCACTCACTCGAGGCACTCCTTAAAATGGAGAACATCAATATCTGTGCAGTGACTGAGACCTGGTTCAAGGCTCCAGAGAGTACCCCTGCACTACCACGCTATAACTCATACTACACGTTTCGGCCATGTAACCTGGGCCGAAACACCAAAGGTGGGGGTGTGTCCATATTCATTAAGGATATCCACACCTCCAGGCTAGTTGCTCAGCATAATGCATCCAAGGTTATCCAAGTGCAACTAACACTTGGCAAAACTGCAATCCAAATTGTAGCTTGCTACAGATCCCCCACCATGTCCCAGGATTCCCACTCCTCTTTTCTTGATGTACTGGAAAATATTAGGGTTCAACCAAACACTCTAATAATGGGTGAATTCAACTACCCCACCATTAACTGGGAAAACTACTCATGCACCAACTCCTTAGCGCAACGCTTTCTGGAATTCATAAACTCCAATGCCCTAGATCAACTTATCCACACCCCCACTAGGGGTAACAATATCCTAGAACTAGTCATTACCAACATGAATGACCGGTGTTCCACACCTGAAGTCAACTCCTCGTTGGTCCGATCTGACCATAAGCTAATCACCCTTGATATCCACATCCCACCCCCCATTAAGGAAACCACAGTAAAAAATGTCTCCAAAGCCAACTACATGCTTCATAAGACAGAAGTAGTGAACTTCATGACACCCATGCAGATGGACAATACAGTTACAACTGCTGAATCCTACACAAATGCACTCTATAAGCACTTACATGAGTGCATGGATCGTGCTATCCCAAACAGAACCAAGATGCTATCCTCCAAAAAAAGGAAGTCAATCTGGTGGTCCCCTGCCATAAATAAACTGTACAACAGAAGGAAGGAACTGTTGCAAAAGAGAGTAAAATCCCATGAGTGGAGGAGCTCCCTGGTCAGCCTCAGTAAGAAGCTGAGATCCCTTATAAGATCCTCCAAAGCTAGCTATGAAAATAAAATTGCCACTAATTCCAAGAACAACCACAAAGCATTCTATAGCTATGTCAAAAATCTCGATGGCAACAGCCAGATCTGTTCTGAGTTACAGCACAAAGGCACGAAAATTACAGAACCAACTGATATTGCCAACATTCTGGCAGATAGGTTCACTGCTAACTTTACCTCCCCTCACCCCCAAAAGGGCCCATATCTATACAGGAAGAATGCAGAGTCCCTGTAATCACAACTACACAGGTGAAAGCTGCACTCTCTAAAGCCAAAAACACAGCATCCATGGGACCGGACAACATCCCAGGCTGCGTTTTACACAAACTTCAGAATTAACTGGCTCCTCACTTAAGCACCATGTTCAATAATAGCCTTGCATCAGGCTTTGTGCCCACTGAATGGCGCACATCAACAGTTATCCCACTCCACAAAGGGGGAACCACCACTGATCCCGGGAACTATAGATCTATTAGCCTGACGAGCCTGGTCTGCAAGGCCATGGAACGTATAACCATGGAACTCATAAACAAAGACATTGGTAACCTCCAAACTCTGGATTCCACCCAGTTTGGGTTTGTAAAAGGCAGATCATGCCTCCTGAACCTGATAGACTTCTTTGAGGCAGTCACCAAAGCCGTAGATGAGGGTAAGGTGGTTCACACAGCCTATCTTGACCTCGCCAAGGCTTTCGACACCATCCCCCATTCTGGAATTATTGCTAAACTCAATAAACTAGGCATAAATCCCTACATCACAAGATGGGTTCCCAACTGGCTCACTGACAGAGCCCACACTGTAAAGGTTGCAGACTCCAAATCTGACCTCAAACCAGTGACAAGTGGAGTACCACAGGGTTCTGTCCTGGGACCGCTCCTGTTTGGTATCTACTTCTCTGAAGTACAGGCTAACACAGAAGGCCTCTGGCTAACAAAGTCTGCAGATGACTGCAAACTAGGAGCCATAGTCAAGTCCCCAAATGATGTGAACATCCTACAGAAGGGCCTCTCTGAGACAGATGCCTGGTGTCAGAGCCATGGCCTCAAGCTCAATGCCAAAAAGTGCAGTGTCATCCCCTTTGGTAAAAACTCTGTACCCATGAAATACCACATAGGCAGCAATTTACGTAACACCGAATGCGTGATAAGAGACCTTGGGACCCAGGTGGACAGTAGTCTCTCCTTTGATAGTCACATCGCCACAGTAGTCAGGAAGTCCTTCTACGTGGCACACCTCATCATAAAAGGGTTCTCATCCAGGAAAAAAGAGGTCATCGTTACCCTCTACTCATCACTCATTAGACAGATTATAGAGTACAATGCCCCTTTTGGAATGTACCTCACAAGACATCTGCAGCAGCTGGAAAGGCCACAGAAGTACCTCACAAAGAGGAATACTGGACTCAAACAAATGCCCTACACTGACTGTCTCAAAAAACTCCAGCTTTACTCCCTAGCATATCGCCTACTCAGAGGTGATCTCTGCCTAACATATAAAGCTGTGTCAAACCCAAAGCTGTTGGACATGCTACACCTAAAGAAATCCCAATCCTTCTGAGCTACACGCTCTAGGGACCTAAACCTTGTCACCACAATAAACAGGACATGCTGGAGGGAGAGATTCCTATCACAGAGAGTTCCCATACTCTGGAACAGGCGACCCATCTATGTCAAGCAAAGTTCTTCATTAGCACTCTTCAAGAAAAACCTTGATGAGTGGATGGGAAATAGGAAATACACCCCGGTGATCACTTCTGTGTCTCTGCTTGACAGTGGCACAGGCAAATAACTTTCTTGGGTGGCGTAAGCCAGGGAACCTTGTTGGCTAGGCTTACATAGGCCCTTGGGCCAATAGCCTAGTACCTACCTATGAACCTATGAACCTATAAGACACTGTAGTCACTGGGTCAAGCAATTTCAATAATCTATGCTATTTCTGCCATTCTCCCTTGAACAGCAACATCCTGTCTATTTGTTTCTACCTTCGCAGCTGCAGTGTGTCTTCAAATGGGAAATATCATATCAATAGCCACATATTTTGTCCATAAAATGGAGCTAATAGTAATGTGACAGTAGGCTGTAGCTGTTTCATGCTTTTCTGAGGAAGCACCTATCATCTTCTCTCTAATGGAAGGAAAGCATGGTGCAGTATCAGCACTCATGAGTCTGACTGGAGTGGGCACTTCCACATGTCATCAGTAATTTCTGAGTGTTATGGACTCATCCATTTGACTGCTTGTACACAGAGCTGCTCTAACGTGGAATTTTTTTCAAGAAGATCTTTTCCAGTATACTCTGCCCACATAGACATGATGACCTTGGCCACCTACTGCCACCGCTTTCTGGCTAGCTCTTCCAGCAATTAGGATGCTGGCTAAATCAAGGTCATTAAGCCCCTTATTTCTGTACTATGAAGCTGGTTTCTTTCTAACTTCAGGTTTACCATACAACTGTTTTACAAACATGTAGCTGATAAAAGAATCTAACAGAGCAGACTCCTTTTAACAGTGATAATTTCTTACTGGCACCCATTCAGCCACAGTCGATAGATGCTAGTGCTGGAACAGTATGGAGAGCTTCTCTTCCTTGAAAAAAGAAAATATTAACAAAAGTATCTGCTTGTTTCCTTCTTATTTTACCCTTACTTGCACAAACCTCTTCCTGAAGCTAGATCATGGGTGGCAGTTGTTGCATTTCTGCTGCAAATATAATAGATGGCCATAGACCTCAGGTTAGTTTAATCACAGATTTCTCATTTCCACATTTACTAACAACAGTTATGCATTGTTAAAGGCATCTGTAATATAGTCAGAGAGAGAGAGAAAGCTTTCTCATGGTGGGGGGGGTGGGCTTTCTAAGCTTTCCAGTATCCAAATAGAACATTGCAGGCCAGGCATTTATCTTAGAATTCTCTGACAGATGCGTTGACATCATTGATATAAACCTCTATTCTCTAAAATTATTTTGTGATAAACATTTACTTATCTCTATAATGTGGTTGCAGATGTCCTCAAGAAAACAAAACACGTGCACACACATTCACATAAACACAAATCAACCAATTAATCATGCTTAAAATATGACAGAGAGATTTTTACTAACCAAAATAATAACCTAAACAAACAAACATTAAACCCTCCATTAAATACAGACACTGAATTGTTCAGGGCTACTTGATCATAATTTGGTATTTCTCAAAATCATTTATTTTTCTTTGATGCTTATTCTTCTGTAAAGTGATAAACTTGCTAAAAAAATAAATAATATGTTCAGCATCTCTCTCAAGCAATGGATCTGTATGTGGTGAGTGGGTATCGAGCTATTGTCTAATATAATATGCATGTTTTTGTGCACTACATACATACTATACATTTTTTATTTAATTCAAGAGCAAATATCTGATTCAGTTTACCTAAACATTTGGGAACTATTACTGGGAAACTATCCAAGTATGGGAAGTGTAACTTAACAGTTTATCCCATTGGGGTAGACAGTTTTCAAAATACTGGAGCTTACAGGTGAAAAGCTGATACAACAGTAGTAACAGACCTCCAAGCAAATTGTGTAGAAGCAAAGTGTTTTAGTGAACTTTTATCATAGGTTCATAGGGTCATGGGTAAGCACTAGGCTAGCTGCTTTTGTAGGCCATTTTAAGCCTAGTAATTTTCCCTTTTTGTGCTCAAATTAACCTATCCCATTTGGTTAGAGATTGGCTTTACCCAACTCGTGGTTGATAATTATATATTACCCTAATGGGAATAACTGGGATCAAGCCATAGATAATTTGAGGGGACCCCCATGTATTGGGATAAAGTATTTAGAAGCTGCTCTGTCCATTAGTTGTACAGAGGGTAGTACTGGGGTAAATTTTCTGTTTCCCACCCATAGATCCAATTTATACTTGAATATGAACAGGGATTAACTCTGTTTTATGTGGATGGGGAGTCTGTTCCAAAGCAGCAGTATCCTCTGCAAGATATACCTGTCCCTCCAAACCATTTTGTTGATGTTGCAGAAGAGGTTTAAATCCCTAGACCAAGTATTTCTGATGCTATTTGACTTGGTGGTGTATAGTAAATACATCAGTATTGGGTCAGAGGATGCCTTGTAAGCCAAACTCAGGTCACCTGTTACCAGTCTGTAGGATATCAAGTATAGTGACAGGGCTTTGAGTCGGCCCATGAAGGATATGTTTATTAGGTCTTGTATCATTTTAGTAAGGTATCTCTGTGGTCATTCCAGCTGTTGCATGTGTCTGGACAGATACATGCCAAATGGGCAATTTTTATTAAATAATTAGCCTATAGAGGGTTGAATAAACGGGGGCAATGACATCCCTATATCTAGACACAATCCCTTTGTTTATAAGCTATTCAAAATAAAGTTAGGTCACTGTCCACATAAATTGTGAAATTCCAAACAAATGGGTCAACTCTTAAGGGTATATTGTCAATGTGGCAGATGACTTCCCAAAGGATACAACCATGCAGTTTTTGGCATTTAATTTCAGTCCATGATTTTGGCACCAGCTATTTATTTGAGGCAAACTTTTCTGCAGGACGGCTAAGTCATTTGGGGATTCAATGACTGTTCCTAGTTTGCAGTCATCTGCAAACTTAGTCAGTGAGAGCCCTTTAGTATTGGCTATTACTTCAGAAATGTAGGTGCCAAACAGGAGAGGTCCCAGTAAAGAACCTTTGGGGATTCCACAGGTGACTGGTCTCTTTGTGAAGGTAACTTCCCCTATTTTGATCTCCTGCATCCTATCTGTGAGCCAGTTGGCAATCCAGTGGGTGACACAAGGGTTTATTCCCAGCTTATTTAGCTTTCTGCTATGCCTAAATACAAAATTGTGTCAAAAGCTTTGGCCAGGTCAAGGTATGTGGTATAAAACAAGTGAGTCCGTGACAATCTGTACTGGCACAGATCCAAAACCACATTAAGTGGTGTAAAAAAACACCAACTTTTACTATATACAGTTAAGCATTTTCATCCATATTGAACTTCATCAGAACCAAATTCAGATGCCCACAATTACTGAATTTATACTATATAAGAAATCATTCAATTAAATGTTTAAAGTGACAGAAACACTCAACATACACTCCCTTTTAGTAGATATACAATAAATCTTAGCAACTAAAACTCAATAATTATAACAAAGTTATAAAAAAGTGAAATGCATTAAAAACTCATAAGCAATAATACAATTCATAGAAAAAATTAACAATTTCATGAGTGCCATTATAACTTTTCACTGCAACTTTTCAATACAGGAATAACTGAAATATGTTCATTTAGACTGTAATGAGGCCCAGCATCCAACCATTTTTGCCAGACTGATTTTTGATATTCTAAAAGATTCTCTCGGTGGCCACCCCTTGGGTCAAAGGGGACTAATTCTAATATACCAAATGATAATCTTGTAAACCATTTACAAGTCAAAGTATGTCTATATAGGTTTTGTTTTCACGTTTTTCTCAATATCGCAATGATGTTCATACATTCTTTTATTGAGTGCCCTGTCTGTCTTCCCTACAGAAAAATAGAAGCAGGTTTAACAAACTGCCAGATATACAACTCCCTTGCTTCTGCAGTTTCCTTTTTGAAATGTAATGGTATACATAGTCCACCAGAAAATCTCAATTTAACCACCTCTGAATCTATAATATAAGAACAAAATTTACAAGAGCCACATTTTGTGGTGCCCTTAGATTGTTCTATTGATGTCATAATTCTATCTTTCTCTTTATTATCAAATCTAGTCTCTTTTTCCAGTAAATTCTTCAAATTATTCCATGTTTTGTATACAAAGTTTTCACCAATACTTTCAGGATCTGGATGACAAACACTTAAAATACTCCAATGCTTTTTAATAATGGTTTCTATCTCTTTCATTCTTGCATTATTTTCTAACACCAATGTCTTACTGAAAGTGATGTTTTTATATTTTGCATTATCCTGGATCTCTTCTTTGTTGTTTACTTCAAAGATCTCATTCCTTGTACTCCTTTTGATGGTGGGTAATTTACCACCAAGAAGGGGTTTGAAATCAGTTGCCCTTCATTTTATTTCTTCAAACACATCTAAAATTAACTTCCAAGGATAACCTCTTTATAACAACATATCCATTAACAATAACCCTTCTTTATGAAAAATGTTGTTCTCAGTATTCATCCTATATAACCTAATGAACTGCTCTTTACCTAGACCCTTCTTCATTTTTTGGAGAGTGATGGCTTTGAAAATGTAGGTAGGAATTACTAAAAGTTGACTTCCTAAAAAATGTTAGACAAATTTTCCATTATTATTGTAAATACTGATGTCTAGGAAATTAACTTTAGTTCTTGAAATAGAAGAGTAAAGTTAAAAAATATGTTTATTGTTATTAATGTAATTTAAAATTGATTAAACAACTCATTTTTCCTCTCCATAAAATAAAAATATCATCTAAAAATCATACATAAAGTGTACAAAATCTAAACAAAATCACTATTGAAGATGAACAACAAACAAGAAATTCAGGATAATACAGAATATGAAAACTTAACTTTTAGTAAGCCATTGGTGTTAGAATATGATACAAGAATGAAAGAGGTGGAAAACATTATTAAAAAGCATTGGAGTATTTAATTGTTTGTCATCCAGATTCAGAAATTATTGGTGGAAAAAACACTTAATCATATACAAAACAGAATACTTTGAAGAATTTACTGGAAAAAGACATTAGATTTGATAATAAGGAGAAAGACAGAATTATGGCATCAATAGGACAACCTAAGAATACCACAAAATGTGGCTCATTTAAATTTTGTTCGTTCTTACATTATAGATTCAGGCATGGTTAAATTGAGATTTTCTGACAGCATATATACCATTAAATTTAAAAAAGGAAACTGCAGAAGCACTTGAGTTGCGTATCTGGAAGTTTGTTCCACCTGCTTCTGTTTTTATGTAGGGAATACTGAGAGGGCACTCAATAAAAGAATGTATGCACATCATTACAATATTGAGAAAAAATGTGAAAACAGTACACTGTATAGACATACTTCCACTCGGAAAGGATTTACAAAATTTTCATTTGGTGTATTACAAATTAGTCCCCTTTGACCCTAAGGATGACCATTGGCAGAATATTTTTAGAATATCAAGAATTGTTGTGACAAATACATTTGGATGCTGGGTCTCATCCTTGTTTAAGTGAACATATTTGAATTGTTCCTGTACTGAAAAGGTACAGTGAAAATTATAATGACCCTCATGCAAATGATGTTTTTCTATGAATTGCAACATTTCTTATGACTTTTTAATGTATTTTGCTTTTATAGCAATTTTTGTTATCATTGTTGAGTTTTAGAGGCTAAGATTTATTGTATATCTATTAAAAAGGAGTATATATTGAGTGTTTTTTTTTCACTTTAAAAATGTAATTGAATGATTTGTTATTTAGTATAAATTCACTAATTGTGGGCATTTGAATTTGTTTCTGATGAAGTCCTATATGGATGAAAACACTTAACTGTATGCAATAAAATGTGGTGCTTTTTACACCAGTTCATGTGGTTTTGGATCTGTGCCAGTACAGATTGTCAAAGGTTCACTTGTTTTATACTTGTTCTGGACTGTTGGGTCATATTTTTTAGTTCAAATATGTAACATCATCCATATGTCTACCATTTAATTTGCAAATAAAGGTTACCTAATTCAATGTATTGTTTCGTCAATAATGCTAAACAATAACACCTAAATTTATTCTAACCTGGGTTGAAACATCCAGAAACTGATGTGCTATCATATGACAAATTCCATTTAATTTAGTAGTGTGACAGTAATATGATGAAAAATGTATCATATTTGTTGGATACTACCACAGAACCATTTGATATTACTTAAACCATAATTAATATCTAGAACTCTCAGATGATATTTTCTTGTATGGTATATTTTAGAGTTTGTAACTTTATGATTTTAAACTTATTTTTAGTGTGTAGGATTTTGTTAGTGTCTTTTGATATTTAAATCATACATGTTTCAGCCTTCTTATGGCATCATCAGCACAGCATAAGTGGAATGTTTGGCTATTTTTAGTTTGTTGGTTGGGATATTTTGCAGGCACCCTAATGGTTATAGATATCAGCTGGGTAAGACAACCCTGTGTTTCTAAAGGTTAGCCAAACATCCCACTTATGCTGTGCTGATGATGCCATAAGAAGGCTGAAACATACATGTCCACAGCTAATGGGGTTTGGCTTTATTGGCCTGAATTTGTCCATACACAGACTCAAAAAGAAAAAAGTCATGGACATTTAGAATTTGCCATATAGCTGAAACACCTGATGTCCTTAAATGGTCATTTGATATATCCCATGTTGCCTCTAATACAAGAGGTTTAAGGAATCACACAGTGGGAAGTCTAGCCTTGCTAGATTTTGGTTTTTAGCGACTGATTTTTCTGTGTGACCTTTTTCCTCATTGTTTTATATTTAAATCATGGTTTGATGTTACTGTGTTAAGTATGATGAGGTTCTTATTGTTTAAAAGGATGAAAGTGCCTACTTGGATAAATAAAAGTGCAGGTGTACTTATTCTGCATTTTTATGCATGCAAATATTATAAATTACTTACTGAAATATAAGAAATAATTGTTTCAAGATATGCATAGTTTTAGTAATGTTGATCTACATACTATGCACATCATAAACTCTCTAATCAGCCAAAAATATTATTTTAAAATCTTATTACATTTCCAGATAACATAAAATAAAGCAAAAGTACACACATGGAAAGTCTAAAAATGAACACTATATCACCTAAAAGAGCCACTCTGCCTAAATCCAACAAATCACCGGATTCCAAATCTAACATTATTTTTTAAAAATGTTATCTAAACATATTAAAAGTAAACCTTATAATACAGCTGTATTTAACAGCCCTCTTCACACTACTGAATTAAAACCAAAATCTTAATCTTAAGCCAAATGTCATATACTCATGAGGCTTAATGTTATCTTATGATAAGGAACATTCTGAGACCATTATTCTGATTAAGCGAAACTTTGAAAAAAAATTAATTTGTTTTCATCTGAGGTGATATCAAGCAATACACAGATAAGGGCTAATCAGCTTTTGAGACTCTTGTTGTCTAATTTTTAATTGTCAAGATCTATTCTCACTATTTAGTGACAATCATATATCTGTAGCCATAAATTAGCAAACCTTAAGGTAGTGATAAAATAATGGAGCATTTTACAATTAGGTATGGTTTCTCTGCTTCACATACTTTTGTAATATGTTTTTTATAGATACCCATACCCAGTTACCTGATTGCAATTGTTGTTGGGGCATTAGAGAGCAGGTAAGCCATATGTCTTATAAATGTAAAATTTGTAAAAGTAGTTAGTGTGTTTTTAGGCAATGTTGGCATCACTGACACTTCAGTTTCAATCTGTGTTCTTATTATTGATGGTGACCAAATCAAGGATATTCTTCTTCTTTCCTTTGTATGCCTTTTACTTTGCCCTTGTCTGGACCACGACCTCTAGTTCTACTCATCCACACAAAAAGAAGCTCTCACTCTCTGAACTGTAGACTGAGGACACAGACCACTCTCAGCCTGCTCTTTAACATACACGCATATTCTGTAAATGTTGATGTAACTGTGCAAACATATTCTGCACATATTGGTATAGTTGTGTTCATATTTTCAGTGTGTGTTAGTATAGTTTTGCACACATAGTCTGCACAAGTGTAGGTACAATGGTACAGAAGTGCAGACAAAGTCTGTGTGTGTTGGTACAATGGTACAGTTGTGTACACATATTCTGCACATACTGGTATAGACGTGCTCAGATATTGAGCACGTGTTGATATATTAGTGCACACATATTCTGCTTATGTCAGTATAGTTGTGCTCACATATTCAGTATGTGTTGGTATAATTGTGTACACAATGTGCACATGTATTAGTACAATGGCACAGTTGTTAACACATAGTCTACATGTACTGGTAAAGTTGTGCACACATATTCTGCATGCGTGTTTCTATAGTTGTGTACATATATTCTGCAAATGGTATAGTTGTGCCCACATAGTCTTCACATGTGTTGGTACAGTTCTGCACACATAGTCTGCACATTCATTAATACAGTCTATACTACTGTTTGACATGATATATATGCTGTGGAGTGCATCACTTTACTTATTGGAAAATCAGTGGAGTCAGGGATGTGATTGGCAATAACACCTGTTGCTCACATGATCACTTGACTTGTACCTGTGTGCCCTTAGCATTGCACATGATATTGGTAACTGATCATCTGGAGCATTCTTAGGGTTCACATCTGCCCAGTGTGCTAGGCTAGGTGCTGCTTCTGCTGGTCACTTTTCTGTGGGTGCTGCTTCTGTGGTCACTTGTCTGTGGATGCTGCTTCTGGTGGTTAATTGTCTGTGGGTGCTGCAGTATACTGCAGTCTATGGCAAACCACCATGACATATAACATGCTACACACCAGTAAGAGTTTACTGGCTGTGTATTGTGGATATGGAAGAATGCCCCTAGCTGTAACCAGACACATAATAAGTGTGCTTAAAATATGAAGTCACGTGCATGGCACAGAGCATCTGCTCATCTAGTGTACTTTAACCAGATGCTGTAATGCATTCATTGGGCACAGCTGCATAAGGTTGCTAGTGTCACCTGTGTAGAAAGGATGCCTTGTGAGTGTGATGTGAGGGAGCCAGTGATGTATTGTTTACATATCTTGCCCATGTACTATTTCCATATTATCCCTTGAAGTGTTCACTTGTTTTCTTGCCCTGGCTGAATGGCTAATACAAATGGCACATTGGAGACTTCTAACTCACATAAGAGTATAACTGACTACATAAATGAGTGGTCCTACTCCAGAAATAAGAAATGCTTTTGTTGTATGTAGTTTTTGGTGGTAAATGTTTACTTAAGCTTGTATACCTGTGAAACTAAGATGTTATTTTCTATTTGTTAGACTTTAGATATTAGATGCTTACCACACCACCTTCTGAGGAATGTCTTAAATATTCAAGGACAATAACTGTGACCCTCATAACTGAAAAAGTGCAAATATGGAGATATATACTAATTCTGAATTTGTGCTTTGAACTCTTAGAAGTTGCATTATTGTGTATCACACATTTGACATGGAGTCCAGTTTATGCAGTTTAGAAGTTTATTCTTCTTTCTTTCGTGCTAAACATGATGATATAGATACAAACTCTCAATGCTAGAATATTTTTCTAATGCCTTTCCCAGTATTAATAATACTAGTTTAGGTCAGAAACAGGAATCAGCCAAGAGAATGGGGATGTTTACCTACCTAAGTTATCCATTCCGGCCATGATTCCTGTTGTTGGTAAGGTTCCATGTACAGACGGCACAGATGGTTGCAAAGACCTTGCAGTTCCACTCAGTTACCACCAAGACCACCACCACCACCACCAGTTAGTTACACTCATTCCTGCCAAGTTGCTCAACGTTTGCCAAGACTACAGAGGTGGTCAGGAGGTTGAAAATACTATGTTTGCAATATTGAAATCAAGCAGAAAGATCAGTGACTGTAAGAAAAAAAGTGAAAATAACATTTGCAATTCACACTGTATTGATATAACACTTGAGAGACATCAAAGGCATTACATGCAATGTGGGTAATTGGAGCACTTTAGTCACAGTTACCTCAGAATGACTAGAGAGGGGATACTGTATAACATGTTGAACATTAAGTTGTTGAAGTGACTTAATATCATACATCTTAACATCGTCTGTCCTGCTTCATGCACACCAACTTCTCTCTTGTTTTTCACATCCTAAACAGCAAGCTGAAATGGGCATCTGTGGTAATTCAGTGTACCCCATAAACCTATAGTCTTTCTCAGTCCTGGTTCTTGGTTGCAAAAATTCCAGTCAGGGTTGCTAGCACCCTTGTACTGGTTAAGTACATAGCATCGGAGGCAAGAGGGACAGACAGCCAGCATAGCTGTATACAGAAGATAAGCTGACTTATTTGGTAAGGGCCTTGTGATCTACCTGTTAGTACTCATCATTATAGGCTGCTGCATACACTGAGGCATAGTTTAGGAGTCTTGCCTCCCCCTTCTCCAGATGAGAATGATGCTCAGACCTCCCCACATGCCTAGCCTGGCATTCATTCAGAGCCCTGGTCTCCACCAGAATTATGAGGAACACACCACACATGCCCGCACTTTATGCCATTCCTCCTCACAAATAAGGGTGAGCAGATAAAGCACCATAATTCCTCTCTCTTTCTCTCCCCCCAAACCAGCTCCTGAAGGTGATTAAGTTGCTACTCAAACTTTAGTCACATGGGTCACTGATAGGGATTTTTTTCATCTATGCTAAAACAGGTGGCACATGCGCATCACTTTCTAGTTCTTTGTTGTAACATCCCAGGATCAAAGCCATATTCTACTATACATTGCTAAATGAACTGCCTTAAAGAAGGTTCTCTGGATGTGTAAACTATGTTTCATTTTGGCCATATGTTTTCAACTGCTGTAGCTGATACTGAAAGTGAGTTGATGCCATTAAATCTATCTAGGCCTAAGCATGTGAAATGTATTATTTTGCACTTGGCAAGATGTAAACATTAGTGTGGTGATTTATAGTTCTGATGAGAAAGACCATGTATTGCAAATGTTGTGTGGTGATAATTACAAATATAATGGGTGATCTGATTGCTGGGAAAGACTCTGATATTAAAGTGAATGTGATTGAGTGCAAAACATCTCACAAATCTCAAGTCACAAATGACATATAGACACGTTTGCAAGTTATTCAAATGCACAAAAGGTAAATGGCACTTAATTTGCCTTATTGTGACACTGTCCATTTGTTTGATGAATCAGGTTTGCATTGATATTTATCTCATATGAGATATAAATACATGTCTGTTCAGTACAATGGATTTGTATTTTATATATTTATTTACCAGTGTAAACATGATGACTGATTGAGCAAGATCCATTTGTATCAGAGAACCAGGAGAAAATGAGCACCACAAAATAAAATTAAATACACTATAACCGTCTTTGAAACTTATGCTCACTCATAAAGGATATAATCTAATAACAGTAAAGTGAATTTACGTGAACACTGGCTATAATTAAACAATATAAAAAGTAAATGGCATATAATGCAAACAGAAGTTGCGGAAGCAGAGGTATGCAAGATACGGATGGATATACAATGATGACAAATCTAAAGCTGAAAGAAATTGTGTGAACAAAGGAAAAAAAGGAACACACAATAGTGTAATGAAGATGAATAAAAAGTAAGAAGAAAAATGATTAACAGATTACTCATACTTTTAAAGAGGCCACAAAATTCCGTGTCAAAGGTTGGCAGACAATAAACTTGACAGTGGACCACGTTGCTGCCACTAGAATACTTCTAGAGTCCACCACTTTCCAGAAAGCCACTGAGGAAGCCAAAGCTCTGGTAAAGTGGACCTTAATCCTCCCTGACAATGATTTGTTATAGTGAGAATAGCAAAATTAAATAGCACGAGACAATCATCTAGAGGCTGTCTGCTATGACACTGGTTGCCTTTTTTCTAATCTTCACTGGAGACAAATAGCTGATTAGCTTTCCTGAAGGATTTAGTTCTGCCACGTAGTATCTCAAATGCCTGTGCACATTCTGAGCATGTAAGATTCTTTTTCCACTTGTTTTTAGCTTCTGGAAGGAATAGAGGGGAGTTTAATAGATTGGCTGAAGGTAAACAATGAAACCACATTAGGCATAAAAGAAGGATTTGCGGTCAAAGAAACCCTGTCCATGTGAACAATTTGGTTGTTTTGGCTCACTATAGGAGCCTGCAATTTAGAATTCAGAGCAATGAATAATACAGTTCTCCCAGTCAAGAAGCTCAAATCAGCCAAATGAGCTGGTTCAAATGGAAAAGTATTAGGTAAAAGATGATTTTTGATAGATGAGTAAGAAAGACCAGATGATAATAACTCACACAAATAATCAGGAACCAGAGGCATCCAGGCCTTAAATAGGTCCTGGTTCTTAGAATAGCACCAACTAAAAAATCTGTTCCACTTACACACATAAGATTTTATCATAGCAGATTGTTTTAGCCTCTTTTAGTTCCTACTGCATGTCTCTAAAAGCTATCAAAACTGTATCAGCCAATCAAATGAAGTTTTTTCAGGTTGGGGTCTATCAAACAATCCCTGTCTTGTGTCAATAAATCCTGTTTGCTGCAAAGCTTGTGGTAGTAGCCTTTGGTCAATTTCCAAAGAAGGGAGGACCACTGTTTCAAAAAGGGAGTCACCACCACCACCTATGCAGAGTCCTTATAGATCTTTAGAAGAACTCTTGTTATAAGGGGAAACAGTTGAAAATCATACAGAAACATTCCCATCCATGACAATTAGATGACATCTGTTTTCTGGGTCTGTTTGCAAAGAATCCTAGAGCAGAATTTCTTTAAGTGTTGGTATTGAAAGGAAGTAAACAGATCTAGCTGAAGAGTTTCCCACAGTTGGCTCAATTCCTGGAACACTCCCAGGTGTAAATTCAATTCATGTGGGTCTACGTGGTCCTGCTCAGCTTGTCTGTTACAATATTTTGCTCTGAAGGCATTTATGTGGCCTGAAGATTCAAATAAAGCTAAGTTGCCACCTCCCAGGCTACTACGGCAAGTCTGTAAAAAAGGTAAGATCTGGTACTCCCTTCTTTGTTTATATATGTACTTTCATCCCTTTTGATACAGCCTCCCCAAGCAAAGTCTGAAGCACCTCTTATAACAGATTGAGAAGGAGGTATAAGGGAGCTGGGAGCCCTTTGATTAAGAGAGAAGTGCTCCACCCACCACAATACCTCTCTTGTCACAAATCCTATCTCTGGAATCTGAAAAGGTAGAGGGTGTTGATGCTGAGACCAGACTGGCCTGAGTTACCACTGATTTTTTTTTAATGTGAAGTCTGGCCAAGGGAATCTTGGTAATCACAGAACCCATGAAACCCAGAATCCTGAAAAATCCTTGACAGGTACTGCAGATTGGTTGGAAAAGCTTGGGAAGATTTTGTGGTACAGTTCTACTTTGTCCATTGGAAGAAAAACTCTTTATAGATAAGTATCCTTCAAAAACTATTTTGTATGGAAAGATGAGTTTAATCCACTGACTGAACAGGAGTTTCTTGACATATGTTAGAGAATCTTCACAACCGGAAAAATACTCTACAAAGATAAGACAATCCAGCAAATATGGAAATATGTGAATGCCTTGAAGTCTGCAGTAAGTAATTAATGGATCCAGAAAAGTTATAAATACTCTTGGTGCAGGGTAAAACAGTGAACTTATAATATAAGCCAGATACATAAATCACGTAAATCATAAGAAACACCTGATATCTTTGCCAATAGGAATGTGATGTTAGGTATAGTTTGTGTCTAACATTACAATGAAGTATAAAGGTGGAGAGGTAACAGAGTTATTATTTATTTATTTATATTTGTTGACCGGGAGTGTCCGACTGGATGTAGGTCCATTTTCAGCGGAGGCCCTGGGAGAAAAGCTCCACAGTTAAAATAAACAGACAGTAGTTACATTGGATTACATAGCAATTAACAATTTAACATAGCAATTACTTACAACATACTTACAGATGAAGAACATAGTACATCAGTAGACAACTAGAATCTTTATCTGTGAAGTACATAACAGACATTAACAAATGTTACAATAAGAAGTTCCTGCTGTATAATAAGTACTAGACTTATGAGCATCTGAGCTTGCTATAATCAAGGTAGTGGAGTGGAAAGAAAGGTAGTGGTTGGATGGTTAGAAGAGATAACATTTTGAACTTTGGAACCTTGACAGAAAGATTGAGAAAAGATATGTTTCAGACTGGTCTACAAATTCCCTCTTTATTTGGCACTGGAAAAATCCTTGAGTACAAACCTTTGCCCATCTGATCTAAGGACGCTAGTTTTATGATCCCTTGAGATAACATTTGCTCCAAAATTGGAGAAAATGGAGATGTTTGATTCACAGGATGAGGCTAAATCCCCGGAGAAGGAGGGAATTACTCCCATTGTCATCTGTACCCTTGTAGGATGATTTTCAGAGCACATTTGTTTGATTGTATCTAATGCCACTGGGGAACATAAAGTCCCAGGCTGAGGGAAATATTGCCAGGGTAGGGGTAGGGGAAGAACAGACAAGTAGTCATTCAAACTTTAGGACTGACCTTGGTTTGGGGAGTCTTTCCTTTCTTTTTGTCACCTGTTTGCCATTGTTTTTTTAAATCTTGTTTGTTAGCACCTTGCTGCTTAAGTTGCTTTTTGGGGAAAAAAAAGGTGTTAGGATAGAAAATAAGTTTTTATTGAACATGGAAAAGGAGGGTTGGAAAATCTGGGTCACCTCTTGAATCAGTTGCCCTCTTTCATCAAATCTCTAAAGTACATTAGCAATAGAAGGGCCAAACAGAGCATTCTAGTCAAGGGGAGAAATTAAAATCTCAGTTTTAACATTTTCTGGTAGGTTTTGAGAAAATAACCCAGAAAATCTTCTCATAAGTAATCACGTAGCAGCAGTTCTGGAGACAGCATAAGCAGAATCATAAGAAGACTTTAAAGAGTATTTGATTACATGAAATGGAGACACAATTTAGGCACCTCAAAACATAGAAGGTTAACAGTTAGCATTTTCATATTCTCCAAGGAACCCAGGGAGGGGTGGCTCATGCTATAGGACTGCAGCCTCTCCCCCCACCTAGAAACAAAGAAGAAAAGGGAAATAAAACAGAAAAGAAAAATAAAATGAAAGAGTCCAGCGCTCCAAGCATGTGTGCTGTGCTTTGAGTTCTGGGTACTCTCTCAGAACTCCAGACTGCTCTGCCAGGCAGTCCGGATAAGGGAGAACAGCATCCCTGCCCTGTGGCCCAGAAGTCTGTGCGGTGATGACGACCGCGGAACAGAATGACACAGGACTGCATTATCAGCAGGCTGGGGCTTCCAGCCTACTCTTGCAGGAAACCAGAATCATCGGCAGGCTGAGAAAACTACCAGGAGGACCGGAAACCCAGCCGTTAGCTTGCGTGGGCTGAGAGTGGATTTCTGTGTAGACAGGAACAGGGACTACTGCAGGCTCACGGGCTGAGAGTGGATTTCTTTGTAGATGGGAACGGAGACTACTTCTGAACTAATTCAGTTCAAAGAAGTGTGTGCGGAACAGGGACTACTGCTGAACTAATTCAGGTCAAAGAAGTGTGTGTGTGTGTGTGTGTGTGTGTGTGTGTGTGTGTGTGTGTGTGTGTGTGTGTGTGTGTGTGTGTGTGTGTGTGTGTGTGTGTGTATAAAATGCCCCAGAGACCACATGGTGGTGGGTAGAGAATACCTCAGTCTTGAATCCTGTACCATGGATGCAAGTGGCAAGGGCCTGAATTACCTACCCACCACCATTTGTAAAAAAGTTTGCAGATTTTTGCCTCATATTTGTTCTGTTCCTCATAAAAGCTGTGGTTTCTGTATGTTTGTTTTTACTTACAGAGTCAGTACTGCAGTGGTGCACTGGTAGCATTATTGCCTGACAGCTACAGGTTCGCTGGTTTGATTCTTGGCTGGGATGCCTGTGTGGAGTCTGCATGTCCTCCCATCTCATATTTGTTCTGTTCCTCATAAAATCTGTGGTTTCTGTAGGTTTGCTTTTCTTTGTGCAGTGGTGCACTGGTAGCATTGTTGCTTGATAGCTACAGGTTCTCTGGTTTGATTCTTGGCTTGGGTGCCTTGTGTGTGGAGTCTGCATGTCCTTCCATCTTACAAAGACATCTGTCTGCAGTGTTTCTCCCTGGGCCTCTGCTGAAAATTTGCTTTTGTTCCAAGTCAGACTTTCCTGATTAACAAATGTTAAATAAATAAAAATAACAGGCATTTGAATTTCAGACTTCATACTCTTCAGAAAGTACATGATAACACAAAACATTTTATTCTAGCAATTTTCTAAGTTTATAACATGGGTATTTGAAATTTGTCCCTATTTTTGGGACTGTATCCCCCCATTATTGGTTTCATCCAGTTTTTGTGTGCTAAGGTTGAGAGCTATGGTGAGAACTGAATTTGCTGAATATGTTTGGGGGTTGTATTTCCCCATTATTAACTTTGTTCAGGTGTTTTGTGCTAAGAGGTTGACAACTATGGTGAGAACTGACTTCAGTAAATGGTAGCCATTTAAGTTTGTCTTCCTCTCTTTTACAAAGCTGATTTGGCATAGTGGTATGCTGCTCTGACTGTTTTGCACAGGGTCCTGGGTGTAAGACTTGGCAGTGAAATGTATGGTGGTAACACAGCATGTTATTCTAGCAACTTTCCAACATTATACAAGCAATGTTTAACATGTGTCCCTGGATTTTGGGCCCCCCCCAAATAAATTTTGGCTTTTTCCAGATTTCTTGTGCTGCAAAGTTCAGAGATACAGCTGAGTGTCAAGTAGATTTTACAAGGAGCTGAGAGCTGCAGGGGAACAAATGTTTAGTGCTGCTTATGCTGAGTCGGCTTGCATTGTTAATAGCAGAACAGGTAGTATACTTGCTTTTGATGAAGAAGGCTGTAGGTTCTACTCCCACAGTAGATAGATGCATTGCTCATACTGTACTATGTTGTAAAGGGGGTAGATGCTGCAGTCCTTTTTAAGTTCATAGGTTCATAGGTAAGTACTAGGCTATCTGCCCAAGAGCATCTATAAGCCTAGCCAGAATGTGTTGGCTTTCGCCACCCTCTTAGATTAGATACCTAGTAACTATGAACTTGTTATCAGTTTGCCATCCATTCCCTATTGCGATATTACTAGCTTATTATTTTTTTAATGCAACATAGGCAATGTATTCCTCAAGGGCAACAGGCACTTTATTTGTAGATGAAACAATGACATATAAAGTTGTTTGCTAGCAGCATGCAGCATAGGCAGTTTATTCCTCAAGGACAACAGGCACTTTATTTGCAGATGAAACAATGACATATAAAGTTGGTTGCTAGCAGCAACCTCTTCATTAGTTACAGATTTCTTTAATGTGGCGTTTAGATGACTTTTACTTCTTCAAAGATTGTGCATATTTTCTGATACTGGTGGACAGTAGAAGTCTGAGTAGACTTTTATGATGGAAATGTTCTGAACTGGGCAGTTTTGTCATTATTGGTGCATGCATTTTGTTTCATTGTTTACAGGAAAAATGTTCAAAACAATAAATTTAAAATGCCTTCTAACAACTGTATTGTATTGTATAAGGAATATAATTTAATACAATCAGGAAGATGTATCAAAGAGCATGTGTATGTTTCGTCTTCAAGGGGCCTATGATTTGAAAACAGCCCAAAGTTAATCTTTATCTGCCACTGGCAAAATGCATTTTCTTCGAATGTGCATTTCAATGCTGTTTCAATGAATGTGAGTTTCAAGGGCAGGGAAGTTTTAATGCTAAGTCTATTTTCATTGTGAGACTGCATTACTTTGTTTAGCAGATATATATTAGTGTTTGTGCTGTAAAATGCAAAATAAAACTTTAAACGAAGTCCAAATCATCGAAGAAGTAAAGCAGTATGCACATTACAGTGTTTTTGGTAAATAGGGTGAAATAAAGAAGGAATGGGACATTGGAACTGCTGCAGAGGGGAGGCTCCATTCAACCATGATTTTGTGAGGGGGAAGGGCAGCAAATTCAAAGACAGCCCCGACTGAACTATACCTCTCAACTGTCCATATTTTTGCTTCTTATTTTTGGTTTGTTCCTCATAAAATGTGTGGCTTTCTTGCAAATCATTTAGGAATTAAGTAATTAAATAATGACAGACATTGACTTTCAGACGTCATAACCTTCAGAAAAATGCATGCTAAAGCAAGACGTGTTATTCTATCAAATGTCTTGAGTTTATACAAGAGCAATTTTTAGTACTGTTTGTATGTTCCCCCAATATATTTGGCCTTGTCCAGATTTCCTGCATTAAGAGGTTGAGAGGTGCGTGTAAATAAATCGCTTTATAGAATTAGGAATATCAAAACCTGTCAACTGTCCCCAGTTTTGGCTCAAAATGTTGCTCTCCCCCTAATAATGCCTCTGCAAAATGGCAATTTTGAAAGAAAACGTGGAGGGTTTACAATTATAAATAACTGTAATGATCAGAGTTATAGATTACTTTTATTTCAGAAATGCATGTAGATGCTCTTATTTTGTCAGCTGCTCAAGTTAACAGTACTAATATTAAAAAGGTGTCCCTTCTTTGACAGGTTCCCAGCTGGATTGTGTGGCAAATTTATATTTTTGCATCACAGCTTTGGTCCGTTTTTCATAAAGTTGTGGTTTTCTGGCAAATTAGTGGCAAATCATTAAAGACTGAAGTTAGAAAAGTTTATAAGAGCAATATTTAAAAATTGTTCTTATTTTTGGGCCTGTGTCCCACTTCTATGTATGGTTTTGTCCAGATTTCCTGCTCTGAGGTTGAGAGGTATGAGCATAGGCACCGGAAGCAGTTAAAGACTGGGGGGGGGGGGAGGGTGACAGGGGCACTTAGTGAACTAAAAAGGGTAATTTTTTATAACTATTTGCTACCACAACATAAGTTCACTTGGAGGACATTTTATGTTTAGCCAATTCCCTTTTGGTGCTTGAATTAACATTTTCTGATTGGTCTTAGCTATCCCCATGGCTGATAATTGTATATTAGCCCTAGTGAGAACAAATGTGATCATACCATAGATAATTTGAGGGGGCCATGGAAGGGATGCAGCATTTAAGAACTGCCTCGATCCATTAGTGGCATGAGGGAAAATCCTGGAGTATATTTTCTATTACCCATCCTTAGATTCAAGTTGCATTTGAATATGGATGGATGAGCTTTGCTTTATTTTTATGGATAGTCTGCAACTAAATAACTAATTTAAAATGCCTTCTAACAACTGTATTGGTAGCCTCTGATATATATATCCATCTCTCTACAACATTCAGTTTAGATACCTCAACTGAGTATTTCTGATGCCATTTGTCTTGCTGATGTTCAGAAGGTCCATCTGTATCATGTCGGAGGATGCTTTGTATGTCAGACATGTCACCTATAAGCACTCTGTATGATGCAGAGTATAGTAATACATCTTTGAGGTGGTCCATGCAAGACCTATTGTTTAGGACTTGTATCCTTTTAGTAAAGTATCTCTGAAGGTATTCCAATTGTTGCATGGGGCTGGACAGATACATGCCAAAGTGGGCATTATACAAAATGACTGACATAATGAGAGCTTTGTAAAGGGGGATAACAACATCTCTAGATCTAGTCACAATCAATTTGTTTATAAGCTGTGCAATATAGAAAGGCTTTCTTATGACTCTTTGCACATGTTGGTCAAAAGTTAGGTCACTGTACACACAAGTTCCCAAATGCCAAACAATTGGATCAGTTCTCAGAGGGCATTGTCATGATTTTGACACCAGTTATTATTTGGGGCAAACCTTCCTGCATGATAGTTAAGTCATTTGGGGATTCAATAACTTCTCCTAGCTTGCAGTCATCTCAAACTTAGCTGGCCAAAGCTCTTTGGTATTTACTTTTACTTTTGAGATGTATATGCCAAACAGAAAAAATCTCAGCACCAAATCCTGGGGGACTCCATTGGTGACTGGTCTCTTCCCCTGCTTTGATCTCCTGCATCCTGTGAGCCAAGTTGGCAATGCAGCTGGTGATGTAAGTGTTTGCTCCTACTTTATTCATCTTTTGTACTACACCTGAGTAGGGGATTGTATCAAAAGGCTTGGCCAGGTCAAGGTAATGTGGTGTGAACTGTTTTACCTTCATCCATTGCTTTGGTAACAAGAGTAAAGCTTAAAATTTGCCCATGATTTTGAGCCTTTCACACTTTCCTCTGAGCTGTTTTCAAACACATTTTTAGGGCCATGCATAGATGTATGCATTCCTTGATTCACCTTCCTGATTGTATTAAATTATATTCCTTGTATAACACAGCACACTTGTTAGATTTAAGTTAGAGCATTTTAAATTTATTGTTTAAACATTTTTCCAGTAGGCAATGAAACAAAAATGCATTAACCAATAATGACAAAACTGCCCTATTCAGAACATTTCCATCATAAAGGTCTACTTCAACACACAACTGCATTTAAAATTTATTGTTTGAGCATTTTTCCAGTAGGCAATGAAGCAAAATGCATGCACCAATAATGACAAAACTGCTCTATTCAGAACATTTCCGTGATAACAGTCTACTTCTACACACAATATATAAATAGAGAATCAAAGTAGTGTAAGCCATAGGCATGTTGCACAGCTTCTTGAACTTATTTTCAATTGAGGGGGGGCAAAAGGCCAAAAGCAGGGACACATTTTAAACATTGCTTGTATAATTTTGGAAAGTTGCTTGCATAAAATGTTGTGTTACCACCATGCATTTCACTGCCAAGTCTTGAACCCAGAACCCTGTGCACAACAGTCAGAGCAACATACCACAAAGCTAAACCAGCAGTTTCTTGAAAGACAGGAAGACAAACTTAAATGGCTATCATATCATTTAATGAATTCAGTTCTTACTTCTTACCATAACTCTCAACCTCTTAGCACAAAAGTACAGAACAAAGCCAATAATGGAGGAATTCAGGCCCAAAATAGAGACACATTTCAAATACTGATTTTATAACCTTAGAAAATTGCTATAATAAAAGGTTTTGTTCTAACACTGAGGCATAAATTCACAAGTGATGGCGGCTAGGGACTTTAGGCTCATTTTACCTGTACCCAAGGTACAGGGTTTGAGCCTGAGTACCTCTAGCCACTAGATGTATTCCATTGGGGGCATTTTCACACACACACACACACACACACACACACACAGAATGGGACAGTTGGGAGGTGATCTACAAAAGTGGAGGGGCTCCCCTCCCCCTCGCTCTATGGTTCCAGTGCCCATGGGTATGAGCCATCACCGTCAGCCAGAGACATTTCAAATTGTGACATACTTGTCGCACCCCACTCCCCACTGTAGTGGCTTTGGATGTGTCCAAGCAAGGCAAGGAGCAGTTATGCAGTGCAAGTGTGCAGAGTACTCCCCCATCCAAGGTAGACCACAAGTACGACCGTGGCTTTTCATCTGTCATTGATTTTGCAGAATGTTCTGGTTTTCTGTCATACTTTTATACTGTTGATTTATGCTTTTTATTATTCAGAAAATGCATGCTGTTGCAGTGCCCTGTTGCTCTGTGTTTAAGTAGCAATGCTTTAATGACCATCAGGTAAGCTTGTCGGAGATTGTTAAGATGCAAGTAAGCTTTAATAAGCATGCTGTTAAAGAATTACCAACATTGAAAGCCTTTTTGTTGTTGCCATACAGAGAATATTTACATAACTAGATAATGTATAAGCCTTAGGTATTGAAATGCATATGACAGTATTTGTAATAAAGGACAGGATTACAGTATTTTCAGAAGCTCATTACATTTGTTGGAGAGTTGTAGTCATCTTTGCTGGCTTTACCCGTAAACTAAATGGAATGCTAATCTATCATGTGTGGTCCATAACTTGTGCAGTAATCCTTTAAGCAATTTATCTTGAACTTGTTTCTTGTTTGCTGTTCATTTTTTACTTTGATCATGTCTTCCCTATGAAACAAGTAGATAGTTGTCAGGCAGCAGGTCTTCTTTGGATAAGAAACATTTTTGCAAGTGGGGGTATCACAGAGATTGCTACGTTCAGCATGTTACTTGGTAATTTTATAAAGCTGAATATAAATTATAATTAGAACTGCTTTTGACTGGCATTCCAGTAATGTATTTAAAAAGTAATTTATTTTTTCATGCCTCAAAACCTTTGTGTTTCCATCTAGATAAGTTGTCATGTAGCCAATGCACTGAAATATTTTTTTCTGTTACACTTCATTTTGTCTTGATTGGAGTCTCGTAATGATGGTTTGGCACCCAGGGCAGCATATTTAATTAAAGTTCCAGTTGTTGTGGTTTTGAGCATAGCTCCACCCCTTTTTAGTTGGTCACATCCCTTCCCATTGGCCCCAACCATTCAGCTGTCTCCTGCACCCCCCGTTCAATTTGAAGTCACCATCCGCCACTGAAGAAAACCAGTAAACAAATGAACATGTTTGCCTGACAGCTCAAAATTCTGAAAGTTAAAGTAACAGAAGAATAAACTTTCTTCCTGAATCTATAAAAAGCTGTCCCATCTTTGTCAGAGGGAATGTGGTTAGCATTAGCAATCTGCTTATCAGTAGACAGTTTAGATAAGAAAATAACTGTTGGGTCTAATTTAGGATTAGAAAACAGGTACTAATGAGTCTAAGGTACTTTGTATAACCCATCAACTTTTTGGGAGCAGCAGCTCAACTCTAAGGCATGCTGCAAGTTGTTATGAAAACATCCCCTAAGTATGATAAAACAGAAGGCTCTTTTGCAGGCTGTAGAATATCCAATTATCATAAATCATAAGAATACTTTTGCTTAGAAATACGGATTTCATTTTATTCCCACTGAAATGCCTCTTTTATCTAAGGTGACGTCTCAGAAAAATATATCCCTTCTGGATGGAAATCTGAAGTAACACTTTCTTCAGAATCAGAATTTTCAGCTGGAGGAGAAATCAGTGAAGCAAAACACTCCCCCTCCCTTCCCTGTTCTTCTGTCTGAGAATCAATGCCAAAACAAGAGGGAAATGTTTTTCTTTTTCTATTAGAAGAAGTGAAGAAACAGGATAAGAAATATTAAATGCTGAAATAAATTTCTAAGTAAATCCCAACAAGTCCTCCCTGTCTGTAGTAATAGAAACAGTAGATGTAACAGTCTTATTTTTTTTATTTTGTTTCTCTGGGAGACTACCTGGAAAAAAAAAACAAGTTCATGGAGGAGTCACTAACCCAGGGATAAAGCATTCTAGCTCAGTTATACAGTAAACCTTTACCTGCTCCTTGTGAACCAACAAAAGTGGTTCTCGCTTACCTGTACAGGACAACCCAACAGCTGCAGAAGACATGTCGATCTTCTAGCTAGTCTTTAGTGGTTTCCCAAGGAGTTACACCAGATGGACCAGAAGACAATGATGAGCTGTCTAAGGAAGCAAGTCTGGCCACAGCAGAGTCACCCATTAGCAGCTAAGGTGGAGAAGCAGCCAGCAAAAGATTCAAAACTAATTTCTTCTTATGGCTGGGGAAGGAAGAACCGAGGAGACTGGAACATAATCCATGGTCCACCTGAAAAAGAAGCCTGAAAGATGGGTAGCAGAACCTGTGAAAGTCAATAAACAGAATAATAATGTTTTTGAGGTAAAAAAATAAATGAGAATTACAAGTACACCACAAGGATATATGCAAGATGCAGAGAAGTGGTGATATTAGACCATGTTCATATAGCTCACTGGAGTATTATGTGATGTTTACAAATGTGAGTTAATATTCAGAAGCGAATGAGTGGTATTATTTGAAAGCTTACATAAGGACACACAAAACTAGAAATGATATGTGATAGTTAATCTATATGACTACATAAATATTACAAACTAATTATATACCACATTATGGAGAATGTCATCTTTTTAATTTTTTTTGCAAATATTTACAAAACAAACACTATAAAAGGAAATACAGAGCATTGCATAACTGGTAACAATTATAAGAATAAAATAAAGTACACAGTGCTGGCCTAGTTATTTTGCTTACTTAGATATTGAAAACTGCTTGCAAACTTTTACATGAAAATATATGCCAGACTCTGTGATGGGTCCCTACTGTGGGCCAGAAATCAAGGTGACTTAACTCTCACCACTGACTCCGGTGAGGGACAGTCACTAAGAGCAGAGATGGATTAATTATTTTCAGATGCAGCTCAATGCACCAAGCACAATTTCCCTTAAGAGCACACAGGGAGCATACTCCAGACTCCAGGACTGGGCTCTGTTTCTCTCTCCAGACCCACAGAAATCTGTACACTGACCACTTTGAGTTAGCTTTGTTCCCAGTAGCTGACAAACACACTTGGGTGTTTGAGTTTCACACACAAATATGCACACTAGGAAAAAGCTGGCACAGATTTACTAGCTGTACCCCTTTCTGCCCAGACTCTGAGGTAATCATGGTGCCACCAGTCAGTCACCCTAAGGCTCTTACAAAGGGTACCCAATTATAATGTGAAAAGTTAATACTAACACAAATGGTAGAGTATAACCAAAGCAGCAAGGCTTTCAGGAGTGACCACAGTGTCACTAAAACAAGCATAATTACTCTTGAGATATAAAAAGTATTAAAAAAAAGTCCAAACTGGGAATAAACAAACACAGCTCTCTTGATATTAAATAAGACAAAACTTTTATTCAGGTACAAACTAGTGAGTGCTTTCATGCCTCCTGGCACTTCTTCAGACAATACAAACACTGCAAAAATCTCAATAAAAAGGGGTTGCCTCACCCACATTATTTCACAGCAACCAACCATATATCTGCAGCAATTAAAATTCACCTGCTGGCAATAATCAACAAATGTAATGTGAAGTCAAATACTTCACATACAAACTAGCTTAGGAAATCCTTACATGCAAAACAGGAAGTCTGAAATTACACATAAAAAATAAAATGAAATAAAATAAAATAAAAGCAACCACAGAGAAATAAAAAAGTAATATAGCTGGATAGTTTCTCATGGATGCAGAAAACAATGCTAAACTATTCTCACTAAATGTCCTTGACTAACTAAGGAAATTACAGTTCCCTGACTACTTACTAAAGCAAGGCAAGCTGATGTGTGCTGAGTATCTTATCACAGCAAAAGCCAGATGACGTCTCTCTTTGTCTGTGTGGATGTGTGAATTATATATCCTGACAGAAATCTTTCCTGTCAGATTCTAAACTACTGCTGTGAGGGTTCCAAAGAAACCAGATGCTGGTTAGAGGATGACATCACTTCTGGTCACCTCACTCTGGTACAATACACACAGAGAGTTTTGCTAAGATCTGTAGCAGCATCTGAAAGCTATAACACAATTTCGAGCTTTCCACCTCTCCCGGGTTCTCTGATAAAATATACACATTTGATCAGTTACAACCATAAAACCTAATATACATGCAGACATTCTTTCTGTACCGCAGGACCTACTGTTGCTGCATTGTTAACACAAGTGACTTTACAAATATATTTTTAACTACTCAAACAACTGTACAAGTCAGTGCGATAGTCAAATAACAAAATACTTTTACAAACTCCAGCTAGTTATACTGGCATATGTGCACATGTACTGCCCTACAATCCTTGGTACAGATGGCACCACATCATAACATCACAAACTCCATGTAGCATGGATTATAAATTTCAGTTTAAGACTCGGACTGTTTTGAATAGCATCAATGATTTACAGACATTGTGAAAAATGACTTTGCTGTTTATAAATTCTGAGAATTTAGGTCCTGATTCCAAAAGACTTGCTCTCAGTGTTGTGACCACTTAAACTGAAAGAAGGCTGTTTATAGATAGGCCTTACACTGAAGTAAGTCACTTACACTGAGAGCAGCTCTTTTAAAATCAGGGCAGACTTACATTGAGAGCAACTCTGTTGGAATCTGGCCCATACTATCACAGACAGATTAACAGTTGTTTGTGGAGTATGGGTTTATAACTAGGTTTTGTCTATAAAAATCCCCAGATTCCCCATTTTAAAAGCACAGAGGACTCAAGGTTCATAGGTTCATAGGTAGGTACTAGGCTATTGGCCCAAAGGCCTATGTAAGCCTAGCCAACAAGGTCGCCTGGCTTACGCCACCCAAGAAAGTTATTTTCCTGTGCCACTGTTGAGCAGAGACACAGAAGTGATCCCCAGGGTGTATTTCCTATTTCCCATCCACACATCAAGATTTTTCTTGAAGAGTGCTAATGACGAACTTTGCTTGACATAGAAGGGTAGCCTGTTCCAGAGTATGGGAAGTCTCTGGGATAGGAATCTATCCCTCCAGCATGTCCTGTTTATTGTGGTGACAAGGTTTAGGTCCCTAGAGTGTGCAGCTCGGAGGGATTGGGATTTCTTAAGGTGTAGCATGTCCAACAGCTCTAGGTTTGACATAGCTTTATGTGTTAGGCAGAGATCATCTCGGAATAGGCGATATGCTACGGAGTAAAGCTGGAGTTTTTTGAGATGGTCAATGTAGGGCATTTGTTTGAGGCCAGTAATCCTCTTTGTGAGGTACTTCTGTGGCCTTTCCAGCTGCTGCAGATATCTTGTGAGATACATTCCAAAAGGGGCATTGTACTCTATAATGGGTCCAATGAGTGTCGAGGAGAGGGGAACAATGACCTCTTTTTTCATGGATGAGAACCCTTTTATGATGAGGTGTGCCACGTAGAGGGACTTCCTGACTACTGTGGGGATGTGACAATCAAAGGAGAGACTACTGTCCACCTGGGTCCTAAGGTCTCTTTTTACACATTCGGTGTTAAGTAGATTGCTGCCTATGTGGTAGTTCATGGGTACAGAGTTTTTACCAAAGGGGATGACACACAGCACTTTTTGGCATTGAGCTTGAGGCCCCCAAGGGCTGAGATAAACTTGGAATACGAACCTAAAAGGAACTTTGCACAAGGTAGATCTCATGGATTGAAAAGACTGTTACTTTCTGAGAATAATCCATTACAAGCTTTTAAGCTAGATAATCTGAGTAAAGACAATGATAACAAACCTGATGTGGTTAATATTCAAAATATCATGAAATTAAGTCGTGAAATAGAGACTAATATTTTTAAATTGAAGCAAATACAATGGCAATGCCAACATTTGAAGGCATGTATCTGCTTCAAAATAGTCCCTAGGGGACTCAACATTTTGAAAATGCCCACACATGGATATTTCTATCCAGATTTATTAGTAAAGTTGCAGTGGTTACATGTGGAAACTAGTACAAGTTATATGCGTCTCTTAGTGGAACAGTACGTTATAGCTGAGAAGGAGTTAATGGCCCATATTCTTGGTTTGCAGCAACAACTACATGAACTCTCAGACGCTAAGAGGTATGAAGCATTTGAGAGTAATTTAAATAGAAATGTGCTGCTATTTGAACAGAAAGAACAGATGCATAAAATGAAAAAGTTGGAATGAGATCTGTGGGACTTTGAGAGAGGGGAGGTCTTTTCATGGCTGAGGAGACCAGCAACTAAAGGGAGCTCGAATGAGCCATCCACCACAAATCAACAAACAAGAGGAGGAGCAAAGTCCAGGAAAGAGCTTGAGGGACTGGTACAAAAAACAAATCCAATACCATCTACAAGTGGTAACCACCCAGAGGAGGTGTCGAAGGAGGGACCAATAGATGTTTAAGTGAAAACTACTGTAGGCGAAGGGCCAGTGATTCAAGCACAAGATGTTCGGAGAAAGATACGAGAGATAGAGAATAACTTGGAAACCAATAGTTTTTTAAAGTTTCCGCTGTCTTTCAGAGAAACGAAAGCATCACCAAACCAACAATACCATTCCAGGAAGAGAAGGAAATTTTCGGAGGACCAAGGAGAGATATGAGTGCAGATGAAGAAGCGTTGGCATTTCATGAAGAGGGGCTAGTGCATAATATATCTAATTATGTTCTATCACCATCTGAAATGACTTTGTTACAAAAGGGTTGGTCCTTTGTGCCATCATTACACACTGATAGCACCGATTTTGTCATTGATATGAAAATGTTCAGTAAAAATGTCATGCTTAAACTGTTGTTTGGGAACATTGAATGTAATGATGTAAATGTGTTTAAAAAGCCATCCACGTTTACTCCTTCGATGCATGCATTATTAACAGTCTTTGATAGGGCATGTGAAAGTGATTTGTTAAAACTGATGAATGATGCTAATAGAGGTCATAGTCATTATAATATTACAAAAGTCGAACATGAGGCCCTGAGGAAATTGCAGGATAATAAAGCAATAGTGATATGCCCAGCCGACAAGGGGGGGGTGCAACTGTGATCATGGACAGTGAGCAATATAGAATGGGAATAAATGATTTACTTAGCGAAGGTGATACATATCAGTATATCACAGCTGAACAGCTTGATAAATTAAGAAGCTACAGATGGATCTTTATGATTTTCTCATGCGTAGGGTGATCACTCAAGATTTATATAATTATTTTCTCATTGAGATGCCAGTCGTCCCCTCTTTTAGGGGGCTGCCAAAAATTCACAATGATCCTGTCAGGCCACCCCTAAGACCGATAGTTTCGGGGAGGGGGTGGATTACTGAGGCTATATCCATTTTTTTGGAAAAAGCCTTAAGACCTCTAGTGGATGTTACATCAACTGTTTTAAAAGATACCAAAGAGTTTTTTGGTGACATTAGCTGAATTTACTGCATCAGGTGGTTATGATCAGGAACATTTTTTGGTCACTTTAGATGTGGCCTCACTATTCACGCCTATACCCAATGGAGAAGGAGTTGAATATGTAGGTCATTTCTTAATGAAGCAGGAATAGAGTGGAAGAGCTTTGATGATATGTTTTTTTATTAGAGTTATCCCTGAACAATAATGTTTTTCTTTTTGAACAAAGATATTACCTACAAAAAAAGGGAGTGGCAATGGCTACACCCTGCACCAACTCTTACGCTAGCATCGTGATGGCGCAGTCGGAAAAGACTTACATCTTGGGCATAGAAAGCAGGAAGCAATCCATTCCCTTTTACAAAAGATTCGTAGATGATGTCCTTTTTGTATGAACAGGAACTGAACAGAGTTTGATCAAATTTATAGAGTATGCCAACCATTCCACTGAGTTTCTTAAGTTTGTGGGCAAATGGAGTAGAGATAAGATTGATTTCCTTGATGTAACAGTGTTTAAGGTAGGTAATAGGCTACGTTCTGACATTTTTAGGAAAGAATGCAGAAGAAATAATCTTCTACTCCGTACTAGTATGCAGCCCCCTCATATATATAACAACATTATACAAGGACAGGGGTTGCGAGTATCTAGAGTAACTAGTATGGGCACTAACTGTGAGAAAGCACTTAGCACTCTAAAAGGACATTTATGTCAAAGGGGTTATAAGAAGAGTGAATATGGGAAATTGAATGATGCTATGTTTATAGATGGGAAACAGAAAGATAGATCCTATATTGAAAGAAGAAAGGAAAATGATCATATTTCTAAAAGGGCAGATAATACCGGTAGAGTTGTTATACCCTTTTCCACAAACAGAGCAGTTGGTGAGATTATTAAAAGGATCTGGGAGATTCTATTAGTTAATAAGAAGATAAAGAAGATAGTGGGTACTAAACCGAGTTATTCTTATAAAAATAACAAGTCTCTTAAGAGATTACTCTGCTATGAGAATAACACGAAGAAAGGAATAGAATCATTAAGGAAGGGTACTTTTGGATGTAGAAGCTCTAACTTCTGCTCATATATGTTGAATGATAATAAGTTTATGCATCCAACTACAGGGAGGGTGTTTGTGTTTAATCACTATGCAGACTGTAGATCTAGGAACATAGTCTACTTAGCCAGATGTATAGAGTGCCCATGTTTTTATATTGACAAAACCAATAGGACACTCAGAGAAAGGGTTAGAGAGCATATTTATGCGATCAATAAAGAAGATGAAGGGAATGCCCTACCTATGCATATACTTGAATATGGCACCAGACATAAGTTTAGGTTTATAGCTGTTGAAATGACCACTAGAGGGGCTAGATTAGGAAATTATAAGAACTACACGGAGAAATGTGAGGTTAGATAGATAATTAGATTGCAGGCAGATAGAGGATATGGCCTGAATAAACTAGTGCCCCTGAAACCTTACTTAGCTGAGAGGCCATTGAAATATTAAGAATGCTACTACTAGGGTATATCCAACTATTTCTCTTATAGTATTTAAGGTTTTTTGTGATGTACTGCCAGTATTATTTACTGATAGATGTGCCCCTAGTTTTTTTAAAGGATAGGAAATGTAATGCTTACTGTTTTTTGAATTTTAGCCTGATATGTCAGTGTTAGGTGTTTGCCTTAGGAATTTTGGAATACATTTCTGTATGGAGTATATGACTGCCATCTTTCGGTATACTCTAGTAATACAACTCTGAGAAGGTTGATGTCAGTAGTTTTATATGTGAGAAAGTAAAAAATTTTATGACTGAAGTTTGCTGACGTCACTTCTCTGTATGGTTATATAGTTGTTGATAGTAGTGAAAGTGAGAATTAATGCTTTTATTTTATTTTATTTCTTTTTTTTATGTATAATTTCAGACTTACTGTTTTGCGTGTAAGGATTTCCTAAGCTAGTTGATATGTGAAGTATTTGACTTCACATTACATTTGTTGATTATTGCCAGCAGGTGAATTTTAATTGCTACAGATATATGGTTGGTTGCTGTGAAATAATGTGGGTGAGGCAACTCCTTTTTATTGAGATTTTTGCAGTGTTTGTATTGTCTGAAGAAGTGCCAGGAGGTATGAAAGAGCTCACTAGTTTGTACCTGAATAAAAGTTTTGTCTTTTATTTAATATCAAGAGAGCCATGTTTGTTTACTCCCAGTTTGGACTTTTGTTACTGCCTTTTGCTTTTATTTTGGGAGAGCTTCATCACCAGCTGCTTTTGGATTTGTGTTTTGTACTTTTGATATAAAAAGTATTCTCAACAGGACTAGCCACAATAAACAGTATTAAATATTTAATAATAAATAATAAAACAGAAAACAGGAGAAAACTGACTACAATAAACAGAATTTCAACCACAGAGAAATAAAAAAAGTAATATAGCTGGATAGTTTCTCATGGATGCAGAAAACAATACTGAACTATTCTCACTAAATGTCCTTGACTAACTAAGGAATTACAGTTCCCTGACTACTTACTAAAGCAAGGCAAGCTGATGTGTGCTGAGTATCTTATCACAGCAAAAGCCAGATGATGTCTCTCTTTGTCTGTGTGGATGTGTGAGATATATATCCTGACAGAAATCTTTCCTGTCAGATTCTAAACTACTGCTGTGAGGGTTCCAAAGAAACTAGATGCTGGTTAGAGGATGACATCACCTCTGGTCACCTCACTCTGGTACAATACACACACAGAGTTTTGCTAAGATCTGTAGCAGCATCTGAAAGCTATAACACAATTTCGAGCTTTCCACCCCTCCAGGGTTCTCTGATAAAATATACACATTTGATCAGTTACAACAATAAAACCTAATATACATGCAGACATTCTTTCTGTACCGCAGGACCTACTGTTGCTGCATTGTTAACACAAGTAACTTTACAAATATATTTTTAACTACTCAAACAACTGTACAAGTCAGTGTGATAGTCAAATAACAAAATACTTTTACAAACTCCAGCTAGTTATACTGGCATATGTTCACATGTACTGCCCTATAATCCTTGGTACAGATAGCACCACATCATAACATCACAGACTCCATGCAGCATGAATTATAAATTTCAGTTTAAGACTCAGACTGTTTTGAATAGCATCAATGATTTAAGGACATTGTGAGAAATGACTTTGCTGTTTATAAATTCTGAGAATTTAGGTCCTGATTCCAAAAGACTTGCTCTCAGTGTTAAGTGACCACTTAAACTGAAAGAAGGCTGTTTATAGATAGGCCTTACACTGAAGTAAGTCACTTACACTGAGAGCAGCTCTTTTAAAATCAGGGTAGACTTACATCGAGAGCAACTCTGTTGGAATCTGGCCCATACTATCACAGACAGATTGACAGTTGTTTGTGGAGTATGGGGTTATAACTAGGTTTTGTCTATAAAATCCCCAGATTCCCCATTTTAAAAGCACAGAGGACTCAAGGTTCATAGGTTCATAGGTAGGTACTAGGCTATTGGCCCAAGGGCCTACGTAAGCCTAGCCAACAAGGTCCCTTGGCTTACGCCACCCAAGAAAGTTATTTTCCTGTGCCACTGTTGAGCAGAGACACAGAAGTGATCCCCGGGGTGTATTTCCTATTTCCCATCCACTCATCAAGATTTTTCTTGAAGAGTGCTAATGAAGAACTTTGCTTGACATAGAAGGGTAGCCTGTTCCAGAGTATGGGAAGTCTCTGGGACAGGAATCTATCCCTCCAGCATGTCCTGTTTATTGTGGTGACAAGGTTTAGGTCCCTAGAGTGTGCAGCTTGGAGGGATTGGGATTTCTTAAGGTATAGCATGTCCAACAGCTCTGGGTTTGACATAGCTTTATATGCTAGGCAGAGATCACCTCGGAGTAGGCGGTATGCTACGGAGTAAAGCTGGAGTTTTTTGAGATGGTCAATGTAGGGCATTTGTTTTGAGGCCAGTAATCCTCTTTGTAAGGTACTTCTGTGGCCTTTCCAGCTGCTGCAGATGTCTTGTGAGATACATTCCAAAAGGGGCATTGTACTCTATAATGGGTCTAATGAGTGTCGTGGAGAAGGGAACAATGACCTCTTTTTTCCTGGATGAGAACCCTTTTATGATGAGGTGTGCCACGTAGAAGGACTTCCTGACTACTGTGGTGATGTGACTATCAAAGGAGAGACTACTGTCCACCTGGGTCCCAAGGTCTCGTCTCACACATTCAGTGTTAAGTAGATTGCTGCCTGTGTGGTAGTTCATGGGTACAGAGTTTTTGCCAAAGGGGATGACACAGCACTTTTTGGCATTGAGCTTGAAGCCATGGCTCTGACACCAGGCATCTGTCTCAGCGAAGCCCTTCTGTAGGATGTCCACAACATTTGGAGACTTGACTATAGCTCCTAGTTTGCAGTCATCTGTGAACTTCATTAGCCAGAGGCCTTCTGTATTAGCCTGTACTTCAGAGAAGTAGATACCAAACAGAAGAGGTCCCCGGACTGAACCCTGTGGTACTCCACTTGTCACTGGTTTGAGGCCAGATTTGGAGTCTGCAACTTTTACAGTGTGGGTTCTGTCAGTGAGCCAGTTGGCAACCCATCTTGTGATGTAGGGATTTATACCTAGTTTAGTGTGTTTAGCTATAATTCCAGAATGAGGGATGGTGTCGAAAGCCTTGGCGAGGTCAAGATAGGCTGTGTGAACCACCTTACCCTCATCTACGGCTTTAGTGACTGCCTCAAAGAAGTTGATCAGGTTCAGGAGGCATAATCTGCCTTTCACAAACCCAAACTGGGTGGGATCCAGAGTTTGGAGGTTACCGATGTCTTTGTTTATGAGTTCCATGATGATACGTTCCATAGCCTTGCAGACCAGGCTCGTCAGGCTAATAGGGTGATAGTTCCCGGGATCAGTGGTGGCTCCCCCTTTGTGGAGTGGGATAACTGTTGCTGTGTGCCATTTAGTGGGTACAAAGCCTGATGTGAGGCTATTATTGAACATGGTGCTTAGGTGGGGAGCCAGTTCGTTCTGAAGTTCGTGTAAAACGCAGCCTGGGATGTTGTCCAGTTTTTGGCTTTAGAGAGTTCAGCTTTTACCTGTGTAGTTGTGATTACAGGCACTCTGCATTCTTCCTGTATAGATATAGGCCCTTTAGGTGGTGGGGGGGTAAAGTTAGCACTGAACCTATCTGCCAGGATGTTGGCAATATCAGTTGGTTCTGGAATGTTCGTGCCGTTGTGCTGTACCTCTGAGCAGATCTGGGTGTTGCCATTGAGATTCTTGACATAGCTATAGAATGCTTTGTGGTTGTCCCAGAATTATTGGCGATTTTGTTTTTGTAGCTAGCTTTGGAGGATCTTATAAAGGATCTCAGCTTCTTACTGAGGCTGACCAGGAAGCTCCTCCACTCATGGGATTTTACTCTCTTTTGCAACAGTTTCTTCCTTATGTTGTACTGTTTGTTTATGGCAGGGGACCACCAGATTGGCTTCCTTTTTTTGGAGGATAGCGTTTTGGTTCTTTTTGGGATAGCACGATCCATGCACTCATGTACGTGCTTATAGAGTGCATTTGTGTAGGATTCAGCAGTTGTAACTGTATTGTCCATCTGCTTGGGTGTAATGAAGTTCACCACTTCTGTCTTAAGAAGCATGAAGTTGGCTTTGGAGAAATTTTTTACCATGGTTTCCTTAATGGGGGGTGGGGGCAGGATGTAGATATCAAAGTTGATTAGCTTATGGCCAGAGCGGACCAACGAAGGGATGACTTCAGGTGTGGAACACCAGTTGCTCGTGTTAGTATTGACTAGGTCTAGGATATTGTTGTCCCTGGTGGGGGTGTGGATAAGTTGATTCAGGGCATTGGAGTTTATGAATTCCATAAAGCGTTGAGCTAAGGAGTTGGTACACGAGTAGTTTTTCCAGTTAATGGTGGGGTAGTTGAAGTCGCCCATTATTAGGGTGTTTGGTTGAACCCTAATATTTACCAGTATATCAAGAAAAGAGGAGTGGGAATTCTGGGGTATGGTGGGGGATCTGTAGCAAGCTACAATTTGGATTGCAGTTTTGCCCAGTTAGTTGCACTTGGATAACCTCGGATGCATTACACTGAGCAACTAGCCTGGAGGTATGGATAGCCTTAATGAATATTGACACACCTCCACCTTTGGTGTTTTGGTCCAGGTTACATGGCCGAAAAGTGTGGTATGAGTTATAGCCTGGTAGTGCAGGGGTGCTCTCTGGAGCCTTGAACCAGGTCTATGTCACTGCACAGATATCGATGTTCTCCATTTTAAGGAGTGCCTCGAGTGAGTGCATTTTGAGATTTAGACTTCTAGCATTGAGTAGCATTACCCTCAGTTTTAGCTTGCCTGTTCCTGTTACAGTGGTGAATTTGTCATTTGAACCTTGCCTAAAAATGGCACTATAGGGGCGGCAAGAGCCTTAGCCAGTATCCGGAATACCAGGGGAGACAGGTGCAGGTCATCTGTGGCAAAGCATCGTGGTCTATCAACCATGTCATCCCAAGCAGACAGATACTGGATCCCCTTAGAATGACACCAGAAGCTTAGCCAATTGTTGAAGTCAATAATTTTGTCCTTGTACTGCGGTATCATTCTGGGCGATGGCAGAATGCTACTTAGGGCTAGGGTCATACCTGCCTGGGATACAAGATCGGAGAGCTCTTCCATGTCTTTTTTCATGTAGTCCAGAGAGGTGCATCTCAGGTCATTCATACCAACATGGACAATGACAGAGTCATATTTGTACTTGTTGTGGCATGACCTGAGTGAGTGGGTTATATGGTAGATCCTGGCACCTGACAGGCAGCTGGCAGTAACCTTCTCCTTGTTTAGCCTGGTGAGTGGGACATCAGTGTGCCTGACTACAGAGCCACCTATGACTAGTGTGTTGGGTACATTGTTTTGCCTTATTGGCTGTGGTTGAGATTCATACTGAGTCAGTGGGCTATGTGTCATTTGGGTTGTGTTGGGGGATGGAGGTTGCTTGCGTTTCTGCTTTGGAGGTCTCTGTTGCTTAGACAGATTATTACTGAGAGCATCAGCGAATGTTTTTGTGTTTCTATGTGTGGATTTTGGTGGTGTAGGTTTAGTGGGACTATGTGATGAGTGTGGTGTGGTGCAAATGTTTACCTTCTCCTCATGACTGTCAGGTTCAGTCTTGGTTGGAAAGAGCTTTACCTCCAGTTTAGCTAGATAAGTGCATCTCTCACAGGTTGTAGTGTTGGGTGGTAGGAGTAGAGGGTTGTCTGTGTACATTAGGTAATTTCTAATTGTCTCAAGATGCCCAGATTCATCAGACAGACAGGAGAGAACACTAGGAGAACAAAGGGTATGTCTTTTCAAGAGCAACCAAAGACATCAGTTTATTCTGGCACATTAAGAAGGTTAATGAGATGAATTCACAACTGAATGTTTCAGAACATTCTTTACTTTGTACTTTTTGAAAGAAAAACTGTTTAGCAAGTTTTCATAATACTGCCAAACCGAAATAAAAATGATTCAACAAGGTACTCAACATTTTTCTACCAGAGGTCCTACTACATGTATCTAAATACAGTTATATAAAACTTCATATATATCTTTCTGTGAAATAGGCCAAAATACATCCAGTCTAATTTATGGACTATTTATTGTTATATATCAATCTGTTCTGGGTAGACTACTGCATGGCAACAACATTTTTCACACCAGCTATTTACATATAGTTGCTATACGATATAGGCTTATACATAGGCTAAGAAATCTTGCTATCTGCAGAAACAATGTACCCATCACCTAAAATAAGGCAATCTACATAATAGACAGTTTTGCAGGAAACTGATATAGTTTCAGCAGCATATAGAACAGATATGGAGCAAAGTGTTCACTGCGCCTTCTGTTTGGAATACATTCATTCTTAAGTTAATTGGACATAGCAAGACAGAAACACACCTGGACTGCCAACATAAAATGGCACATTCCTGTCTGACTGCATTATTTTTCTTGATTCTTACTCCTTTCATGCATTCAAGAGTTCATTTTTATTATATTATATGAGTCTGCTATGTTCCAGTTTTATACAATGGGAATGAAATATGCATGACAGTAATCGGAGAGTAAAGAGGTGCCATGACTATTAACTCTTAACATCTCTTTTCTGCTGTTGAATGAAACTAATATTTGCAAAAGTAAGATATGCAACCTTTTCTACAAGTGTTACATTACTTTTGAGATTCAAGTTGTGATGCTGTGCTCATAGGCTTCTGTTGCAACATCCTATATGAAAGGAATTCAGATATGGTACTGTTGATCCGTCATAATAACTAGAGAAGAGCAGGCTTGAGAACAGCTGAGAAGACGTACAGTCTGAATTGGATAATTCTGCAAAGGTTATCAACAATGACACTTTATAACATTCTGCCTTTAATTTATTATACAAGTTTGAGAATGCCCTCAATATGTTTTTAATCTATCATTTGTTTTCTGTTTGCAGAGAGATAGGTCCAAGGAGTAGACTGTGGGCTGAAAAGGAGGCCATAGAAAAAGCAGCGTTTGAGTTTGCACAGGTTAGTCACATCAAACTGAACATGCGATTTTGAACACCTTGATTTATTTTTGCCTACTGTCTTTTTTAATTGATATAATAATTGTGTATGCTTAATCTTAGCCAGATAATTATGAGTTACATTAATAAAGTAGGTAGTTGGTTGCATTATATTTTAAGATATTGTTCTCTTTTGCAGACTGAAACTATGTTGAAGACAGCAGAATCGCTTGTAGGTCCGTATTTATGGGAAAGATATGATCTCCTAGTCCTGCCACCTTCTTTCCCATATGGAGCCATGGAGAATCCTTGCCTTATGTATGTCACTCCAACATCAATTGTAAGTTTTAGAAAACAGAAGAGTTTCAAGTAAAAATAACATTTATTAACATATCTTTTTTAAAAGAAAGACAAACATTCGTAATGGTGACATTCTACATTTTCACAAGAGATATTTGTAAAACTGATAAATAAAAAATTATAATGGGTTTGAACTAAGTACACTGAATTGTTTCTATCTGTAGTAGCCATAGGTTCATAGATTAATCGGTATATACTAAGCTAACGACCACCAGGGCCTTTATAAGCCTAGCTGTGCAACCCAATCCACGTGTGTCCCCAAGTACCTTGGGTGTCTGTTAGGAGGGGTATGTTAGTTTGGAGGTGGCTAAGGGCTTTGTTGGGGGGTATGGACTAAACTACTACTGTTCACTTAAAAGTGTACTGGAAGTTAGAAAATTGCCACATTGTTTACATGACCAATTTTATTTTATTCTTCCAGATGGTTTTAAATGCCATGTTAAATCAGATTTAATTTTAGTGTATATTTTTCCATCATCATACATTTTTTTCTTTCTTATTCTTTTTTCCACTTTATTCAAAATGGTGTGTAATAATAATACTAACTAATTATACAATAGTATTTTTGTAGATAGTTTTTAGGGTTCTTGTACACAGACCTGGAGAAGTCTAGAAGGATGAAAGTGATCTTTGTTAACAACAGGTTATGGAAATAGAATATGATTTTTACAATGGAATTTTTTGCATGCAAAGTGTATACGTATATATTTATATATATTTTTAGATTGCCAAATGGTCTAAGGTTTATTTCCAGCCATGTAGTATATTGTCTTGGACAAAATCTAGACTTAATAATCTGGTTAAATAAGAGGTATCACATCATTATTAATTTTATTTAAAGTACATAAAAGTGTTATTATGACAGCTACTAAGTAAGGCAGAACTAGCTTGAATGTCACACAGATGGGGGAAGGGATGTGAATTTAACATGTATACCAATAACGCTTTGTTTTACAGCACAATAAACCACTCCTTTGCCGGATAAAAAGTATATATATATATATATATATATATATATATATATATATATATATATATAGTTAGAAAGCTTGTGAGAAAACTATTACTCTCTTATTTTTGTTTTACTTGGATCACTTGTCTGTGTACTTAATAAAGGATTTTCAGCTGGAAACAGACTGCATACCCTGCTTGGATTACTTTTGAATACTTAGTAATTCTGTATAATATTTCATATTATATATTTTTTATTATTTTTTGACTTAGGACAAGTATAAGTTCACTGCCTCTACTACTATTATCTGATCTGGTTAATATACAGTGATTAAGTAATAATCCAAACGATCTCGAGTCCAACAATAAACAGCTCAAATACAAGAGTTCACAAGAATCCACTGGATGGTTGAAATAACGAGAAAAGGACTATAAAATATTATTTATTCTATAAAAAAATAATAAAAAACAGTTGGTTTAGCACTTTCATCTAAAATAACTTAGAATTCTTCAGAACACCATATACATGTATCCAATCGTTTATATACACCTTTTAAAAATTAATGTACCAATCAAATCAATGTCTCCTCAAGCAAGTAAAAGTCTGTGAGTTCAATTTCAAAATACAAATATACCTAATACATAACACCAAATGCAATGCCTCATACATTTGACACATCAAATGTAAATAAATACCTGTCAGTATATTACCTCCTTACTATATGTCATACCTTAGTCTGTAATATAGGTTTTATGGAAATGTATTCGTTAATACCCGGTGGAGAGGTGGCATTCAATAAAATCTGCCATCTAACTTCTTTCTCCCCCAAAGTATACTTAATATTCCCACCTTGATTTGACACATTCACCAACTCCAATATTACAAACTTAAAGGTACTACATCCTGTACTATCCCTCACATGTCTAAATAGGGCATTATTTCCATCTCTTTTCCTGATCGCATACAAATGTTCATATATCCTGTCCTTAAATCTTCTCCCTGTTTGTCCTACATAAAAACTAGGACATGATGTGCAAAGGGCAAGATATATAACATTCTTAGTATTACAGTTGCCACGACAAAAATGTATAACATTTTTGCCATAATTATGTAACTGTAAATTATTATCCTCCATAATTGCCCCACATTGGTTGCAATGACCACACTTCCTAGTACCAGTCTGTTGTCCTTTTATACTGGATACATTTCTTTCGAATTTCCTCTTAAGGTTATAACCTACACTGTTGACAAATCTAGGCTCTTGTCCAACAATAGAAGATATAATGTCATCACCCCTTAAGATATTCCAATTTCTCCTAATAATATTCTTTATATCTTCAATATAACTATTAAAGGGTGAAATACATGCCATATGATAGTCATTTTCCTCTCCGTGAGTATTGATTTTTTCAGTATTACCTGTACCCACACCTAATATACAGTGATTAACTAGATATATATGGATTGAAAATCTTCCACACAGAGAAGTTTCTTACACTGTTTTGTTTTTGGACCTACTATACTTGTTCAGTGGGTTGTTTGAGACTTAGGGGATACCATGGAGATTACTTGTATTATGTAATATTTTACTTACTGATTGCCTTTGCCTCTGTCCATTAGAGTCATGGGGCCAGACTGGGACTGAATTTATGATTTCTCATTCACTGGTCAAGGTTAGGTTTGACTAGTATCAGGGATGAACTCTGTTTCACATGGATGTGGTGCCTATTCTTTATCGCGGGGATCCCTTGAGACACATATCAGTCTCACCAGCACGTTCTATTTTTGTTGCAGGTATTGTTTATTTCTTTAACATTTGTTTACTGGAAAAGCCCAACTAGGACAGAGCCCAATTTCAGTAGAAGCCCGGGGAAAAACACTCCAGAAGCATGTCTTTGGAATGTGGGAGGAAACCCAAGAGAACACAGGAAGGACATGCAGACTCTGCACAGAAGGCACCCCAGCTGAGAATCAAACCAAAGAACCTCTTGCTATGAGGTGACAACACTAACCACTGCACCATCCTTGGATCTATTGTTTCTAGTGCTGTTCATTTTACAGATGTGCAAAAGATCCATCAGGACTGAATCAGAAGATGCCTTATGTGCCAGGCATAGATCACTTCTCAGTAACCTGTAGGAGACTGAGTATAGAGATAAGACATTAAAGCAATTTGTATAGGACAGTGTGTTAATATCCTGGAATCTCCTGGTGAGGAACTTCTGTGGGTGCGCCAACTGTTGCAAATGCCTGGTCAGGTACATGCCAAAGGGGGCATTGTAACCAATGATGGATCTGATAAGGGCCAAGTAAAGTGGTACTATAACTTCCTTAGGACTGGGTACCATACTCTTACGTATAAGTTGGACAACTTTGAATGACTTTCTTACTATTTGGCTACATGTTAGTTGAAGGCTAGATTACTATCTACATATGTTCCCAGATGGAGTAATTTGCTTGTGTGAATGTTTTCTCATAGGGCACTATAATGCACTTCTTGGCATTGAGTTTTACACTGTGGCTTTGGTACCAGTCATTTGTCTGTGTTAGGTTCTTTTGCAGAATGTTATGCCATGGGGGAAATCTATGACAGCTTCCAATTTACAGAAAGTCATCTCTTAGGCCCTTGACATTAGGTTTGACTTCCGAGAAGTAAATGCCAAACAAGAGCAGGCCCAGCATGGATCCCTGAGGTACTCCACAGGTAACTGGTCTCTTGGTGGAGGTGGTCTCACCAGTTCTGACTTCTTGGGTCCTATCTATGAGCCAGCTGGCAACTGAATGAGTTATGTATGGATTTGTGCCTTATTCTTTGAACTGGTCAACAATATCTCTGAGTGGGGGATCATATTGAATGCCTTAACTTCATCTAGGTAGGCTGTATGCACCATCTTCCCCTAATTCATTCCCTTAGTGACTCACTTGAAGAAGTCGGCCTGGTTAAGTAGGCAAGACCTTCCCTTGACAAAGCCAAACTAGGATGGGTTCAGTGTCTGTAGGCAACCAGTGTTCTTATTGATCATTTCCATGATAATTTGTTCCATGGCTTTGCAAATCAGGCTTGTCAGACTGATGGATCTGTAGTTTCCAGGGTCACTGAACTGCCCTTGTGAAGAAGGATGACTACTGCAGTCCTCTATTCACTTGGTATGAAACTGTTTTTAGGCTGTAGTTGAAAAGTGCCTCAGGTGGTCCAGAAAGGTTATGTTTTAAGCTATTTAGGAAGAAACTTGTAATATTGTCTGGGTCCAGGTAGACAGTATTTTTTGCCTTGGCAGGCACCACCAAGACCTGCTCCCTGCTGATAGTTGGGGGATATACTAGAATGGATTTCTCAGGGGGTAGTGAGGGGAGCAGGGGGTTAAAGTTTGAACTAAATTTATCAGCCAGCAGATTCACTATGTCTCTCAGCTTAGTGAAGGTGGTTCCATTTACCACCAATATGCTTCTCAGTCTATAAAGGGGTAGTTAAGGTCAGCTAGGATATGTATAGTAAGGGACTTTATCTATGGTGACTTGCACATGAATGAACTCCAGGGCATCATGCTGTTTAACAACTTGGATCAGTACCGAGGTCTCTCATGAAAAATACAGCATTATAAGGAGTAATTTAAAATAAATAGCAACATCCAGTGGTTACAACAGATGCTTTTCTGACCAATGCTTGCTGCTGAAATGCACTGTTTTTGAATGAACCCACTGTAGGGGGATCTCCCTTTCCCATGATGTATCGACCCCAGACTTCAATATATTAAATAAGGGGATATGGAGTAAAATACCTTAGGGGGAGGATATTGAGAGTCATTGCTTCCCACAGAGTATCCCACAATTCCATTGCATGTGTTCCATTTGTTAATCATATGCATAATTAAAAATCTCGATGTTTATATTCATGACATGGAACCAAACTAAGGAAGTCAGACCTTTGGAGTTTTAGAAGTATGGCAGATATCTGGAATTAAACAAGCTAAATCCTTAACACTTCAGGAATGGTGCATATGTGTTTAAAGAAAGAAGACTGCAATGCATAATGACTCACTTTTTTTTGTATTTCTAGGCAGGTGACCGATCCTTAGCAGATGTAAGTACAGCACTTTGATTCTTCACATTTTCCCCACAATAGTGCAGCTTAACCTAAATAATGCATGATGAATAACTACATTTATTTTGTTGATTGATAATAATAAAATAAAATATTCCCTTCTGTGTTGATTGTATTAATATTTGCCTTGGTGAATGATTTTGTAGCAATTGTGATTTATGTACTCATCTTCTGCTGCTTCCATTTGGGCTAGGGCTCTGTGAGGGAGGGTCATCTTTTGTAAAGTAAAGTGAAATCACAATGACTGGGATTCATAGACAGGTTGTGTAGTTCTTAGCATGAATTTGTGGTGGAACAGCCCACATGTAGACTAGCAAAGGATAGTAATGATTCATAGACTCATCTTATGCTACAGTGCAGTTATCCCAAAGACATAGGCAAATAACTACATAATTATATGCAAATTAAATGAACTAGTAAATTGAGGGCTGGATAATATCAAAGTGCATGTGAGGTGAACATAGTCACAATTCATACTTGTATATAAGAGAAATTGTGCAGCTGGATGTGACAATAGGATGTACTGCCAGCCATGCCAGGAGAAGTAGGGTGTGGATGTGTAACATATGCCAGCACAGCTAGCTGGAATTTTGTAAAGAATTATGTCATTTGTATATCAAACTGATTTGTAGAGATGCTTGTGCTGAAAATGTATTTGTGATGTTTGCTTGTGTTAAAAATGTATCAACAGTGTGCCCTGCTGGAAAGAAAATAAATGTACATGTATTATTGTAACTGAATTAAATGTGTATGTTTTGACAGAGGATACTGTAAGTGAAAAGGTTAATCTCATACTTCAAAACAGTAAGAAAATTGAACCACTGGGCCTAGGCCATAAAGATGTTATCTCACAGTTTTAAATGAGACACAATGTCTGCAAGAAGTATGGTTTATTAGCTCCTGTAGGAAGAGTGGAAGTGTTTTATGGTTTTATGACTTACAGCAGAAGCACCAGATCTGAGCAATGCTCTTGTGTGTAAATTATTGACATGTAGGTGATAAAATCCTGGCAGCTTCTAGTGTTGGTGATAGTGTGGGAAGCAGAGTCAGACGACCAAATGTGTGTGTGTGTGTGTGTGTGTGTGTGTGTGTGTGTGTGTGTGTGTGTGTGTGTGTGTGTGTGTGTGTGTGTGTGTGTGGTGTCATTCTGTAAACCAGAAATAATATTTAGATATTAGTAGGAGATTGCTCTCACTATTCTGTAATCTGTCTTGGATCTGACAACAAGGACTACTCACCCACTTCATCTTGCCTTGCACTAGTAAGTGACCAGGGACAGTAATTCTGTAAATCAGTTAGGAAAATATAGCAAGAATAGTTATGTATTGTTTTCATGTAACTGTGTGAATCTTTCCAGTTATGTTATTTTTAATATTTCCTGTGACTGAAACTCTGGTATTTACTGTAAATTGATATTTTGTATGTTCATGTTCTTTTATTATTTATTATTAAATATATTTAAACTTTTCATTGTGACTGGTCCCTTTAGAAAAATATTTAAGTTTTGAGAGTATTTGCACATATTTATCTGGTGATAACTCTGGCCACTCCTAAAACCCTTGCTGTTTGGTCAGTATTACCATTTGTATTAATATTAATTTCACTTAGTATAATTAGGTACCCTTGCAAGAGCCTTAGGTAGCTGGCTTTGTAGTGCCTGGTGGCAGTGATAACTACCTTATTGTCTGGGCAGAAGGGGGCATAGTTAATAAATCTGTGCCAGCCTTTCCCAGTTGTGTGTGTGTGTGTGTGTGTGTGTGTGTGTGTGTGTGTGTGTGTGTGTGTGTGTGTGTGTGTGTGTGCTCACAAATCATATCTCAAAGTGTTTGTATGTCAGTTACTTGGAGCATGAAGTGTGTGTATGTCAGTTACTTGCAGCAGGAACATGAAGCATTGGTTTCACAGAGAGAGTGGTGGAAGACTTGGGTTAGGCACTCAGTTGAGGACTTAACTCTGCAGCTGGACCATTGGGGAGTCTTACTGGGGACCTACAGGGAGACAGAAAGAGTCACTTAGACCCTGGGCTAAGCGTGTTCCCTGTGTGCTCTTAAGGGTAATTGTGCTTGATGCCTAGAGGTCTGCATCTGGAAGTATTGAGTGTATCCATTTGTTTTCCAAGTGAATGTCCCTCTCCAGTGTCAGTGGTGAGGATTCAGACTCCTTAATTACTGGCCCAGAGTGGGGACATCACACTGGGTACCTAACTATGAAAGGACAATGGACACCAAAAATGTCATTGCTGCACATAGTAAGACTGCTTGGAGTCACAGCAGATAGCGCATAGCAGCATACCAATGTCCTTAGCAATGCCATTTTCTGCCTGTATGTGCAATGGTACCATCTGTTGCCTATCTAAATGGTACCATCAGGAGGTGACATCATAATTTCTCCACTCAAGAACTTATTGATCACTTCTCAGTCAATTGCAACATTGTACTAGTCACAGTTGTCATATATTTTCCACAAACAGAATTGATGGGAATGCATATGCTTACCATACCCATGGAGATCAAAGTATGCATATTTCTTTTCATACTAGATACAGGGACCTTTCAGAGATTAGCCTGAGACATGTTGGGTATTCTTTAGGCCTGTGCCTCTATAATATTTAACATGCTCCTTGATGCAATGTTTCTTCATGTGATGAATCATATATGGTTTCCTGGCACACCACAGTGAGATAACACTATGACAGCGTTATATGGCAATGTCCACTTCTCTGAGATCCTGTATACAGATGCTTTAGTGGCTAATGAAACTCAGGTCTCCTAGGTCATAGTCAGAACTTTATATCTCTATGCCATTGGAGTTAGCTTAGCCCTGCCATCATAGTTGGCCTTAGGCATAGGCCAACTAGGTGCTTGCCTAGGGTGCCACACTAGCAGGGGCGCTTTTCCAGTAATCTGGATGATGTAGGTAGACCAGGATGGAGACACTGGATGGTGTGGGGGTGGAGCTGTGGATCTGTTTTGCCTAGGGCACCAACTGACTAAATGCCATCCCTGCCTGCCATAGTGCTGGATGACTGAATTAAAGAGAAAACCTCAGCAACAATAGTCAGGTACACTAATATGACATTCATTCATTCCTGCACAGTTTTTCTATTTTAATACCAATTATTGTGGCACATCTTATTCAGAACTAATTCTGTAAATGTGACACATACATCTTATGACTAATCTGTCCACACCTGTGAAATGGGATTTTAGAATGTAAAAGTGGCAACTCTGACATGATATGCCTCAGAACACTGCTTGTAACTGCAGTCCACACGTAAGCCACACTCTCTTGTAAGTTGACTTTGGCAATGATGAATTAACAACTTGAAGATAGCCTCTTTCTGCTGGAAATAAACCGGACACTGTTTTAGTCATGGGTATAAACTGCAAGTAGTCTCATGGCTGCTATGCAGCTGGTATACATAGAAGACGTGATGAACAAAATTGCTGATTTATGTTTAAATTACCTTACATTCATGTGGGTATACATCTCGCTGCTTGCGAAAACAATAAAACAACAAATGAAACACTTCTCATTTGCTAAGAAGAATGCTATCATCCCCTAGAGACTGACAGCACTATTGCAGATCACCTACTACAGTGCTTATCCTTGTAAAGCAGCTAGACAGTGGACACTTTATCTCCAACACCAGCAGTACAATATTACCATAAATGGTAGATACTCTACATTGTAGAAACATGACTGTTAACTGTCAGAAAGTGTATAAAATCCCTAAACTGAACAAAACAGAATTAGAAACAAATAAAATTTACTCAACTAAAAAGTAAAAAACACAAAACTGCCACCAAAGCTTTAGAACTCACTTGTCCTGCAAAAAAAGATCCAGAATAAGAAGCAAAACACCAGGACTTGGAGATGGTTGCAAAATCCAGTATAAAAATCTTTATTCGACACAGGTGCTTTCGTGGGCCCCCTCACTTCTTCAGATATCTGAAGAAATGGGATGACCCATGAAAGCGCTTGTGTCAGATAAAGATTTTTATACTGGATTTTACAGCCATCTCCAAGTCCTGGTGTTTTGCTTCTCATTTACTTAGCTAAGACTAACCCTAAATTTGCTGTGTGCATATCGTAGGTCAGCAGTTTAGCTTTAGTGCAAGACGTTCTGATTTTTTCATGAAAGTACATATTTTCAGTTTTTACCATAATTCTCTAAAATCTTGTCCCTTTCTTTTTCAGGGTATTTCACATGAAATTGCACATTGTTGGATGGGAAACCTGGTTACTAATAAGACCTGGGAACATTTCTGGTATGTAAATAGTTAAATATGAATCACAGTTATAAAAAAGACATTACGTAGTAGACTCTGAAGTTAATAACAAGATGGCAAACATCTCGTGTATGGTAAACAATGATTCATTCCCACAGAGTAAACTATCTAGAACAGTAATCATTAACTAAGACCACTTGACTTGTGTGGCTTAGAACACTACCTTTATATAGTAAACAACATCTTCAACTTAATACAAAGTAGTATTTTTACATAAAAAAGAAGCAACATAAATATAATTCCCATGGTTATCAGATTGTTCCTGCATCCAAGGAAAACAGTATTAATTATCATTAATGTTTCACTGTATCAGTCTTTCTTAGCTTTAGGCTGAAAATGGTCCTTTTGTATGTATATGCCATCATCAGGTAAACAAATATTTTCAGCCTGCTTAGAACACTTTTTTTATTATTATAATTGTTCATAGCATGTTTTTGAGGGTTTGTCTACCCTACTTCCTTTTCGGTCATCACCTCCCCCCACTTGTCCAACTGACCCATACTTTCTCCCTTCACTAGGGGCAACAAATGACTGAGAGTGTTCATCATTTAGGCAGCCATCAGGAAATTTCCATATGTAGGCCTAAATCTGTGATGTATACCCAGTAACATGCTCCTTAGTTTAGCATGCACTGGGTGACAGTGAGGGTGTATGACTCACTTATTTTATTATTTATTTATTTATTTTAAATTTGTTTACCGGAATAGTCCAACTGGATATATGTCCATTTTCAGCGGAGGCCCGAGGAGAAAAGCTCCAATTAGACAAATTACGAAGATAACATTTAAAAAATATAAAATATAAAAATTACAAAGATAACATTTAAAAAATATAAAATATAAAAAAAGTATAAAAACAACATTTACAACAAAGAATAAAAAACAAAGTGAGTATGTACAATGGTTCATGGTGTTCCCTAATAGGGATATACAATTCACATGGTCAGACACAATTAAAGGTAGGAGATATTAGATGGCATACAGAGCTTGGTGAAATAGTTACCTGTTTGATATTTAGAGATTCTCCTTTCAGTATTTAACTTAATCAAGATTGGTACACGGGTAAAGCCAGTTCATTTTGAGATACTGCTTGAGGTTATTTTTGAATAGACCTATGGAGGATTGTAGGGTTATATAGTTTGGCAACAAATTCCAGGTTTTGACAACAAAGTTGGCAAATAGGGATTCACCAGCAGCATTGTTAGCTTTGTGGGTTTGGACGAGTAGTTTTTTGGCTGATTGCAGGGATCTCAAGTTGCTATAGGGCTTAATGATATTTATGAGTGAGGGGGTATCCTCAGGGTGGTACACAATTTTGTGTGCTATTTGGAGTTGATTGAATTGAATTAGACTGGGCAGTTCTAGCTACTCTAGTTGTTTCAGGGTCTGGCAGTGGTGCTTCTTCAAGTGATGTCAGCTCTCAGGAGCCAGTTCTTTCATCTGGTCTCTGGCAGGGACTTTACTACAGGACCATGCATCCTGAGCATGTGAACCTCATTTCCTCACCCCAAACAGGGGTGAAACAGAGACAGTGTGCTTTTCTTCCTAATGCCAACTGCAGCAGGTGCTTGAGCCATTAATCAAACTCAGGTCACCTGGGTTGTAGTCAGGGCTTCATACCTCAATGTATACAGAGCTGGCAGGTAAGTCAGAGTTTTTTTTTACCTAAGTGCATACAGAGCTGGCAGGTAAGTCAGAACTTTATACCTCTATGCAAACAAAGCTGGCAGGTAAGTCAGAACTTTTCACCTCTATGCAAACAGAGCTGGCAGGTAAGTCAGGGTTTTATACCTCAGTGCATATAGAGCTGGCAAGTAAGTCAGAGTTTTATACCTCAGTGCATACAAAGCATGCAAGTAACTCAGAGTTTTATACCTCAATGCATACATAGCTGGTAAATAAATAAGAGCTTCATACCTCTTTGCATACAGAGCTGGCAAGTAAATCAGAGCTTTACACCTCTTTGCATACAGAGCTGGCAAGTAAGTTTGAGTTTTATGTCTCTTTGCCTGCAGAGTTCATAAGCTAAGTCAAAGCTTTATATCTCTTTGTATACAGAGTTGGTAAGTTAAGTCAGAGCTTTATATCTCTTTGCATACAGAGTTGGCAAGTTACAGCGGAGTTTTATACCTCAATGCATTTAGAGTTGACAAGTATTCTATCACTACAACTGGCCAGAATTTTAAGTGATGCTTTAGATGGCAAATAGCAATGACAAAAACGTTCATATACTGGATGCAAAGTAAACATCAGAACACAAAATGCACATAAGACTATGGAATCTATGTTAACTCACAAATAAACTAAGATACTAAGAAATGCAATATTTATTTCACAGAGCAGGCACTTTGGACTGGATCACAGAATCCCATGTGTGTGTGTGTGTGTGTGTGTGTGTGTGTGTGTGTGTGAGTCTAGGCTTAAAATGACCTCTGGGTCGATAGTCTAGTAATCCCCTATGATCTTATGATCTTATGAAGATACATAATAAAGCAATAACATAAAATGCACCTGCAGTGATAAACTCCTAAAGGAATTCTAGTAAGATGATGGGCAGAAGACCATCAACAAGGCTGTCATTGTCTATTACAGAGAAGCTTAGGTGAACTGGGTGAAGAGAGTCTTACCTTCCTTTTCAATGTCCTTATCTCTAAAAATGTCCAACTTTCCTCTGAAACTATCACTGAATCATATTATTGTAAAACTAAAAGCTCTGCATTGTTATTATTATTGGCATTTTTGTATTATTAGTTTTAAACCTATCTCTTAGCCTCTGAACATTAAAAGTCATAACATTGGCATTTAAAAATCAGAGCAGCGGATTAGGAACAAGACTACATTCTTATTGTTTACAATAAATGGTCTTCACATACTATGACCTGTATATCTAGTGACAGGGAATCTTTGTATAGGCTTAGTTTATGTATTAAACAAGATATGTATGTATAAACAGAAAACAAGGTATGTAGCCATAAACAGATAACAAAGTATGTACCCTGTGACACTGCCAGCCCAGCTATCTGGAATTTTGTAAATAATCATATGTCATTTGTGAACACTAATATGATTCATATGCTTGTCTTACAAATGTAAGAGAACTATATGTTATGTTTATATTAAACCACTGGTGCAGAAATGTGTGTTCAACAGGGTTTGTACAGTACTGAGCTTCAAGAATGTGTCCACAGTGTACCCTACTGGAAAAGAACAGAAATGTATATAAACTATATACCTGTGCAAATGTATGTTTTAATAGTAGAAGCGGGAACATACAGAGTTAACTTGCAAAACTTCAAGAAAATAAGTTGAAATTAAAGTGTTTTATTATTGTGTTATCTCTCCATTCAGTTCAGCAGCAGACACAATGTCTAGATCTAGAAGATTTTGTATTGTCTTGAAACAGAAATAATTACTAGGTTTCAAATGTAAAAGTGTTTTATTGTTTTACAACTTCCAAGTTCTGCAAACTTCTGAGAGGTATGAATTTCTCACACAGAGATGTTAAAATTCTATTAGTATCTGTTTAGCCTGGGAACTGAAGTTAGATGACAAAGAGTGATGTCATCCAACCTAACCCAGCAGTAAATTTTATTATTAATTTAATAACTCTTCCAGAGAGAGACTGGACATTTTGTATCTTGTCTTGGACCTAGAAACATCCACTCAGCACATCTGCTTCCATGTTGTCTGTAAGTAAGACTTAGGGTATAGTGTCTCTTTTAGATATAGATAACAGTAAAGATTAATTTAGATGTTTTCTGCATTTATTTGAGACTGTCCTGCAATGTTGTTTTAAAATATTTCCTGTTATTTTGAACTCTGAAGTAACTGTGTTGTTTCAGTATTGTCTTGTTCTTTTATTTATTATTAAATATATTTAACTCTATCTTTGTGGCTGATATTTGTGAAACATATTTAAGCTCTTAAAGTACTTGCATATGTACTTGGTGACACTGTACAGGCCACTCCTAAATAGCATTGCAAGTCTTGGTCAAAACTACCATTTGATAATCATAACATTACACAGTGGGATTAGTCACCCTTTGGCAAGTGCCTTAAAGTAGCTGATAAGTGATTCTGGTGGCAGTGATAACTACCTCATAGTCTGGACATAAGGGGTCATAGCTAATAAACCTGTGCCAGCCTTTCCCAGGTGTGTGCGTTTGTGCATAAATCAAATCTCAAAGTGTGTGTGTGTGTGTGTGTGTGTGTGTGTGTGTGTGTGTGTGTGTGTGTGTGTGTGTGTGTGTGTGTGTGTGTATGCCAGCTACTTGGGCAGGGACACGAAGCACTGGCTGGACAGAGAGAGAGTATTGAGATGACTTGGATTGGCACCCTGGCTAAAGACTCAAGTCTATTGTTGTGCCAGTGGGGAGTCTTATTGAAGATCTGAAGAGAGAGGGAGAAACCAGCTCCAGACTGACTGTGCTCTCTGTGTGATCCTAAGGGAAATTTCATTTTACTGTGTGTGCATACTTGTCATCCTCCCATTGTGTACATCCCTCACTGTTGCCAGTGGTGAGGATTGAGTCTCCTTGATTACTGGGCCAGTGTAGGGACATCACATACCCATAAACAAAAAACAAAGTATGCACCCATAAATAGAGAAGAAGGTATGGTCCCATAAAAAGATAAGTTATGCATCCATACACAGAAAACAAGGTACACACCCATAAACAGAAAACAAGGTATGTAGCCATAAACATAAAACAAGGTATGTACGCATAAAAAGAAAACAAGGCATGTATCTATAAACAAATAACAAGGTATGCAGCCTGTGACAATGTGAAGTATTGTCAGCTATGCCAGGAGAAGTAGGGCAGTGGATGTCTAACATATGCCAGCATAGCTAGCTCAAGTTGTGTAAAGAATTATATGTCATTTGCATATCAATTAATCCATTATATGTCATTTGTATATCAAACTGACTTGTACACGTGTTTGTGTTGAAAATGTATTTGTAAAGTTGATTGTGTTAAAAATGCACCAACAGTGGGTTCTGCTGGACAGAAAAAGAAGTATACCTGTATGTCAGACTATACGGTAACTATTGAAATTAATACATTGTAACAGAGGACACTGGAAGATAAAAGGTTAATCTCAGTCCAGCTAACTTTGAAAACATAGTTTGAAATTAAATTACTTGGTATAAGCCAAAAACATTGTATCTCACAGATCTGAATGCAGCAGAGACAACAAGTCTGTACTAGGAAGCCTTCTGTATTGTCTTTAGCAGTGAACTAATTGCTACTCTGGAAGGGTGGAAGTTTAAAATTGTTTTACAAATTCCAGAAGCTGCAACAGATCTTAGCAAAGCTCTATGTTTGTAGATTCTGGTCCTGTTGCTAGTAAAGGAGGTGGTATGGAAACCAGAAGTCAGATGACCACATGTGTGTGATGTCATTCTGTAATCCAGGACTAAAATGATGTTTTAGAAGAGACCGAATTCTCAAAGCAATCTGTTTTTGAAACCTGACCAAGAAGGAAGACCACTCACCCACTTCATCTTGCCTTGCTTAATTAAGTAGGAAACATTAATTCTTTAGATCAGTCAAGAAAATATACTGAGATTAATTAAGTACTGTTTTTCTGTATCTGTGTGAATCTATCCATCTGTGTTATTTTTAATATTTCCTGTGTCTGAAATTCTGGTGTTTATTGTAAATAGATATTTAGTATTTTCATGTTCTTTTGTTGTTTATTATTAAATATATTTAACTTTTAATTGTGGCTGGTCCTTTAGAGAATATTTTTACCTTTGAGAGTACTTACATTTATTTGGTGACACTGTGGCCACTCATGAAAGCATTGCTGTTTGGTCTATATTACCGTTTGTATTACTATTAAATTCACTCAGTATAATTGGGTTCCTTTGTAAGAGCCTTAGAGTTGCTGGCTTTGGAGTGTCTGGTGGCAGTAACTACCTTAAAGTCTGGGCAGAGGGGTACAGCTAGTACATTTGTGACAGCCTTTTCCAGGTGTGTGTGTGTGTGTGTGTGTGTGTGTGTGTGTGTGTGTGTGTGTGTGTGTGTGAAAATCAAATCTCAGAGAGTGTGTATGTCAGCTACTTGGAGCAGGGACACAGAGCACTGGTTTTACAGAGAGAGAGTGGTGGAGGACTTGGCTTGGACACTTGGCTGAGGACTCAACTCCACATCTGTGCTAGTGGGGAGTCTTATTGGGGGCCTGAAAAGAGAGAGAGAGGGAAACCCAGCCCCTAGAGTGAGTGTGTTCCCTGTGTGCTCTTAAGAGAAATTGTGCCTGATGCTGAATCTGGAAATATTGAGTGTATCTGTTTTTGTTCCAAGTGAACATCTCTCACCAGTGTCAGTGGTGAGGACTCAGGCTCCTTGATTACTGGACCAGAGTTGGGATGTCACATACTTATAAACAGAAAACAAGGTATGCACCCATAAACAGAAAACAAGGTATGCACCCATAAACAGACAGCAAGGCATGTACCCTTAAACAGAAAACAAAGTATGTACCCATAAACAGATAACAAGGTATGTACCCAAAAACAGATAAGGCATTCACCCATACACAGAAAACAAGGAATTCACCCATAAACAGAAAACAAGGTAAGCACCCATAAACAGAAAACAAGGTATGTGCCCATAAACAGATAAGAAGGTGTATACCCATACACAGAAATCAAAGTATGCACCCATAACAGAAAACAAGATATGTACCTATAAACAGAAAACAATGTATGCATCCATAAAAAGAAAACAAGGTACGTACCCATAAACAGATAGCAAGGCATGTATCTATAAACAGATAACAAAATATGCACCCATACACAGAAAACAAGATACGCACCCATAACAGAAAATAAAATATGCACCCTTAAACAGAAAACAAGGTATACACCCATAAACAGACAACAAGGTATGTACGCACAAAAAGAAAATAAGGTACATACCCATAAACAGATAACAAGGTATGTAACCATTAACAGGTAACAAGGTATGCACCCATAAACAGAAAACAATGTAAGTACCCATAAACAGATAACAAAGTATGCACACATACACAGAATAAAGTATGCACCCATAAACAGAAAACAAGGTATGTACCCATAAACAGATAAGTAGGTATGCACCTTTTACACAGAAAAGAAGGTATGCACCCATAACAGAAAGGAAGATATGCACCCATAAACCGAAAATAAGGTATGCATGCACCCCTGAAAAAAAAAACAGATAACATACCTATAAACAGATAAGAAGATATGCACCCATACACAGAAAACAGGGTATGCACCCATAACAGATATGCACCCTTAACAGAAAACAAGTTATGTACCCATAAACAGAAAACAATGTAAATATCCATAAACAGAAAATAAGGTATTCATGCATAAGCATAAAACAAGGTATGTACCCACAAACAGAATTAGTGAAGTGAAATCTCGGAGATGATATATTTAAGTAGCAGGGGTGGTGGGGGGCACATCCCCCCACATGGGGGGTGCAGGGGCATATAGTTGAAGGGTAATATGTTTCTGTATGCACTTGTGCTGGAATATAGTAAGTGTTGATATCCTGTGTGTTTTCAGGATTTTGAGTTTTTAGTATTTTGAACTTTCAGGATTTTGGTCTTCAGGATTTTGGGCTTTCAGGATTCTGTAGCACTTATATATATATATATATATATATATATATATATATATATATATATATATATAAAACAAAGGTGTGGAGACACAGCTACTCACCCTGCTGGATGTTAGATTTGTAACGATTGATTTATTTTTTTAAATATTAGTTTTAGGAAATCTGTTCTATGATGATTTAAGTTTTTGAACACTGATCACATCAACGTCACATTTCTGTCATGCAGCCCTATTAACTCTGTGGTCTGACTAGTTAACAATAAATGCAAAATATGCTTATTTTGTTAAACTGGATTTATATATACAGTATAGTGAGACAATGCATACACACATAACATGCAAATATGACGGCAGTATAGATGATTAGCACATTTGTGTTCAACATTCAAAAAGTGTGAACACTAATCTGCAAATTTGTTTGAGATTGCAGTATCTTGGAGAAATCCCCTTACTCTAAGGTATGGTATTCTTAAAGTTGATATGCAATGATCATAGCTTGTATGGCCTTCCTGCAAGATGTATTGAGGAAGATTTATAGGGTTTGCACAATTATAATATTTTTCTGATTTTTTTTCCCTAGGAAAACGACTGTTGTGTAAGCATTTCTGATTTTTTTTTGTTTGTAGTTTGCATAATTACAATGGCAGTTCAATGGCTGTGATAAGAAGTCTACATTGTAAATGAACTTGAATGATCCCTTTACCTGTAGCTTACCTTACTGTTGATGAGATGAAGTGAAAGATTCTTCATGACCAGAAGACTGATTTTGAATCTTTGTTTTAGTGTTTTCTATGTGTAGATGAAAATTTAGATTTGAGTCTTACCAGAGGCCTAGGTTCTTGAAGAACTCTGTTGTTCCAGGAACAAAAAGCTTTTGATTTAGGATGTGCAAGTGTAGGAAGTACTGTAGAGAAGTTTTAGCATGTTCCAAAGTGCATTGCTTTGTTTCTTGTGCAGTTGAAATATACGTGCTTTTTGTTTAGACCATAAGATAGTAGGAGGAAGTCATCCTGTAATTATTTTTTGATGTTTTTATAGGATCCCCAGACCTGTAAATTACCTTGTCATCTGCTTAGGAGTACTAAAGGAGATGTGTGTGTTCATTGGGTAATTTAAAAGAGAGAAGAGAAGCAATAATGCATCCCTCTGCTCCCCAGAGCCAGTTGCAGTGCAAAGCAAAGTATGTCCACTATCATGAGTTAATGCAGCTGCAGAGGTAAACTATAATAGCCATGGGAGTAGAGAGATGTTCCTGCTTGAACAAAAATGTTTACATGTTTTCCTTTGTCTCGGCTGGAGCTCCTTCTGTGTGGAGTCTGCATGTCCTCCCCGCGGTTGAGTGGCATTCGAAAGACATACGCAGAATGGGCGTGCCTTCGCTGAAGGTTGGATGTCAAGCTGGCACCTCGGTACCAGTAAAAAATCTACTGCCAATCATTAGCAGACCGGAGTTTTGCTGTGGCGACCCCTAACCGGGAAAAGCCGAAAGAAGAACAACAACATGCTTTCCTTTGTCTGGAAGTCCTGTTTTCAGCATGTTTGGCTAGTTTTCAACAAATGTATTTTTAGCATGTTTACTGAATTATCACTTAAGACATAGACAAACATAAATTTATATAAAAGGAAACAAAGCATGTTAACGTTCACAGTTATAAAATTACACATTGTATACTTTATTTTACACAATTATTATCAATCCAGCATTAAATACATTTCTCAATCCCTGCCTTCCCTTAACCTCACTCCCCCTCCAAAACATTATTCTGTATATATTGTTCGCACTATTTCCATTTTTTTATCTAATTTGCCCCTCCCTTTTCTAAAACTCCTACCTCCAATTCTTTTATTTCTGTTACAATATTCACTACTTTAAAAACAGCTGGTTTAGATTTTGATTTCCATTTTCTAGTAACTGCTTTTTTGTCAGCCACCAGAATTAAACTTAACAAGGCCTTACTATGTCTAGGCAATTCAGATCACGTATCCTGCTCAAAAAAACATTTCTTTAGTTGCACCCATTTGCTCATCCGATATTTATGTCAGAGTACTCTGATGGGAATTTATAAACTCTGTCACTCATTACACTCCCAAAACATATGCTTTCAGTTCCCTTTTTCTTCCCCATCACACCTTCAACATTTGCCATCTACCTGAAGAAAAATTCTCTGCAGTCTGCTTGGGTGGTATAAAATACCTATGCAAACACTCCCTAACAAAAATCCTAAATTTTCATATTTGGGAGCCATACATGTATCCTCCCATTGTTTCCTTGTGAATTGCTTATCCAGTCTGTCTTCCCAACCATTTTTTAACCTTTGATGATTGATTTTTATAGTTAGCGCGCAATATTTTATATGCCCTACTAATTCTCTCTTTTTTGACAGCAGCTTCTGTTCTAGATTCTACTAAAAACTCTACCAGTACTGTTTTTTTACTTAGGGTTCCTGTATTCCTTTCTCTTTCCCTGTACTCTGAATTTCTAGCCTGCAGCCCCAATGTATGCTTGGCCTCTTCCTGTTCTTTTACCTTTCCCTCTCTATTTGCTCCATATCTCTTGGTTCTTTTGCCAATTTTCTCTTTTAAATTCCAGCCACCTCCTGCCTACTCTCTGCACCTCTAATTGTAGTGATCCTTATCTGCCGAATCTCTTTTCTCCATTCTCATGCTGGTTTAGTTCATAGGTTCATATGTTCATAGGTAGGTACTAGGCTAAAGGGTCTAAGTAAGCCTAGCCAACAAGGTTCCCTGGCTTACGCCACCCAAGAAAGTTAATTTCCTGTGCCTCTGTCGAGCAGAGCCACAGAACTGATCCCCGGGGTGTATTTCCTATTTCCCATCCACTCATCAAGATTTTTCTTGATGAGTGCTAATGAGGAACTTTGCTTGACATAGATGGGTAGCTTGTTCCAGCATATAGGAAGTCTCTGGGACAGGAATCTATCCCTCCAGCATGTCCTGTTTATTGTGGTGACAAGGTTTAGGTCCCTAGAGCATGTAGCTCGGAGGGATTGGGATTTCTTTAGGTGTAGCATGTCCAACAGCTCTGGGTTTAACATAGCTTTAAATGTTAGGCAGAGATCTCCTCAAAGCAGGCGAATGCTACAGAGTAAAGGTGGAGTTTTTTGAGACGGTCAGTGCAGGTCATCTGTTTGAGTCCAGTAATACTCTTTGTGAGGTACTTCTGTGGCCTTTCCAGCTGCTGCAGATGTCTTGTGAGGTACATTCCAAAAGGGGCATTGTACTCTATAATGGGTCTAATGAGTGCCGAGTAGAGGGGAACAATGACCTCTTTGTTCCTGGATGAGAGCCCTTTTGTGATGAGGTGTGCCACACAGAAATATTTCCTGACTACTGTGGTAATGTGATTATCAAAGGAGAGAGTACTGTCCACCTGGGTCCCAAGGTCTCATCACACATTTAGCGTTAAGAAGATTGCTGTTTATGTGGTAGTTCATGGGTACAGAGTTTTTACCAAAGGGGATGACAATGCACTTTTTGGCAATGAGCTTGAGGCCATGGCTCTGACACCAGGCATCTGTCTCAGTGAGGCCCTTCTGTAGGATGTCCACATCATTTGAGGACTCGACTATGGCTCCAAGTTTGCAGTCATTTGTGAACTTCATTAGCCAGAGGCCTTCTCTGTTAGCCTCTACTTCAGAGAAGTAGATACCAAACAGGAGAGGTCCCAGGACTGAACCCTGTGGTACTCCACTTGTCACTGGTTTGAAGTCAGATTTGGAGTCTGCAACTTTTACAGTGTGGGTTCTGTCAGTGAGCCAGTTGGCAACCCATCTTGTGATGTAGGGATTTATACCTAGTTCAGTGAGTTTATCTATAATTCCAGAATGGGGGATGGTGTTGAAAGCCTTGGCAAGGTCAAGATAGGCTGTGTGAACCACCTTACCCTTGTCTACGGCTTTGGTGACTGCCTCAAAAAAGTTGATCAGGTTCAGAAGGCATGATCTGCCTTTCACAAACCCAAACTGGGTGGGGTCCAGAGTTTGGAGGTTACCAATTTCTTTGTTTATGAGTTCCATGATGATACGTTCCATGGCCTTGCAGACCAGGCTCGTCAGGCTAATAGGCCGATAGTTCCCAGAATCAGTGGTGGCTCCCCCTTTGTGGAGTGGGATAACTGTTGCTGTGTGCCATTCAGTGGGCACAAAGCCTCATGTGAGACTATGATTGAACATGGTGCTTAGATGGGGAGCCAGTTCATTCTTTAAGTTCATGTAAAATGCAACCTGGGATGTTGTCCGGTCCCATGCTGTGTTTTTGGTTTTAGAGAGTGCAGCTTTTACCTGTATAAATGTGATTACAGGGACTCTGCATTCTTCCTGTATAGATATGGGCCCTTTAGGGGGTGAGAGGGGGCTAAAGTTAGAACTGAACCTATCTGACAGGATGTTGGCAATATTAGTTGGTTCTGTAATTTTCATGCCATTGTGCTGTAACTCAGAGCAGATCTGGGTGTTGCCATTGAGATTCTTGACATAGCTATAGAGTGCTTTGTGGTTGCCCTTAGAATCAGTGGCAATTTTTTTTTCGTAGCTAGCTTTGGAGGATCTTATAAGGAATCTCAGCTTCTTACTGAGGCTGACCAGGGAGCTCCTCCACTCATGGGATTTTACTCTCTTTTGCAACAGTTTCTTCCTTCTGTTGTACAGTTTGTTTATGGATCTTGATTCTGTTTGGGATAGCATGATTAATGCACTTGTGTAAGTGTTTATAGAGTGCATTTGTGTAGGATTCAGCAGTCATAACTGTATTGTCCATCTGCATGGGTGTCATGAAGTTTGCCACTTCTGTCTTAAGAAGCATGAAGTTGGCTTTGGAGAAATTTTTTACCATGGTTTTCTTAATGGTGGGTGAGGGTATGATGCAGATATCTAGGGTGATTAGCTTATGGTCAGATCTGACCAATGAGGAGTTGACTTCAGGTGTGGAATACCAGTCACTCATGTTGGTAATGACTAGGTCTAGGATATTGTTGCCCCTGGTGGGGGTGTGGATAAGTTGATCCAGGGCATTGGAATTTATGAATTCCAGAAAGCGTTGAATGAAGGAGTTGGTACATGAGTAGTTTTCCCAGTTAATGGTAGGGTAGTTGAAATCGCCCATTATTAGGATGTTTGGTTGAACCCTAATATTTTCCAGTATATCAAGAAATGAGGAGTGGGAATCCTGGGGCATGGTGGGGGATCTGGATTGCAGTTTTGCCCTCAGTTAGTTGCACTTGGATAACCTCAGATGCATTATGCTGAGCAACTAGCCTGGAGGTCTTTATATCCTTAATGAATATGGACACACCTCCGCCTTTGGTGTTCTGGTCCAGGTTAGATGGCCGAAAAGTGTGGTATGAATTATAGCCTGGTAATGCAGGGGTGCTCTCTAGAGCCTTGAACCAGATCTCAGTCACTGCATAGATATCGATGTTCTCCATTTTAAGGAGTGCCTCGAGTGAGTGCATTTTGAGATTTAGACTTCTAGCATTGAGTAGCATTACCCTCAGTTTTTGCTTCCCTATTCCTGTTACGGTGTTGAATTTGTCATTTGAACCTTGCCTAAGAAAGGCACTATAGGGGCGGCAAAAGCCTTAGCCAGTATCCGTAATCCCAGGGGCGAGAGGTGCAGGCCATCTCTGGCAAAGCACTGTGGTCTGTCGACCATGTCGTCCCAGGCAGACATGAATAATTTCTTCTACTTTATGAATATAATATATATTTTTTTAATTATTCCAAGTCTTTTGAGTTTCTATTGCCATGACGGGAATGGACCCCATTCCTAACTCAAAGTATGATTACAGTTCATGAAATTAGTATTGTTTCAGTCTTTGATGTTAGCCAGAAGTGCTCTTTGCAGCACCCGCAATGTGCCCAGTAATGACTTCTTCTGCAATTCATATAGAGTTACATGTATCGGTAACGTTTCTACATATGATTGTAAATTCTTTTTTATAAGAGCCGTTGCTCCTACTACTAGAACTATCTGGGTGTCCTTCCTCCACATTGCCCTTATTTCTGCCTGCAAATCCAAGTATTTTATGACTTTGTGTCTCTCTGTATGTAAGACATTGCAGTCACTGGGTGTATCAATTTCAGTTATCATTTGTACTTTTGTCTTCTTTTCATGGACTATTATATCTGGTTTTCTCGCATCTGTTTTTTGAAATGTAGGTAATGGATGATCTCATGTGATATAAACTCCATTTTCTATGATGTTTCGTGGCTCATGTTTCCAGTCTTTTTCAGCTACTTCAAAATTACAATGTTTGCACAATCCCCAGTTGCCACATTATTATGCCTTTCAGTATACAGTCCTTCCACCATTAGTATATCACAACCAGCAACAAGATGTGCAACTGTTTCTAATTTTATTTTACAAACTTACATTTGTCTGTTTCTCCCACATGTTCAATGGACTTTGCAAACCAATGTGTAAGTAGTCCTCTATCTTGGACTGCCTTTCATCTTTTGGTTTAAAGTCACCTCTCCTTAAGCATTCCTATGTTCAATCCTGATCAACATGAGGTTCTTCCAGGAGTTTTCTATACTTGCAACTATATTTATGCATTTTCCACATTTCTTGCCTTACAGTTTTAAATCATCGACAAAGAGAAGATGAGAAGTCTTTGCACTTTGTTGCATTCTGGGAGCCAAATTATAGCCACGACCTAATCTGTTAAACAGACAGCTTAATGGGTTAAGGGCAAGGCAAAAGAGTATGATGACAGAGAGTCACCCTGGAATATCCCCCTTTTGATTTTTATACTTGGAATAATAATTTACCCTTTATCATGACTTAACTGCAAAGTGGTTTGCCACTGCTTCATGGTCGCTGTGATGTAATTTATCAGTGTAGGGTGTATCTTGTACATTTCTAACCACTCTTTAATCCATAAATGTCAGATACTGTCAAATGCTTTTTTGTAGTCAATACATGCCATACTTAGATTCTTCCCCTTTTTACAGTTCTCCACTATGACTTTATTTTGCAACATATTATCCTTTGTTACATATGACTTTTTTTATTGCCCTTTTGTTCTATTGCCATAATTGAGTTTTCTTCTAAATGACTATAACCTCTGTTAGCATCACTTCCAGTGTATAGTTTGTATGTCTTTGGAAAGCAAGTTATTGGTCTATAAGTTTTAGGGTAGCTTGCAGGTTCACTCGTTAGTAGGAGCATTGTTTTTCCTGTTGTTAACCACATTGGTGTCTGTTTGGGGTGCGCATATAAATAGTTCTTACTCATGGCTAAATTTTTGTGCAAAGATGTTAATACTTTTACCAGAAGTTAGGTACTGCATCTGAGCCTGGGGTTTTCCAGTTAGAGGCTTTTCTTAACTTTATTTCCATCTCTCTGACTGTAACTTCATCCCATTTCATATCCTGTACCTTTGAATTTCTTGTTCTTTCTTTTACTTCTTCCATCCATTTAGCATCTTTGTTATGATCTACAGGATCTTCATAAATACTTCTCCAAAATGTATCTATTTCTTCTTTTTTGGTGGCCTTTCAATTCCTTTTACCTTGTTTCCCAATTCTCTATAAAACTTTTTCAATAAATTGCTTATTTTGTACTTTTCTTTTATATTTATCTATGTATCTTCTAAGTTTTTCTGCCTGTGCTGATATTTTTAGTTTATTATTTGCAATAGTGCATGGTAAATTCTGATTTTTTTATAGTACTGTGCTTTGCTTTTATCATGCCTATCTTTCTATGTATTTTTGTTGATCTGTTTCCTCTTCTATACTCTCCTAACAGTGACACTTCTTGTCTTAATTGCTTTATAGTTTTCTCTGTTCAGTACTTCCTTGATGGTATTCAGTTTCCCCTTCCTTTCCCTCACTACCCTATGTTCTTGTGGTAGCATTTTATCTTTTATTAATTTATCTGCACAGTAATATATCTTGTTTACTTCTGTTATATCGCATGGATCTCTATGTGCAGTCCTAATTACTATGCTTGCTTGTTTTATCAAATTTCTGACTTTTTGGGTTTTATTGACCTTCTGCAGTCTATTTCTTTCATTGAACTTAATATGTCTATCTCTATTAAATCAAGCAACTCTTCTCTTAGCTCATTTTCTTCTAAACTGAGGACACATTTTTTGTTTTTCATTTCGTGTGGTAATTCTACGGAAAGTTCTAAAGCATCTTCGTATGGCACATTCTCTTCAATTTCATCCTATGTCATTCGTTGCTCTGTCATATGGGAACTCAGTGGCCTATCACTCCTCAACATTGACTGCACCAATGTTTCCACAGTTTCCTGTTCCTTCTCTTGCTGTCCAACTTCAAGTGAACGTTTATACTGGTTTCCTATGGAAGGATCCAAAATATCTTCATACGGCATCTGACCAGTTGCTTCCAATTCCACTGATTCCTCCTTAATTTGGATGTCCATTCCTCTATCCTACTGTGGTGCTTTCTGAGTTATATTTTCTACACTGACTCCTTCACTTCGCAGGTACTCCGTAATCTCAGTTTCTATTTCTTTATCTTCTACATTACTAATCTTCTCTTTTTCTTTTCTTCTTTGTCTACTTATTTTTTGTTTTGTAAAGTTTTTCATGTCTGGATTCCTTTGCCTGTATTTCTAATCAAATATCTTTGGTGCTGTTCTTTTTATATTTATACAAAGTTTTTCTTTCTCCTTTGCATAAATATTATACCATATTAAATCTCTTTTTCTTTCCCATGTCCATATTTCTTCTTCAGATGTCTCCTGATCTTCCTGTTTCTCCTTACTTTGGGAACTCATTCCATCATGCTCGAATGTAACCTGTGTTAGACCTTCTACACCAAATCCTTTACTTTGCCTGCATTCCATAACTTCAACTTTTATTTTTTTTAATTTCTACTTTACTAATCATCTTTTCTACATTCCCTCTTTGTGATATTATTTTTTTTATTGTGAAATTGTCCCTATCTGGATGCCTTTGCCTGTATTTCTCTTCAAATATCTTTGGGGCTGCCTTTTTTTATTGTTTAGTTTGGCTTTCAACTTTTCATAAATATTGCACCATATCAAATCTCTCTTTCTTTCCCATGCCCATATTTCTTTTCTATACTTTTCAAAAATCTATAGGTTTTGCTGTTTATATTGTTATACTTCCTCAGATGCTTCTTTTTCCAAACAGCTCAACGTTTCTTGGTCTATATAATGTTTTTCACAAATCTGTTATATTAGTGAACACAAATTTTTATTTGAGGCTTCTGATAGTTTTTCTTGTGGAAGTATTTTTCTTGTCTCTATTTTTTCTCTTAATCTTTTTGTATAGCTTGTGTCTGGGAATTCTGGACCTTTTGCATAACAGTAACAATACATAATTTCTTTTTTTGTCCTCAGTAGTCTACTCAATTGTCTTTATGGGTTTTCTTTGGCCTATCAATTTTTGTGATTTTTGTGGACTGCTACTTCCTTCTACAACAGGGTGGATCCATCCTCCCCCTGGGACTGTCCTGGCCCCATTGTAGGTATGTTTCTGTGTTTTGACTGTGCTACACTGTCATTTTTTCCAGTCCTGACACCAGTGTGTCTACCAGGATTGGACACTTTTTTTATCCTGGGTCTTGTGCACCCAACTAACTTTTTAAATTTTTGACCTACATCTGTGCATGATGTATGCTATATAAAATACAGTATCAGTATCATCTTGGTGAGATTTTGTGAAAAACAGGGTCCACCTCATGAAGGTACTCACCAAGACTTGAAGATGAATTCAGTTTTAGCAATACTAATCTCCTTGCTGAATATAATACTCTGTAAAGTTGCTGTTATGCATCCAAAATCCCACTCTCCTTATTTCTTGAATTCCCCCTGCTTCATCATCATCCTTTTCCACAGTGAATTATAACTTTCTGCTTGTGTTATGCATATGAGGCTTAACTACATAGTTCTAAAATATCCCTTCAAAACAGGTAATCCCAAACATACCTCTCAACTGTCCAGATTTTTGCAGAATGTCCAGATTTTTACCTCATATTTATTTATTTATTTATTTGCAGTTTGTTTACCAGGATAGTCCATTGGGCTACAAGGAACAAATTTTCAAAAGTCCTGGGGAGAAAAGCTCCAGTAAATTACAAATATAATAAGTTTAAGAACTACAAGATTACAGAATAACAGTTCCTACAAATTTTACAAAACAGTTTTACCGACTTTAGAAAGAGAATACATGGTAATAACAGTTAGAATAAATTAGCCTGTGAAAATTTCCATTATATACAAATTAACGTAGTAAAAAATAATGCAGGTTCCTTCTGGAGATTATGGGCTAAAGTTAGTAGATATATTGGGTAAAGAGAGAATTATAATAGGATGTTATGTAGGAAGAGAGCTATTGGTAGATATGTTAGGTAGAGAGAGAATTATAGTAGGAAGTTATGTAGGAAGAGAGCAAGAGCATTCCCATTGTGAGATTAGGTGTGAGTGAAGTAAAGTTTTAAAGACAGAGAGACTGTTAGTGGTACGGATAAGAGGTGGGAGAGAATTCCAGTGACGTGCCAAGCAGAAGGATAGAAGATGTTTGCCTGGAGGGCGGGCAGGTTTATGTAGCTCAATTAGATTTTGGAAGTTAGATCGAAGGCATCTGTTTGGATGATGCATTTGGAAGGTAGAGGCAAGGGAGGGACAGAGAAAGGGCCAAAAAATAATTTTATGTGCCTGGATAAATTGGATATAAGTAAGATAATTGGGGAGTTCATGCCAGTTCAGTTGGTGCAGGGAGATGCAATGATGGGTATTGGATCTGTGGCTAGTTGCAAATTTTGAGATTTTATAGTAACAGGAGGAGAGTTTAGTTTTGAGGGAGGATTGCAGATTGGTAAGGATAGAGGTACCATACAGGAGGGAAGGGATGAGGTATGTATTGGCAAGAACGAGTCTGGTGGAGGGAGAGATGAAATGGTTGTGGCGATAAAGCATACCGAGTTTCTTGTGAGTTTTTTTAATATTTACCTGAATATGGCTATCAAATTTTAGTTGGTCATCAATGATGATTCCTAACAATTTAGCAGTGGACACTGTTTCAAGAAGAGTGTTATTTTGGCTGGTGATAGAGAAAGAGTTTTTGTCTAAGGTGATGCTTTTAGAGGGGGAATATCATTAGTTTGGTCTTGGATGCGTTTAGTGCTAGGTGGTTATCTAGTATTCATTACTCTGTAGAGGAAAAGGCATCTTGGGTTAATTTTGCTAACGAAGAGGTGGAGGTTGCAGAACAGATTATTGTTGAGTCATCTGCATATTGGATGAGGTTGGCATTAGGGATGGCGTGGTGAAAGTCATTAATGAAGACACTGAATAGTAGGGGCCCTAGAATTGAGTCTTGGGGCATGCCTGTGGGAGTGTTTAGGAATGGTGAAGTAGCTTTTTTCTACTTAACTGCTTGTTGCATATTTGATAGGTAACTGGTGAACCAGTTAATAGAGGAGTGGGAAAGATTTAGTTTAGAGAGCTTAGTAAGGAGAAGGTTATGAGAGATGGTGTTGAAGGCCTTAGAGAGGTCTAGGAGGAGGAGGGTGGATACAATATGACCAGTGTCACGGGCTTTGTTTACGAATCTAGGAAGGCAAGGGGAGCAGTGGTGGTGCTATGGCCTGGTCAGAATCCATGCTGGATGGGAGTAAGAAGGTTATTGTTTATTAGACAGGGTAAGAGTTGTAGGTGGATGCATTTTTCGAGAAGTTTTGAAATAGGGGCTAAGATAGTAATGGGACGGAAGTTTGAGATTTCATTATTGTTACCGCCTTTATGTAGTGGGATAATAAAGGCCTTTTTCCAGAGCTGGGGGCCTGAATTTCTGAAATTGATCGATTTATTAGGATGCAGATGGGGAAGGCAATGGCTTCTGCGGCTATCTTAAGGAAGTAGGATGGTATTTCATCAGGAGCATTAGAGCAAGGTTTCAATTTTAGAAGAATTGTTTTATGATAGAGATAGGAATGGGGTTCATTTCTGATAACACAGTAGTTGGGTGGAGTTAATTCAGAGTCTTTTATGTGAGGTTTAAGCCAAGTTTCAGAGATGGAAAGAATGTCGGGTTTGTTATGGAGAAGCCAGGCATGGAGGTTAGGGATTTTATTACATATGCTCTGAGCGTTCAATGCTGTGAAATAGAGAGAACTACCAGCTGAGTGGGGAGGAAGGGATGGGGAGAATGAGATGTGTGAAGGAGAGGTGCCAGGGTTTGGGTGTATGTCTCCAGATGTAAGAGGTAGAATGGAGAATGTGGGAGAAGAGGTATTTAGGTTGCTTAGAGTCTGGTTTAAAGGCTGTGTAGCTAGATGAGATGGAGATCTTATTGTTTGCAGTTGTGGTTTTGTGATAGGGTATGAGTTTATAGGTGAAGACCATAATGTTATTGAGGGAGTAGAGGTTAGGGGAAATGGAGATAGAGGAGTGTGTGTGTGCTGTGAAGAGGATGAGATAGTTGAGTGAAATGGGGGAGTATGATTTCTGTATAGAGGTATGGTAAGATAGTATAAGTAGGATAAGGAGATAAGTTTTGGTTTTCTGACAAATTATTGGCAATCATTGAAGACTAAAGTCAGAAAATAATGACAGACGTTTGAGTTCCAAAACTCATACTCTTCATAAAATTCATGCTAACGCAAAAGCTGTTGTTCTATTAACTTTTTAAGTTTGTAAGAGCAATATTTAAAAATGTCCCCTATTCCCCCCCCCCCCCCTCATATTTATGACTTTGCCCAGATTTCTTGCTCTAAGAGGTTGAGAGGTATTCATAAACCACCTGGAAGAATTAGCTTATCCTACTTGACCCTTGGCATCTTCCCTTCCCAAATAAAATAATTCAACTATTTATTAATTACTACCCACAACTTCTCCTTGATAAAAATATGCTTGACCTGTATATAAAACTAAATGACTAAAAATATTAATACTGCTTGTTTGTCATCCATATCCATAGACATCAGCTTCCAGTTTTTTGTTTTTTTCTGTTATCTTTTGTGTAGTCTCTTCCCACATATCCTTAGCTTCCATATCAGAGTCCTCCTAAATACTTCATTTTATCATGTTCCCATAAATATGGGTCTTGCCAAACCAGTTCTGAACACATTTAATAATTCTAATCTTTTGTTGTGTTTTTGTGTTTATATAAAGTGTGATTACTTCAGAAATATGATGCAAGTTATTTTACTTGAATTTTAATTTTAGAGCCCAACTGAATGTATTCATTCAGATCAGATGTGAAAAATGCTTTTGTGATGAAAATTCTGTTCATAGTGTAAAAGCACTAAAGGAAATCTAGTTACCAGATGCAAGTTATACTTAAAATCTGTGTGGGTGATTCAGTCATTTTTGTAACTTGTTTTGAAATCATTTAGGATTGTTAACTAGAGAACATTAATACTTAGCTACATAATACACTTTTACCAAAATGTCATTCTTGGTTTTACTCCATTACAGACATCGAGAAAAAATACTTGCTCTGTTAAACTGCAATTAATTTGCCTTGAAATCCTGCTTTACCATGGATTAGTGCTTACATAATCCAGATGAATATATTATAGTTCAGCTGTAAAAAATATTTCTTAAGGCAGGAAACAACATGGTCACAGTTGCCAGGTTATACCAAAATGGCACAGTGCATCATTTCCTTTTAATGTTCATAGGTTCATAGGTAGGTACTAGGCTATTGGCCCGAGGGCCTACATAAGCCTAGCCAACAAGGTTCCCTGGCTTAAGCCACCCAAAAAAGTTATTTTCCTGTGCCACTGTCGAACAGACACAGAAGTGATCCCTGGGGTGTATTTCTATTTCCCATCCACTCATCAAGATTTTTCTTGAAGAGTGCTAATGAAGAACTTTGCTTGACATAGATGGGTAGCCTGTTCCAGAGTATGGGAAGTCTCTGGGGCAGGAATCTATCCCTCATACTTTGTTATGGTCTGGGATTCAAAAACGTTAAGGAAGACCCAAGAAAACTTTATTTATTTATTTATTTGTTTGTTTGTTTTAGGGAATGGTAACTCCTGTCAGGTTTGGTTAAGATGAAAGTAAGAGCTTAGCATGACCATCAGAGAATATGTAACTTAAAATACTACTGTGAACATTTGTAATCTTATAAAATACTAAAATTACTTTTCATCAAGAGTATTAAAGACATAAAGTTGTAGTAAGTTATAATAAGATGAAGGATGTTACAATGGCAGAGTTAAGCATATTTTAGTTTTTGTAGATGGAGAAAACGTGAGGAGCATGTGTAACAGTATATGGTACTTAGTGCTACTACATGAAAGCTAATGCATTTCCAGCTTCACTGATGAGTTCGCTGTTACATCTAGGCTTACTGTCAGCTTTGAGTCACATTACAAATGTGGATGTCATGTCAGCTATTTGAATTGATTCTTTAGCAACTGCGTGTCTTAGCTTGACTCTAGAAATATTATCATTCATATAGTTACTATATTTTTGTAATAAATCAGGGTTCTTTTCACAAGTATTTGAAAGCAAATAACTTACAAATGTTTCTTTTCTTTTTTTTCTTTTTGTCATTATTTTAGGCTGAATGAAGGTCATGCTGTCTACATTGAGCGTGTAATTAGTGGTCGCATGTATAATGAGAAATGCAGGCAATTTGCTGCTATTGGTGGCTGGAACTACCTGTGTGATTCAGTAAGTTTTAAAAACTTTTTTTTTTTTTTTTTACATTTTTATGCTGGGTAGATGATACTGGAGAATCTGAATTAAACATTAAATCAGAAACAGGAGTCACTCCTCCTAGAAAAGCACATAAAGTACTACAAGAAACAAATCTGAGCAGGTGTAGAATGCATTCCAAAAATTACGACCAACTACATTTACAAGGGCTCACAGAATAAAATAAAAATAATTATCTTTTCACATTTGAGTTGCTTTAAAAGCACAAGGGGTGAAAATGAGTACAGAAAGGATAGTGGTCATGGCAGCAACTGAGGGAAATCAGAAGAGACTGGTAAATAAGACAGCAGAGAAATAATGGAGTAGGTTAACAGCTTTAAGTATGTAGAAGTGCTGAGATACTTCTCATCGTGTGTACTGCTAGCTGTTAAAAGCAGTTTGCCTTGGTTGTATTTCACTAGCCGATACATACACATTCCTCCTGTATATCACTGCTACTACACTTTAAAGTGTGTGCAATGCTAGCTGCCATAAATAGTCTACTTAGTGATTTACCGCTCTTGTGTTGGTGTAGAACTGCAAATTGAAACACTTTACATGGGCATAGTGGTGTAGAACTGCAAGCTATAAACTGTATAATCACGAATATACTTTGTATGTCATTTTTTTTCTTTGTGTGTGTTTTACTGTTATGCTGCTCTGCTCTGCTGCTCTCTGTGCTGCCTTAAAATACCTCTAACTCTGTGCACTATCTCTGCCACCTTCCTCACTCCATTCTCAATCTTCCCACTCCATTCACCTGTCTCACTCACCCACATTCTCCCTCCACACCCACCATACTCTCACCTTTCTACGATCACACATAGACAATAACTCAGCCTCTTTCTTTTGCTGTCTTCCAGCTCGCATGGTCTCAACACCCTTCCCATCCAGGAACCCAAAAGAACCCACTGTGACACCGACACTATCGGTCGGACCAAGTTTCCCCAGGAGACAAGTGTGTTGTTGCCAGTAAATACATGTAAGCTCCTGTGGGTTTTTGCTGTTCCTCTGTTTACAAGCTGCTCGTTGAATAAAAGTTTTTGTTTTTGTACTTAACATCCCCGACAGCATGCACACTCATAGGCTCTACCCCTCTTTCTATCCCACTCTGCTGTACCTCTATTTCCCCAGTATGTGGCAGCAGAGCTCCATAACTCCCCTCCTTTGACCAGTATCACAGCCCATTTTTTTCAGGTGCCTGCCGTTCAGTAACCTTACAGGGCCACTACAAAGATCTAGCAGCACCTGTACCTAGTGAAGTACACTGAAATAAAATGCTACCAGCCCACTCCTACCCATCTGCTCCCTACTCTGCAGACCTAACTGCTGTATCCACAAACAAAAGAGTCCTGCTCTTGCTTGCACCCACTGATACTTTATTAGGCTGACCTCTGCTGGGAGTGCTCACCCAGATAATCAACTCTCCTACCAGGCCCAGCAAAAATGGATCCTCCGGCACCATCCTTGACTGGATTTTAGTATCTCTCCCTAACCTTATCTCAAATTCAGGTACCCTCCCTGACCCTATCAGTGACCACCTACCAGCCATTGCTGACCGACACACTTCTCCATTCCAAAAGCAACATCACTACATTCAAACCGGTAACCTCTCTAAATTCAACCCACAAACTTTCACTGACTGTCTAAAACTACTCAACTGAACCCCCCTAAAAACCCTGCCCCTTAATGACACAATCAACTACTTTAACAAAACCTTTTTAAATCTACTCAACAGCCATGCTCCCCTCAGATCCAAAAGGGTCAAATCCAACATTTCCCTCTGGCTATCAAAAGAAACCAAACAAACCATGCTCCTAAGAGACAGAAAGTGGAAACAATACCATAACAACAAACTACCCAATACCCTACTTGAATTCAAACAACTCTGTAATACAGTTAAAAAAACTAATAACTAGAGACCACAAATCATACTACACCAAGCTCCAATCTGAACACTCCACCAACTGAAAAAAGTTCTGGAATACTATCTCCTCTCTCCTCCATCCCAGTAACAAAGTTATCTTTGCCCTAACCCTGACCTCAGCAACCTAGACACAGCCACATCATTTAACTCCTTCTTTGTGGAGTGTATAGCTAAACTAACCACCACCTTCCCACCCCCCTCCAAGTTCACCCCCCACCCTGCTCCCACCCCACTGATAACACGCAGCAATCCTCCACCTTCAAGCTCAACCCTGTCCCCACAAGCACAATAAAAAAACTCCTCCAGCTAAAACCATGCTGTACTGCACCAGACAATTTGCCCCTCCCTCCTCAAACTATCCGGTGACAGCATAGCCCTGCCAATGTCCATTTTAATAAACAGATCCATCCAAGAATCTTATGTTCCCTCAATTTGGAAACATGCTTTCATCATCCCACTCCAGAAGGGAGGCAAACACTTTGACACCACCAATTTCAGGCTCATTGCCATCCTCGCCCCACTCTCAAAAATCCTAGAAAAGTGTATTCCTGCTCAACTAATGTCATATCTAACACACAATAACCTCCTTACCCCCACCCAACATGATTTCCATTCTGGCCACAGTACCATCACTGCCCTTCTGTCCTTCCTTGAATCCAACAACCATGCCTGTGACTCTGGCAAACTCGTATCTACCCTGTCCCTAGACCTATCCAAAGCTTTTGATACCATCTCCCACCCCATACTCCTATCTCAACTCTCCTCTCTCAACCTATCTCCTGCTACCATATCCTGGATCTCTAGCTACCTCTCCAAAAGACAGCAAGCTATAAAATGGAAATCTTCAACCTCCTCCTTCTTACACACACCCACTGGCATTCCCCAAGGTTCTGTCCTTGGTCCCCTACTTTTCAACATATTCATCAATAACTTTCACCACACCATCCCCAATCCCTCCCTAATCCAGTATGTCGATGATTTTACAATCATCTGCACTGCTGACTCTCCCTCTGACCCACTACTAAAAACCCAGTCAGCTTTTACTAAAACAGACACTTGGATGCACAATAACCATCTTGCCCTAAACTCAAACAAAACTAAACTAATGATCTTTACACCTTCTAGAACCTCCTCCTTTGATAATACCTCCTTTACCATATTAAGCCAGAACAACACCCCCATTGAAATAGTATCTCACACCAAGTTGCTTGGTGTCACCATTGATGAGCATCTAAAATTCAACATCCATATTCAAACAGCCATCAAAAAACGCCACCAAAAATTAACTTCTGTACAGACACAATTTCTACCTCACTCCCTCCACTAGGAAGACCTTAGCCTCCTCCTACCTTCTCCCCTCTCTCATATATAGAGCCCCACTGTTCACCAACTTTCAACTCAGCTCACAATCCAAATTAGAATCCTGCTACAATAAAATCAGAAAATTTTCCACCAACTCCAAGAATTCTTCCCATCATTGCCTCTCCCTCCAATCTCTGCAATGGCTAGAACTACCTAACTGCCTAAACCTACTTAAATTCACCACAGCCCATAAGCTCATCTTCAAACTATCCAACTGTCCCGCTCGCTCCAACACCTTAACCCCCTATATTCCAAACCACTCAGTCCGATCAGAAAACCAAAACCTCCTACAAAACCACAAACCCTCCCGGCCCCCTGGCCACCTTCTGCTATCATACTCCCTTGCCAAATTATGGAACTCACTCCCCTCCTCCCTTTGAAACACTCCAAACCATACCAAATTCAAATCTCTCCTACACTCCTACCTATTATCTAAATGGATATGCCCCTCTCTTCCCCTACATGAGCCCCTCCTCACTCATCTTTCTTTTCCCTGCAGTTACTGTCTCTCCCTCTTGACCCCCACATACTACTCCTCTAATCTCTACTACTGGGCAGCTTTTTCTACCCTCACTTTCATTAGATCTGAGATTTATATTTATATCTTATGAAATGTTGTAACTGCTTGTTTGAAAATGTATTCTATAAAGATTACAGAATGAAGGTCCAATGTCACTACAGCTGCTCTGTATATAATGTTATCTCTTCATACTTGTTAATTGTACTCTCAGCATATGTAATATATTCTGTTTGTTATGCATGTTTGTTATAGTTAATGGAGCTTTTCTCCCTGGGCCTCCACCGAAAACAGGCTCTTCTTGGTCCAGTGGACTTCCCCAGTGATCAAACTGAAATAAAATAAAAATAAATAAATAGAAGGTGTAGTTGAGGAGAAGGGAACTCTGAATGAGGAAGTCAAAGCTAGAATCAGAGGAGCTGCAGTCACATGGCACGAAGTGTCCCGGGTACTGTAAGTCAGAAGAATGCCAAAGAAGCTGAAAAGTAAATTGTACAAAATGGGTCTATATTATAAACATGAAAGTCCTTTTCAGCGAATACGAAAACAGCGACACATATTGCATGAACCGCGAAAACACCGGATGTCCTAAACTGCGAAATTCAAAATCTCGAATCGTCATAGTTGGTCAACCCCACCAATCGCTACATACTACCTACCCAAACAAAATAAATAAACCACATACATACACTAAACAAAACCCTACTTCTAACCCTAAAGTAAAGCTTGCAGGTACCACCATGTATTCACTTACCTTAACCCGCACCCTAACCCTAAGGTCCGTAACTATCGCACACTTACCTTAAGGAGCTATACCCAAACAAAATAAATAATCCACATACATACACTTAACAAAACCCTACTTCTAACCCTACACTAAACCTTGCATACATTACTGTCTATGCACTTACCTTAACCTGCACCCTATCCCTAAGGTCCATATCTATCGCACACTTACCTTAAGGAGCTATACTGCAGAAGGGCCTACTATGACGATTCAACATTTCGAATTTTGCACTTCAGGATGATCGGTGTTTTCAAGGTTTGCTGAATATGTGTCAAGGTTTCCGTATTCACGTAAGTGTGCCTTCGTGGTTCTAATAGGGAACCATACAAAACAGTGATGAAACCTGTGCAGTGAAGGGAGGAAACTTGAGTGGCTGGAGATGAGGGACCTGAGATGAATAGTAAGGGTAGTAGGATTCACACTGTTGGACAGAGGAAGAAATATGTAAATTACTTGGACCGAGCCTGCAACTGATTTTGCTGCCATCAGTGCCCTACCCAGTAACCAAAATGTGAATAAAAAAATAAATAAAGGTATCAGAGTGGTTGCAGAAAAGATAAAAGAGAAAAGAATACTTTGATTTGGTCACTTGAACAGGAAAATTAAGCATGATTTGGTAAAGAAAATGTAAGGTAAATAGGACAAAGGCAACTGAAGACAAATGTGTCCAGCCATGACTGTCAAAGAAAGCAGGAATTTGGCTCTGAATTGAGAGATGTGGTGACAATTGACATGATACCCCAAACCCATAAGAAACTGAAAAATGGGGGTTGATGATGATGATTTGCTTTAATACTTTCATAAATATATTTTAATGCTTCTATTTTTTCATATCAGGTATACCCAGTTTAAAATCACTATCAGGCAATCATGTTATTTTTTCCTCACAATTGTGTAGGTATCTTTGCTGAGGTTCCACATCTGCCCCACTGTGGTTTATTCCCATGCCCTTCGAGATATCCCATTCTCTGTCAGTTCTTAATTAAGTCTCTTGTTCCAGTCTCAATCATACATCAGTAGCCTAGTTCATGCAGTCACTACCACCTCTTTTTAATTGTGTAACAATCACAATTATGCCTTTCCTACGCCATGCATGATACAAAGGGTTGATTTGTTTATGTATGATATAAATCAGTGCTTTCTCTGATTTAGGTTAGGCAAATGTAAACTGAGTGTAACTTCACTACTGCCTTTGGGGTTTGCTGGAAGTGGTTATGTGTAGTGACAGGGGACTGTGTATTTCAGGCCTATTTATCTGCACGAACAGGCACCACTGTAAAAGGATCTTCACTTGTTTACTGCTTGTGGTAGGTATCCTCAGACTGGCAACTTTTTTTATTTTGCTAAATTCCACCTCTGTTAATTTGAGGATCGAGGATAACCTTTAAATACTTTTTGTTGATTTATTTCAAGCCTGTGGTAGCTGTAAAGACACCATCATCCTGCATTGTAGTATGGACACTGACTATATTTAGATGGGCATTTTTTTATTTAGTATTCAGTGCATGTGTTATTGGTGCCATTATATATGTGTTGCATATTTTAAAATGAAAGGTAATGCTGGTGGAGTTACAGGTAAATGGCCAGTGTACAGCCTAGGTCTCTACTTAAATCAACTTCACTTGGTGTTGCCTGGCAAAAGTATTAATGCTACTGAGAGATTAAGTAAGTTTCTATATTAATAAAGCCATCAAATGAACATCTGCCTTACATCTGCTGCAGTACAATAATGTTGGTGCTTGATTTTATAGATTGAGGCCCCTGTTCACAATGAGTATTACTGGATCCTTTTTTCAGCGTTGTTACAAGCTGAAGCTCTGCCGGTTGGGGGGGTGGGCATGGAGTCCCCCACTCTCATCCATCTTCACATAATTTCCTTTATTCTTTCAAGCATCACTCCCTGCTCTATCTTTATCAAAACACCACTCCCATATTCTTAACCTCTCTACCTGCTCTCTTTACAAAGCCAGCTTTTAGATCTTGTAACTCAGTTTTGGCTCTCATTGCTCTAGCCAGTCTAAATATTTCCTTAACAAAGAAAATAAATCTCAGTTCAAGTGGTCATTACAATGTTACTACTAACAAACAGGCACTCAGTCACCGGTTATATTCTGATTTCATCTCTAAATGTCTGCTGCATGTGAAACCTTGTTACTCTGTTAGTACAGTGCAATTTAATTACCATGCCGATGGCATAAGTTTCCACATTCCCAGTGTGAATAGTAAGTGGTGACAAAGTGAAGCCTGGATAATGCACAATAAAAACAAATAATATCAATGTCTGAATAACGGCTAAAGGAGAAGCTGGATTTGCCATTTCATTAAGCGTAACTATCACATATCAATAAACAACAGTCAAGAGCAAGGCCCTAGGACAGTGGAGTTGGAACACTAGCTGATACAAATGCAACTCTTTCCCCAACACTAGCAGCTAAAAGTTATTTCACCACAGACCGCTACCATAATTTGATAATTGTACAAATTTTGGATGGAGAACATACCAATATATTACTGGCAAATGTATGTATTCCTCTCTCTCTCTCTCTTCTGCAAAACTTGTACAAGACACTCTAAGAGTACTGCTAACACAGAGTTAGAATAACAGAATGAAAAATATTTGGAGACTATAATATTTAACAGGCAACGACTGACAAGTCCACCATTAACAGAATCCTGCAGCTCAACAGTCAGATTCAAATGATAACTACTGAAACTAGACTAAACACAGGAATGGCAACATTTCAGTTATTGACTTCCTTATTACTAATATCTCAAAAAAAACTGCAGTCCTTGCATATCTTGAAACTGGTTGACTTCTTTGAGACTGTCACCAAGGCCCTGGATGAGAGAAAGTCAGTACATACAGCTTACCTTGACTTGGCCAAGTCCTTTGACACAATCCCCCACTCAGGCATCATCGAAAAGCTAACACAACTTGGTGTTAATCCCTATCTCATCAGGTGGGTGGCCAACTAGCTCACCGACAGGACCCTCAAGGTCAAAATAGGTGCCTCCACCTCTGATAGCAGACCTGTCACTAGTGGAGTTCCCCAGGGATCTGTCCTCGGACCCTTACTGTTTGGCATCTACTTCTCAGAGGTCCAGGCAAAGACAAAAGGCCTGTGGCTGACTAAGTTTGTGGACAACTGTAAGTTGGGTGCTGTCATTGACTCCTCAGATGATGTTAACATACTGCAAGATGGTCTCATAGTAACTAATGACTGGTGACAAAGTCATGGCCTCAAGCTAAATGCAAAAAAATGAATCATCATACCATTCGGCAAAAACACGGCCCCTACTGATTACCACATCAACGGCAACCCCCTAAGCACACAACCTGTGGTGAGAGACTGGAGTACTAAGGTTGATAACAATTTCACATTCGACCATCATACAGTGGCAGTGGTCAGAAAAAACTTGTACTTGATTCATCTCATAAGTAAATAGATTGTATTTAGAAAAAAGGAGGTTATTACCTTTCTATACTCCGTCATTAGACCAATAATTGAGTATAATGCCCCGTTTGGTATGTACCTCTCTAAACATTTGCACCAACTGGAAAGGCCACAGAAATAACCTCACAAAGAGAATCCATGGCCTCCAAAACCCGTCCTATGAGGACAGGATCAAAACACTGTCAGTACTCAGTATCGTACAGATTGCTGAGAGATGATCTCTGTCTCGTCTACTAGGCAATTTCGGACCCTGCCCTACTAGAGATGCTCCATATCCATAAGTCTAATTCCTCGTGCATTACCCGCTTGAAAGTCCTGAATCTAATATGTGACATCAACAAAACCTACTGGAGAGACAGGTTTGTCTCCCAGAGGCTGCCCCATCTCTGGAATAGACTTTCCATAAACGTCAAACAGAGTACCTCACTGGAATGGGAAGCTAATCCAGCAGACTAAGCTAAACTTACGATATTCAGAAGCTAGGAAAAGAAACAAGGAAAAACCTTCTTAGCTTACTTTTGAAACATATTTCCTTGTAATCAAGCAAACATTCAGTAGATCGATCAATAAATTAAAACAGAACATACCCTTCACGGTCAAATTAGTTCTTTTAATGACTATTATACCTACCTTCCATTCATCTTCCACATGACGATTTTCCATCTGTTATTCCCCTGACCTGCACCAATATCTAAAAAGATCATTATTAGAATAACTCATTAACACCTATGTGGTGTGGAATGTCACACTGCACTCCAGAGTATTTTCTGAAAAATCAACTTAAAAAGCATAGGATAAGCAAGCAATACCGCCCAACAGGGGGTGTGTTAATGTGTAAATAACATGCACCCAGGTTGTTATGGGGTCAGACACTTTTCATATTTTTTTCTCTATTTCTTTTAATTTTATGATCGCTAAACAGCAAAAGTGCTGCATTGTGAGTATAACCTTGTTTTATATAGTCCAAGCTCCACCTCATCTTAATATGCTGCCATGAAATGTTGGACTTGTTTTTCACCAGGCATTACCTGTACATTTACACCCTGCTAGACATTTGTTCTCCAATCAGAGTTTAATATATAGCCTGCCCATTCTCTAAACAAGTGTAAATATTTTGTGAACAATAAAAGCAACTTAAACTGTACAAATAGCAATGTTATTAGTAAGAAATATTTGATACAGTGAAAGTGCATTCATATTTTCTCCATAAATATTATAATATACACAGACACAGAATTATAGTGTTTGCTAAATGTTCACAAGCACACTGTCATGTTTTGGAAACTGTGCAACCTAAACATAGATTGTTAGAACACTTTTGTTAACAGACATAAGCTTTCTTGTGACAACAAGAAATTGCCCTGTGAGTGCATGTTTATTGAGATATTTAGAGAAATATGAAAACATATACTAAATTGTATGATTAACAATATAAATAACACTGAATATCTCTCAAGATTTCGAACTTACAGTGAAAATATTTATGACAATCGCATAGCATCCGGTGAAACGTCTGCAACATCTGAGGTTTCACCTGATGCCATGCAAGAGTTTTTGAATCTTTTGTTTTTTTCAGATATTAAGTATATATGGAAATATTGCTTATTTAAAAAAAACACTAACAAACGGGTAACAATATTTACAGTATACAGTGATATAAATGGACACACTGACAATTAATTGTCTTGTTTCTCACCTTGGCATTTCACACCATACCCCTCAATATGGTGTAGGTCTCTTAGTTATGAAAATGTGGAGATAAATATGAAAATATGAACAGTAAGTGACAAACAGTGATTAATTTCTCTACTGCAGGGCATTGTAGATTAACAGTCTTCATGTCATTTTGTTAATAAGTTCTTCCCCTTTCTGACACTACCTATTGTTAGCTGGTACGTCCCTTAGTTAAAGAGGCCTTACCCAAAAAGGGTCTGGAAGCCATAAGGAGCTATGGGTGTTAACTGGAACAATACAGAAAAGCTGCTATAGGCTTGAATGAGATGAGGCCAGACTGAATTTGCATTGCTAATTGCCCTCTGGTACTTGAACTTTAAAATAAGATGCCTCACATCTTTGTGATGTGTGACCTTTGAACAGAACACTGTGACTGGAAATATTTCCTGTAAACTTCCAAAACTCATCAAATTTGTTAAAACCTTAAAATGATATATTGTCTGTGGTCTATCCCTATATGATGCCTACAGAAGTACACAGTTAAAGTCCCTCATACATGTTTTATTTGTGTGAATGAGAATAAACGTTTTCCTGTAATTTCACTAATGTGCATAGCTATCTTCCTTAAGTGAGCCTTTCAAACATAAAACCCACAGGCAATATTCTTCCACATGGCATATATATGTATTTTTTTTTTTGTCAGAGACATTGTTGCCCTGATTAAAGTAGCAACTGGAGTACATTTTCTGCAGACATTAGCTGGCATGTAGCACATCAAACCATTCTCTCACAGTATTTTATGCTGTGGTCTTTAACTGATATCATGGTGTGAACCAAACATTTCAGGCATCATAACAGAGACATTTGCTTATTAGTAGGTTGAATGCTATTGGTGATTAAAGTTTTTCTCCTCAATAAATGTCCCTTATAAACACCACTGCATATATATCTGGCTTATTCAGTTTACATTTATAAGACTGCAGCATCTTTAATCTCCTCTTCTGTCTCTGTCTACATCTACACCGGATACCTCATTCTCACACACCATCTCTTACAAGGTTTCAAATCACATGTCAACAACCCCATCAGATAGGTTTGTAGTTCTGGCATCTACTTCCCATCATAATGATCTTTCCCAATTTCTCAGGAGTATTATGACTTACCCATCAGGTCTAGGCCACAAATTGAACTATTTGTTAACACTCCGCATTCTCCAGTTGGAGGACCTCCTCAGGAAAAGAAACTTGCTGTCATTCTATGTGGTTCAGATTTTTCATGATTTTCCGGTTCTTTCTCTCCATTATCTTTCATGTCTGAGGACTGACTAAAATGGCAACATGTATAGACTTGTTCTTTCTCTACAGAAAGATTATGTACCTGTGCCACAGAAGAAGGATTATGCAAAAGATGAGTCTGCTTCTCAGGCAGTAAGAATTTATTTAAGTAGACCATGGAGCACAGTCAGTATTATGGCTAGAATTGTCATGTGGGAACAAATATTCATGTTTCCTTGCACATGACCATCATCTGGAGCTATCTTAATTCATCACTCACCAGCAGTAATTCTACCCGTTAGCTTGTCCGTGTATTGCAGAGGGTGGAACCCTGACTGCTACCCAGGTGATCACAGTTCAGTTAGTGGCACCAGCATTGAAGGAAGGTGAGTGAAGGGGCATGGCAAATTCAGGTTTTCCAGAGTGGTGGATGGGGTTTGTGCACAGTTGAGGGCAACATGGGCAGTGCTGATTGATGGGAATACCCCTTACAAAAGTGGGGGAATATCTCTGGGGACAACCATTGCACATCTGTCTCTCTGGTGCTTTGTCAGGTGTGCAGATTTAGGGCGGGAGAGAAAAACAGAAAAAAACTCAAACCACCCCAGATGACTGTCTAAATGATGGCCTCTCTTGATCAACCCTTGCTCAGGTGATGGGGAATGAATGAGCATATCTAAACAATTCTACCTTGATTTGTGATTTACTGTGGAGATGACTGGTAAGAGAAGTTTTATTTTAATTTGTATTGTATTTGTTATCATTATTTTTAACTGTTTGTAAGTGGGAAGGATAGCTTGTTAACAATATTTACTTTGATTCGTTGTTGTTTTACCTTTAATTTCACTTTTGGTTGTTAGAAAGGGAGAGGTTTTAGACAGGCAAGCTCTAGCCACCCCAAGAGGCCTAGACAGCTATAAATTCATACAGACTGCAGAGAGGAAAATCCTGAGCATATCTAAACAATCCTACTTTGGTTTGTGATTTATTGATCTTTACTGTTAAAAAGAAGTATGACTGTGATTGATAGTAAAGGAATTACAACTTTTGTCTGGCTTGCAGAACTGTATGGTCAGAACAAGTTTACTATACTTCATTTATTATTTAGTTGTATTTGCTGGTGTGATTTTTTTGTCATAGAAGTTGATTTAAGTTCTCTTTGAATTCTGTGGTTACTGTTTTGATGATTCTTTTCTTTTACAATATTTTATTCATTTGAAACTGAATATGGATTCCTTAAATGAGTATGCAATCAACAATTTGCTAGTGCACAAATATCTTGTACAGTGTAATGCTATGCATATTTAAAGGTAACAGCTGACAACACTGGTGATCTGTGTTCCTTGTGTCAAAAGTTGGATGATTTGCTTTCCTTTGTTAGAAGTAAATCTAGACTTGATGATGATTGTACTTGTGCAATTGCCATGGCTTGGAGAACTGTTGTCTCATATATTAATAACTGGACTGATGAACCAAATAATGTTAGGCATAGAACAAATAGAACATATTTAGGAAATGATGCATCTATTGTCTGCAAAGATTATTCAACCCCTATGAAACAAAACGATGCCCCTAACAACTTTGGAATTCTGGATGCCAAGTATTCAGAAATCTGATATCCAGTTTGTTTAGAAGGAAACAGAAAAGAAAGAAAGAAGTTCACAACAAATAACAAGGAAGAAAAAGAAACTGATTAATGAATGTAAAGGAAAGGGAATACGTACTAAAAAGGGCACTGCTTTGTTATGTAACACACAGGTTACAGGAAATGATGATATGTTTCTATCAGAAAACCTAAGGTCTACAGAAAAAAAGCATAATTTTTCCAACAGAGAATGTATAAAAAAGAGGCAAGGGGCAGGTGAAAAGGAAGAAATCAAAACTGAACGTGGAAGGATTGAAGAAGATTACTGTAAAGAAAAAAGATGAGAAAGACAGATGTTGACTACATGGCTCAAGCTGTGGATTTAACATACCAGCTGGATGAGAATTTAATACACAATGAAAACAGTGGGATTAATGACTAATGGTGGTGATGATGTATCCTTCATTAACAACAAGAGCAAATATTACTGTATTAGAAGCTGACACTATTCTGCAGAGCTGGCCATCGAATAGTGCTGTGCTTGCCAGGAGCAAAAATAGAAGATGTGAGACAAGCCTTGGAACGCCTTAATGTAAGGAAGTATGGATCCATTTTTATTCATGTTGGTACAAATGATGTCATCTGCAAGGATTCTCTGACCGTTAGTAGGGAACTGACAGCCCTCATAGATAGTATAGTTTGTACTGGTGTTAGGATGTACTTTTCACAAATCACCTATAGAAAGGATAGTCAGGTCACTGTGAATGAAAAGATTACCTACATGGAAAAAAATGTCCTGTTTTAAAAAATGGGAAATGTGTGGAGCATCCAAGCCTAGTTTTGGGCACATGTGTTCAGACAGGATGGGGTGCATTTGTCAAGATCAGAGAAAATAAGTTTTACAGCAGATATTTTGCAACATTTGACAAACACTAGACAGGATTTTTACCATGTCGAACATTTAACAGTTCACAGATAGCAACATTTGATGCATCTTTGATGGTTGTTGATGCTAGTAGCATTAATAATAAAGTTTTTTTATTGGAAAATTTGCTGCAGTCTCACAAGGTTGATGTTGCCATTGTTTGTGAAACATGGTTAAACAACAATGACTGGAAACCAGTTCTGTCAGGGTATAAATGTTTTTACTGTAACAGACATTATAACAAAAAATCAGGTGGAGGTGTTATAATAGGGATTAAAGATAGTTATGAGACCTGTGATTAATACATGTTCAGTGATAAAATCAATACTACAGACTGTGCAACTGTGACAATAAATACAACCCTGGGACATATAACAATTGTTGGAGTGCACAGACCACCAAAGACAAGTGCAGATGACCTAGAGGAATTCATACATTTCTTGCATGAAACACAGAAGGGAACAATAATATTAGCTGGGGACTTACATTTACCAGAAATAGACTGGAATAATATTGATTCAGCAATGTTAGTAAGGAAGTTATTCACAATGTATATTCAGGAACAACAATTGCTTCAGACTGTAAAAAAAACCCTCCAGGGAATGGATCATACTAGACATTGTGTTCCTAAATAAATTACTGTTACTTCAAGTCAAGTTTTACCACCATTGATGTGCAGTGATCATGGGGTTATAAAGGTAAATTTGTTGCTAGATAATTCTGCCAAACTGAAATCGAAGCCAATGCACAGAAGGTTAATTACAGATTATATGGAAGCAAAACCGTCACTATGTAAAACTAACTGTAGTGAGGGGTTCAGTGGAAAAAAAACAACAGATGGAAAGCGGAATGTTTTGAAAGAGAAATTGAGTGCAAAAAATAAAAAAAAATGTTTAACATTAGGATCCAGGCATACATCAGGGGGATATATTTCCGTAAGAATAAGATATCTGATTAAGGTGAGAGACAAACAAATATAAGAAATGAAAAAGAGGTCAAACTACAATTTTGAAAACTGAAATAAATAAACTGGACAAACAGATTAAGCATAGTGTGAGACAAGTTCAAGAACATTTTGAAGAAAATTTATATAAAGATATTGAGCATAATAGGAAACCTTTTTATAGAGACATAAGATGTGGAAGGAGTAAAGACACACAAACTGATAAACTGTGTGCAGATTCTAAAATTTATTCTCAGACACAACAGATTATAGATATATTTACAAAATCTTATGAAAAACAGTTTGTCTTCACAAAAGGGGTGATACATTGTCTTAGTGACATCCAGGTAACTACAGATACTGGAATCAAATTAGATCATATTGAAAAAGAACTGTACAAACTGGATCCAAACAAAGCACAGGGAGGAGATGGAATTAGTAACAATGACCTGAGAACACTTCAGCAAGAACTTCTAGTACTATTAGATGTATTATTCACTAGATCATATAAATATGGGGAGATTTCTCAAGACAGGAGACACACGCGTATTAAACCTGTCTTCAAGGGAAAGGGGAGTAGGACAAACCCGGAGTCATATAGACCCTTAAGTTTACTTTCATGTTGTGGAAAAATAATGGAGAAGGTAATATTGGATAAGTTATTGTCAGAACTGGATAAGGTGGAACTTGAAACTATATATCAGCATGCATATGTTGAAAACAGATCTATTACCACCTGTAACACGATGTTCTATAACAATATAATAACAGCTATGAATGAAAAATCATGCTGTGATGTAATTTATATAGATTTAACTTCACCATTTGACAGGGTCATACACAAAACACTGATCAATAAATTAGTACAACTAGGTGTTGATGTACTCTTGATAAGATGGATAGCTGCATGGCTTACAAATAGGACATGGTAGGTATCATACAGCAACTGGACAAGCAAAATCCTTGGTTATAGTCAAGGTGTCCCACAGGGCTCTGTCCTAGGCCCTTACTTGTTTAGATTGTATCTTTCAGACCTAACTTTTTCATCTGAGGTGTTCTACAGTCTGTATGCAGTTGACTTGAAATTGGGTAAACTGATTACATGTGTTACTGATAAGGCATGTCTGCAAAATAACTTCACTAAATTGACCATTTAGCATAGGAGGATAATATGCAGATAAATACATCAAAAACTAAGCATATGAGATTTGGAAGACATAAACTGAAAGGTGAATATTTAATACAGCACACAGTGATTGAAACTGTAGACTCATTTAAGGACCTGGGTATATGGGGAGATTCAGCTATGAGTTTTTCTAATCATATCAACCAATTAGTTAATGATAGTTGTAGAACTATATGTTGTAGAAAAAGGTTTATAAAGTCTAGGAAATCAAAAATAATGAAGTCATTGTCTGTTAGTTACATTAGACACAAACTTGAGTATGGAATAACAATATGGAAACCCTATAAGAAAACAAGCATGAGTAAACTGGAAAGAGTACAATGGAAATATACAAAGGGTATCCATGGATGTGAAAATGTAAATTATTATGAAAGACTAAAATATCTGAACTTGCACAGTGTTTCTTACAGATACCTAAGAGGAGATCTTATTCAGGTATATAGGGCATTTAGTGACAACTACCTTTGGGAATGTTTGGGGTTAACAAAAATTACTAGAGAATCATCAGATAACCTATGCAGAAGATTCTATAGGAATGAGAAGTGCACTAATTGGTTCTCTGACAGAGTAGCAGATGCATGGAACAGACTACCAAATTACATTAATAAATACTAGTTTAGATATTTTCAAGGACAGCCTGGATACTATTGGTAACAAGTGTTTTGGTATATTGGCAAGCTAGAAGGGCATTAATGCCCGTGTTTGAAATATTTGTATGTATGTATGTATGTATGTATGTATGTATGTATGTATGATTGGAGTGGAGGGGGCTGATTATCCATGGGAAGTGAAAGAAAAAGATGAAGAAAATGTTACCATTCTTACCAGTCATTAATCCAAACTTATCTGCACCCATCAGAGCCCATAGATGATCTGGAAAAAGACATGACCTTTTTAGCATAAAGGTCAGGTCCATTTACGTTGTTTTCTCATTTCTAAGCATTAAGATGACAATGTTTTGCACCAAAATCATTCTAAAATTTATCAACCTTTTCTTTCACACTGTCTGCCATCATTAAAATTGCATAAAACTCCAAATCTCTGCAAGAGGTTTTTTATTCCCTAAAATGAAGCTGTACTAGCATTCCCTGAGATATATATCAAAGCAAACACATTGCGTCTATATCATAACATCGACAGCTTAGGTTGTCGAATGCTTAATCATCAACACCTAAGCGTCGAACGCTTACAATTATGAATGGCCACATCATTGAATTCTTTCCTAGGGAACGAATTTGGGTGGCTGTCCATAAACAAAATAAACAAACACACCCAAACATAGTGGGGGGCCTCGCCCCCCCCAACTAAATATACCAACTCCGAGATCGCTCTACAGTGGGGAAAGGGCAAATCCCCAATAACGGCCATGTGAATTCTTTCCCAAGGAAAGAATTCGATGATGTGGCCATTCGCTATTGTAAGCGTTCGACACTTAGGTGTTGATGATTAAGCATTCGACAACCTAAGCTGTTGACAATTCAATAGGAGCCCAACACATCTTGGGTCTCAAAAGAAAAAAAGCTAACTCAAAAATAATTTTCCCCTCAGAGTCATGGCTTGATATGGTAACTTAATATGGTAATTTCTAACCTTCTGCAGCAGAGTCTGATTATATTATGCTTCACAGCACATTCCAGAAGATTAAACAAATGGTGATATTTGGCAGAGCAACAGGAAAAAATATACTTTGCCAAGAATATAGACAGCAAAGACTTTTAAAGGTTAATAATAGATATGGCGTTATAGAATTTTCTTTACTTAATCCCAGTTTGAAAGAGAAACCTTTTAAATAATGTATGTCCAGTTATTACGATTTGGGATGGGATTCCTAGAGGTGCACAGTACTAAAACTGAAGCACTCACTGCCTAAAGCAGTAGAAGCTAATAAGGGAAGTTACATGCAAGGAATAGCACCAGGATATCAACCAAAAGCCATTTAATGAAGCAGACGGGCAGAGGTAGCAGACAGTACAGAACATAGGGTAGATATGTATGATGTCATAAATAGCTGCCCCTCTATTCATAAAGCAGCATGTGCTGCAATCACTAACACCAACCCATGGCACACAGCCACAGGCTGTGCAGCATGCCACAGCCACTAGCACCAACCCACTGCACACAGCCACAGTTTGTGCAGCATACCACAACCACTAGTACCAACCCATGGAACACAGCCACAGGATGTACAGCATAGCACAATGACTAGCACCAACCCACTGCACACAGCCACAAGCTGTGAAGCATAGCACAACTACTAGCACCAACCTACTGTACACATCCACAGGCTGTGCAGCATAGCACAACCACTAGCACCAACCCACGGCACACAGCCACAGGATGTGCAGCATAGGACAACCACTAGCACCAACCCACAGCACACAGCCACAGGCTGTGCAGCATAGCACAACCACTAGCACCAAACCATAGCACACAGCCACAGGCTGTGCAGCATACCACAGCCACTAGCACCAACCCACTGCCAACAGCCACAGGCTGTGCAGCATACCACAACCACTAGCACCAACCCATGGAACACAGCCACAGGCTGTACAGCATAGCACAACCACTAGCACCAACCCACTGCACACAGCCACAAGCTGTGAAGCATAGCACAACTACTAGCACCAACCTACTGCACACATCCAAAGGCTGTGCAGCATAGCACAACCACTAACACCAACCCACTGCACACAGCCACAAGTCGTGCAGCATAGCACAACTACTAGCACCAACCCACTGCACACATCCACAAGCTGTGCAGCATAGCACAATACTATTCCTAACAGAAACAGCAATGTGAATGTGCATACAAACTGTTCATAATATGGATGGGGAGGAAAAGGATTATGCAGAAAAGTCAGAAAGGCCAGAGGGAAAACATAAGGATCATCAATAAGAAACATATAGTGGGGGAGGATGGGTATTTTTTGGGTGTAATAGTTCCCACTTTCATTATTAAAAGAGAATAGTACATGGCAACATAATGAGGGATGGATTTGGGTGGGATAAAGGGAGAGGGACAAGTAGTGGGTGCAGATAGAAAACACAGAATCAAGACATGGGTAGGGGTGGTGTACAGGCCAATGGTGAGGTGGAGAGTGGATGGACACATATAGACAGAAGACAAACAAGTGGTGAGTGGGAGGGATAGGCAATGATCAAAAACATGCAATAACACAGAAGTGAGAGGTAACACTGTGGAGGGCAAAGGGTAGGCTACTGCTATGACTGCTGCAATATTTGTCTAGAAGGCATGAACACCAAGCATCATGCATCTGAGTGGCTGACACCATGGGCTGGTTGCTTTTCTAGAGGCACAATGTCTGGGGCCTGCTAGTCAAATGATTCACTGAGTTACTCCAGAATGCACTCCATGCTGTCAATGAGGTAGCCAGATGCCAAAGCATTTCTGCAGCCCCTGGCCTTCACACTTGCTGCCATATCATAACAAGTGACACCCAGTCCACTTCCAGGACAGGAGCATTCACTCTCCTCCTGAGAGGCTGAAATAGAAAAAAAACACTGAAGCCAACATGTGACCTCCAGCAACAGAGCCTTTACCACGACGCAAACATAAAGAGCCCCAGTGACCTACCAATAGCCACAGTGTCTGGTAAGATGGAGGTAAATGCAGCTATGTTACCTTCACTGCCTCGACTACACCTGCATATGGGATACAAAAATGGGAAGAAAATGATATGGCACACATGTATGAGCAGCATTGTCGCTGTACAATAGAGGATTATGCAATACTGCCTACAGATGAATTCCTGCCTTCTGTGGCTGCCAGCCACATTTAAACAATGTTCTTTAGTGCCTGTAAAGCCAAGTACTGTTAAAGGCAGGTGGACAGAATAACATAAGATATAAATGTCTGCAAAAAAGAAAAAAATATGATATTTACAGTGCATCTCTAGCTGCATCTCCTCAACCTCTTACTCCCAATGGCAAAGCACATCAGTGTGCAACACTTTAGCTGCCAGTGATGGTGACATTCAGGTGGCATGATGTGATGACACCCTGGAAGAAGAAACACCTACATTCACAGGTACCAATGCACCCGCGGGAAGTTGCTGTTGAGTGCATGGACTCAGCAGAGCCTGACTTAACACCTGCTGCTGACAGCCCCACACAGACTCCATAGGGACCCCAGTGAAGCTCTAACTACTGCAGAAGAAGGGCATTCTCGCTAGCAAGACTTTTGCTTCCATGCACACTGGTATCAGTCAAAATAACTTCATAAATGTACTAAATATTCATGGACACACTTCAAATTCATCCCATTAAATTAAGCCATTCAATCCTTTAACAATACCTTCCTCGACATCCTAATTAAGCATGCTGTTTCCAGAAGAAAATGTATTAAAACTGTTCCTGCCCCTTGGTTAACTCTCGAGACTAAATAAATTATGAGCAAAAGTGATCCTGTCTGAAAAACATGGCACATAAAAAAATTACAACACTACTTTTCAAAATTACAGATACCTATGAAATCTCATAAAATCATATACTAATACAGGTGACCCTGATCTATAAGGCCATGGAACGTATTATCATGGAATTTATAAACAAAGACATTGGCAACCTTCAAACACTGGACCACACCCAGTTTGGGTTCATGAAGGGCCGATCTTGTCTCCTGAACCTGATTGACTTCTGCGAATCAGTCTCCAGAGTTGTGGATGAGGATAAGGTGGTCCACACAGCCTATCTGGACCTCGCCAAGGCCTTTGACACCATCCCCCACTCTGGAATCAGATACACTTACTAAGCTGGGCATTAATCCCTACATCACTCGATGGGTTGCCAACTGGCTTACTGACAGAACACACACTGTAAAAGCAGCCTACTCCAAATCCAGCTCCAGAAAAGTGACAAGTAGAGTACCTCAGGGTTCAGTCCTGGGACCGCTCTTGTTTGGCATCTACTTCTCTGAAGTACAGGCCAGCACTAAGGGACTCTGGTTAACAAAGTTCACAGATGATTTCAAACTGGGAGCCATTATTGAATCCCCAAATGATGTGGATATTCTACAAAAGGGCCTTACAGAAACAGATGCTTGTTTCCAGAGCCATGGGCTCAAGCTCAATGCCAAGAAATGTATAGTATTCCCCTTTGGGAAAAAACATGTACCCATGAATTACCACATAGGTGGCAGTACACTAAACACCGAAAGTGTGATAACAGACTTTGGGACACAGGTGGACAGTGGTCTCACCTTCAATAACCACATCGCCACAACAGTCAGGAAATCCTTCTATGTGGCACACCTCATCACTAAGGGCTTTTCATCCAGAAAAAAGGAGGTCTTTGTCCCACTGTACTCATCCCTCATTAGACCCATTATAGAATACAACACCCCATTTGGTATGTACCTCTCAAGATATCTGCAACAACTGGAAAGGCCGCAGAAATACCTCTCTAAAAGAATCACAGGCCTAAAGCAGATGCCCTATGCTGACCATCTAAAAAAACTCCAGCTATACTCTGTCACATATCATCTACTCAGAGGCAATCTCTGCTTAACATACAAGGCCATGTCACACTCAGAGCTGCTGGAAATGCTACACTTAAAGAAATCCCAATCCCTCCGAGCCACATGCTACAGGGATATAAAACTTGTCATCACAATGAACAAAACATGCTGGAGGGATAGGTTCCTGACCCAGAGACTCCCCAGACTCTGGAATAGACTGCCCATGCATGTCAGGCAGAGCGCCTCTTTGGCCCTCTTCAAAAGGAATCTTGATGACTGGATGGAAGATAGGAAATTCACCCCGGGGATCACGTCAGTCGCCCTGCTAGCAGGGGTCCAGGGAAGTAAATATTGTGGGAAGAAATAGCCAGGGAATTGTTATGGCTAGGTTTGTATAGGCCCTAGGGCCAATAGCCTAGTACCAACCTATGAACCTATGAACTTATAACAAAATGCCCCAATTAAACATCCTAGAAACTTCTGTAGTGCCATTAATAACCTCATCAAACTAGGCAAACCAACACAACCCATACCTATATCATATGAAACCGAGACAAATATAGCAAACGAGTTTAATACTCACTTTATAAATGCAGTCACATTGACAACTGATAATTGAGGGAGTGGCAGAGTGATTAAGCTGTTTAACTTACAGACACAGGGTAGTGGGTTTGATTCTCACCTTTGAAAGGAAACTGGTTAGGCCTAGTACCTACCTATGAACCTAGTCTAAAGAACAAAGAATCTTAAAAATACTTCTAACCACAACCCCACACCATCCCAGTTTACAGATGATACCATCTCTGCCTTTAGCTTTCAGACAGTATTTAGCACAAAAAAAAATTCTCACTAAATTTAAACCCACTACACTTGCAGTTGACTCGCTCCTTTCAAAATACTAATCCCTGGCATCAGAAGACACTGCCTAACCTATATCAATAATAATAAACACATCCATCAGTGAATTCTATGTCCCCAGCTCCTGAAAACAGTTTATAATCCTACCCCTTCAGAAATGAGGCAGTTCCCAAGAACTGACCAGTGCAAGACCAATAGCGATATTATCTCCTCCATCCAAAATCCTAGAATGTTACAAACACACAGCTAATACACGTTCTCTACTAAGAAAGATAATGATGAGTATAGTGTAGGCGGTTAGCAGTCAGTTTAGCTATTTCTGGTAAAATTGTACTAGTTTGGACAGTTGACTGGTTTGTAACATTGTAGCAGAGTACAGACGGGTAGAAGGGAAAAGGGTGGGGGCTGGGTGCCATTTGGCAGCATCTATGAGGTCTGGTTTGATTATGTACAGGCTGCCAAGCTTTTGGTGTTTTTTCACCACATTCTGAATGTGATTATCAAATTTCAAATTGTCATCAGTGTAAATACCCTGTAGTTTGGTGCTGGCGACAAGTTAAATGCTAGTGCTGGTAGAAGAAGTTGATTTGGGTGGTATTGAGTTTTCAGGTGTAAACAGAATGAGCTTAGTTTTATTAGGATTAAGATGCAGCTGCTCGTTAGCTAACCAAGATTCGGCTGCTGTGAATGATCCCTGTGTCATTAGTTGAAATGCAGCAAGGATGTTAGAATGGCAAATTAAGGTGGAGTTGTCTCCATACTGGACTGTTCAGGCAGATCTGTTATGTTGTGAGAGTTCATTAATAAAATGTTGAAAAATATGGGGTCAAGAACTGAGCCTTGAGGAATGCTGGTAGTTACAGGTAGAAAGGATGAGAACTGGTTTTGCCATTTGACAACTGGTTGTCAACAGGAGAAGTAGCTTTGGAACCAGGGCTTGTAGGAGTTATTAGGCCTAGGTTAGCAAGTTTGATTAGCAGTATTAGATGTGAGACGGTGTCAAAAACTTTGAAAAGATCAAGAAAGAGGGACAATACCATTTGTCCATTATTTCTATGTAAGTTAATTGCGCGAGTGAAGTTTAGCAGGCCATACTAGTACTGTTGTAGGGTCACAAACCATGCTGAGTGGGAGACAGAAGGCTGTTGCTGGTGATGTATAGGCTAAGTTGTGACTGTATGCATTTTTCAAGTAGTTTAGACAGGGGAGAGAGTATGGCTATGGGTTGAAAGTCAGTTCAGTTCAGTTACCTCCTTTGTGTAGGAGCAATATATACCATTTTATTCCATAGTACTGAGATATAAGAATCTATGACAGAGCAGTCGATGAGGATGGAAACTGGATAGCAAATTGCTTCGACTGCTTAGGAAGGTTGTCTGGAGTAAGACTAGTGGGTTTTAGTTTGAGCAGGAGTTTTTAATGGTGGACGTGGGTACAGGATGGAATGAGAAGGTGTTGGTTTTGGAGTTAGCATCAACGGAGGTTTGATGAGTAAGGGGAGCATGGTTGTTTCTTAAGGATGTGATAGATTTTATGAAATGAAAGTTGAAGAGGTTGGCAGTGGGTTCAGTATTAGTGGAGTTGCTTATTTTGGGGTTTGGTTGAGTAGATTGGCTTAGATGTAATAACTGGTTTATGGTAGTCCAAAGGGTTTTAGGGTTTTTGAGGTTGAAAGTTTGTATGTTAGAGTAGTAATTTTTCTTGACAGCATTTGGGTAATATTTTTAGAGCGATTTCTGAGGTATCTTTAGGTTTGTATATTAGATTGCATTTTGTTTTTATTCCAGGTTTTCCAGGATTGCTCTCTCTGATTCATGACATAATTTGTATTTTTCAATAGCCACGGGGCAGGAATAGACTTAACGTGTTTCTTTCTAAGTGGAGTGAAGTAATTTAGGATGCCTAGGAAAGTTTTGTTAAAGTCGCTAACAGTGTTATCTAGAAGTATGTGTTTTAGGTGGTTCCAGCTGTAGAGTTTTAAGTTAGAGATAAATATACTTACATAAAAATAGGTGTTGTTGGATACTTTGTTTATGTGATGATTTTTGGGGATGGAGTTTTATGATCTGACTAGTAAGGTGGGGGAGGTGGTTATATAGGGCATTGGCGCCAAAGGTGGAGATAAAATTGGGAGAAGAGGTGAGAATCCAGTTAATGGTAGTGCCTTTATTAAAATTGTTAGAATAATAGGTGGAGTTGATTAACCGAGTAAAGTCATAAAGGCTGATGGTGTTGGGTGGGGGCTGTGTCAGAGTGAATGGAATTCCAGTCAATGTTAAAATCGCCTAAGATTAGTTTCTCATGGGAAATCTTAGAAGTGATCCAGGATAGGAATTCTTTCATTGCACTGATATCATTACTAGAGGGAATATAGATGCCAGTATAGATAGAGATTTGTACTGATTTAGTCTGAGGGCCATACATAGAATTAAGGCATTATTGAATTGTGTGTGCGGGGGTTAGGGGGCGAAGGTGAAGTGTAGGCTATTTATCAAAAGAGTGAAACTCCCCCTGCTTTATTTTATGAATTTTGTCTTATCTAAGTATACTGTAAACTGCGGGAAGAATTTCTTCATCTTTGATGTTTTGATTTAGCCAGGTTTCAGTGAGTCTAAGAATGTCTGGGGAATGTGGGCTTATCCAAGCATGAAGCTCTGCTAACTTGTTACAGATACTCCTAATGTTCATGTGACAGATGTGAAAGGGGGGTTTGTTACAGAGTGGTAAGAAGCTTGGGATGCTTGGGAGGTGGAGGGAGTTTGTGAGGGATATGTTGGCAATTTAGGGCCTGGGTTGGGGTATATATTGCCTCCTAAAACCATTTTGGGTGGGTTGAAATTATGGCGGAGGTTACCACTTCATCACTTTTTTGTTGTAATGGGGTGGGGGGCAATCTGTTGTTAACTTGGAGTTTATATTTGTAGAAGTGGATGGTTGTGAAAGTATGAAGGGTAGCGGTTATAGTATAGTTAGGGAGATATAAGCATTTAATAGTGTTGGTTGAGGGAGTTGTGGGTAGATGCTGTAGGTGAATATATTTAGAAAAGTCAGTAGAGTGAGGATAAGGAGTTGAATAAAGACAGATACTTGAATTTGTAGCATGTTATAGTGAGATGTGATGGGATTTAAAGTGTTAGTGCAGGTGTGCCAGTAGGAGGAGATATGGATTGAGTGTAAAAATAGGAGAGGTGGAGTGGTGGAAGTCAGAGGAAATAGAAAGAGCAGTGAGAGGATAAATAGAGTGTTAGGAATAGTATGGTATTGGAGAGTAGGAACAAAAGAAGAGGTTCTGTGATGGAAAGAGTATGACTGCTTTGTAGAGTTATGTGTTTTGGTTGGTTAAATATAGAATAGGGGTGGAGTTAGTATTGAATAAATGTAGTTGTAATGGGGATGGATGGGAACTGGGTGTAGAGTAGGGGAGCAGAGTGAGCCAGAGCGTAGCAAGGGTGAACAGAATGGGCCCACACCTCTGTGAGAATTTTTCAGATAACAACAGTAGAGTACTGCTAGAATACGGTAAGTTAATGATGGTAAATCCCTTGCACTATTGACTAGCTAATGTAAAGAATACAGGATGGTAGGGCTTTTCCTGATTACGGGCAAGGAGTGACTTTTTTAAGGGATAGATGTACTCATATAATAGTGAGTAGGATTATTGAGGAGTTAGATTAGTATGGAAAGGATCATCATGGACCTCATAAATAAAGATATTGGGGACCTACAGACACTGGATCCTACCCAGTTCGGCTTTGTTAAGGGCAGATCCTGCCTCTTAAACCTGGTTGATTTCTTTGAAACAGTCACCAAGGCCATTGACGAGGGGAAGGTGGTCCACACAGCCTACCTGGACCTCGCAAAAGCCTTCGATACAATACCCCACTTGGGCATTATAGATAAGCTCACCAGCTTAAATATAAACCCCTATGTCACTAGATGGGTTGCAAACTGGCTCAAGGACAGAACCCACATGGTTAGAATTGCTGGAGCCATGTCAGACTCCAAGCCAGTTACAAGTGGCATCCCACAAGGCTCAGTCATGGGACCTCTCTTGTTCGGTATATATTTCTCGGAGGTACAGGCCAACATGGAAGGACTGTGGCTGACCAAGTTCGCAGATGACTGCAAACTGGGTGCCATAATCGACTCTCCAGCCGACACAAGCATCCTCCAAAAGGGCCTCATAGAAACAGACAACTGGTGCCAGAGCCATGGCCTCAAGCTAAATGCCAAAAAGTGTATAGTCATCCCCTTTGGCAAAAACAAAGTGCCCACAAATTACCACATAGGTGGTAATCCATTAAGTACAGAAGAAGTAATTAGGGACCTGGGGACCCAAGTTGATAGCAATCTCTCATTTGACAACCACGTGGCCAAAGTGGTTAGAAAAACATTTTATATAGCCCACCTAATCATGAAGGGATTCACATCTAGATCAGGGGAGGTCATCGTGCCTCTTTACTCATCCCTCATCAGGCCCATAATTGAGTACAATGCCCCTTTTGGGATGTACCTTACCATACACCTGCAGCAACTGGAAAGACCCCAAAAGTACCTCACCAAGAGGATGAAAGGGCTCAAACAGATGCCATATGCTGCCTGGTTAAAGAAACTCCAGCTCTTCTCAGTGGCATACCGCCTGCTCAGAGGCGATCTGTGCCTGACGTATAAAGCCATGTCCAAACCGGAATTAATGGACATGCTGCACCTCAGAAAATCCAAATCCCATTGAGCTACGCGCTCGAGAGACTTGAACCTCAGCACTGAAATAAATAGGACATGCTGGAGGGACAGATTCATAACCCAGAGGCTCCCTTCACTCTGGAATAAAATCCCAGTCCAGGTTAGGCAGAGTCCCTCATTGACTCTCTTCAAGAGGAATCTTGATGAGTGGATGGGAGATCATAGGTTTACCCTGGGTATCACTTCTGTGTCACTGTTAGACAGAGGCACAGTATACTAATCTCGAAAAAGGGCATAGCTAAATTAATTTAAAATGGGTGGCGAAAGCCAAACACACTCTGGCTAGGCTTATAAATGCCCTAGGGCAGATAGCCTAGTATGAACCTATGAACCTATGAACATCCTCCAGCATGTGGTGCCCTAAATCCATATGTTTGTTACACTGCTAAATGAGTTATGTCAATTAGAAAAGGAAGTAACATACATTATTTAGCTTTGAGCTTTCTTGAGGACTTTGGCTATATTCTTTCTTTTAGCAGGACAGTGATGTGCAGGTTTTCTCTCAGTGGTCACTCAAGTGAGTCTTGTATTGCCTGCAGTTAAGGCGATTGTCAAGATGGGACTGCAGGATGGTTCTAACTATTGTAATATCCAGCAGCTGTTCTACAATGTCCATATGATAAGGTCTTTTTTAAATGATCCCCTCAAAGCAATACATGTCTATTATCACTAACACATTCCTCCACAGGATCTTAAGTCATAATTCCTCATTTTACAAAGAGCACCCGACCTTTAATATTCGTCAGCTGTCTGCTGCACATTTACTACATCATGCTGTTGCAGCAGTCTTCTACTGTAATGATCTCATTTTTTAAATGACCCCCCTCAAAGACCTACCTAGTACACATGCAACAAAACAGGGTCATTAGCCCTAATACATTCTTCTAAAGAATCTAAACACATAATTCCTCCTTTCACAAAACCTTACCCCTTTTTTTCTAGAGGACAAAAAGAACTAAGAAATATAACAAGGTTGCAGTAAACTCCCTTCCAGCTTTTCACTCATAATAATGCCTTATTTTTCCACTCTATGGCCAAGCTGTGGAATACCCTTTCTATTACCCTCAGAAAACTGAAAACCCTCAGGACTTTAAATGCCATCTAAAGTCCTACCTAATTAACTCCCAACAATACAAATGCTCTGTTAGCTCCCTAATCCCACCAAAAACCTCACCCGCACATATAAATCTATCCTCACACCTGACGCCACCATAGCACCAATAGCTAACTTTGGTTCAAACTCAAAAACTACTGATCTTGATCTAATCAAGCACCACTTCTGCACAGGTGCTCAATTTCCAGTCTGCAAGGTGAAGATATGACTAAGTTGTAATATGCATCCTTTTCTAGGCTCATAAACTACATTATTAATCTTGAACTTCGATTGCCTGTATTAAACTGATTTTTCATATTGCCACATAATACTAAATATTTCCTTGTCTCACTCTTGGCTACTGTGCGTCCTGGGCTCCTGTGTTCTCACCCATTCCAGTCAACCTGCCTGTCCTGAATTTGGGTTTGAGAATCCGGCCCTACCTGACGACCTCAAAACAATTATTTAAAATTAATTCCTGCTGTCTCTTCCAAAGTTAAGGAATAGAGGCAAACTTCTCCCTGAACTCATCCCCTCAAGGACACAAGAAACCGGTCAACCTGCCTGTCCTGAATTTGGGTTTGGGATCCTGCCCTACCTGACGACCTCAAAACAGTTATTTAAAATTAATTCCTGCTGTCTCTTCCTAAGTTAAGGAATAGAGGCAAACTTCTCCCTGAACTCATCCCCTCAAGGACAAGGACAGTATGTTATTTTCTGTATGCTAATCTATTTGTTGTACACAATAGATGCCTTCCCTGCCAGGATAACCAGCAGCCATACTCCTCTATTTCTTTGCCTCCAGCCATTCCCTCTTGTAGCCTCTGTATTTGACTGCACTATCTCCCTCCCTTACTCCTGTTCTCCTGTCTCCCTCCAGGAGCTATAGTACCAGTATAGTTTTTTCCCACTGGATGGCACCCTTCTCCTGATACTATCCTTATACATCTAACCAACTGCTTCTTATTAAAAACCCTCAGAGAACTCGCTTTTTCTTACTTATTCTATTGTAGTCCCACTGTACCCCTTCAAATTCACCACCACATTTTCACTTAGCTACCTTTCCTCCTCATACTTCCACTTAAGTCTAATATCACTTTACTCTCCTCTGCCTTCACTTACCCTCAGCAGTCAGCATTTCACTGATTGTTTTTCACTGATTTCTCTTTTTTTCATCCTTCACCTGGTTCTATATTCCTGCTTCCTTACAGCTCTGCACTTCTCCTTGTTTTCTCCTACCTATCTATACCTTATTCCCTCCCCCATGTTTCTTTTTCCCTCCACTTCTCTTTCCTCCTTGCTCACTTCACTAAACTGACTAGACTATGAATATTCACCTCTAGCCTCTACTGCTTGTCGCTGAACATTGTTGCCTTCTCTGATTTGAACCTCCCTCTGCCTTTCACTCTCCTCCCCTTACTACCTTCATCCTTTCCGACCAATTAAATTTACCCTATCTCTTGAGGCATCATCTTTAACTTCCTTGTCTTTCTGACCAATTAAATATACCCAATCTAACGAGGCACCATCTTTAATTTCCTTGTCTCGCTCTTGGCTGCTGTGCGTCCTGGGCTCCTGTGTTCTCACCCATTGTAAGTATTTGCTCAGTATTGCTGTTAAGAATATCTATCTGCATTTTACCTCACAAGTGTTGGAAATGTTATAATCAACTGTTATTTGTGAAAACTGTTACCGCAATTCGGGCTGGTCTATTCAGCGCCGTACTCAGCTACCTGCTTATGCGTTTTGTTGTGGAACTGTTGTGTGCTAAGCTAAATACTGGCTCTGCTTATTTGTTTGCTTGTTTAGATATTAATCTAATTAGTTAGTGCAAGGATAATCTTGTAGCTTTAATACCACTTGTATATTGCTTACAACGTTATCTGCTCTATTTACTACCTTACTTTATTGAATACATTAACGCCATATTCGGCCAGTTGCTGTTGACTGGTGCACATGGAGTTGATGAATGCTGACTTACTTACCTGCAGGAAGTACCATATATGCATTCTAGCACATTTGACATTCATTTTAACTGAAAATGCCTTGTTGACTAGTGTTTTTGACAATTATATATTTACTCCTTATCATCCCTAGCAGATTATTTGTTCTGTGAGTTTTCTGCAATACTTAAATTCACTGGAAGAGCCTCCCTACTCCATATATTCCTAGCATAAGGATTATAAAGTAGCCCCTGGGCTTCCTACAGAGATACTGAGCTTTCCTAGCTATTGACCTCCAAATTACTAAGTACTTGCTGTAAAGATACTAACTGACCATGCTAGAGTGTATATGTGCTTACTATCCTGTACTACAACACACTCTGCGTGTCAATCCTTTATAGCTTGAACAGTTGATAAATATTCTAAATAGCGTTTGATTGCATAGTTAGATTCACTACCTATGTTTGCTGCAGTGAACGGAAATTGTGTATGTATTTCCTTCTTGTAAATTCCTAATGCACTACTGCTCTAATTGTCAAAATTATTCTAAGGACCATTTTAAAACATACTACTGTTACATTGCCTAGTTGATTTTTTATGTACAATTGTCTCATTTGCCTTATCTGACTAGGACTTTTAATGTTGCCTTAGATGTTTACTCTATTTTCCTTACTACTTTGTTTTCTCTCTCCCTTTGTGTATCCAGCCGGTCAACTTGCCTGTCCTGAATTTGGGTTTGGGAATCCTGCCCTACCTGATGACCTCAAAACAGTTATTTAAACTTAATTCCTGCTGTCTCTTCCTAAGTTAAGGAATAGAGGCAAACTTCTCCCTGAACTCATCCCCTCAAGGACACAACAAAGTATGTTATTTTCTGTATGCTAATCTATTTGTTGTATACAATAGATGCCTTCCCTGCCAGGATAACCAGCAGCCATACTCCTCTCTATTTCTTTACCTCCATCCATTCCCTCTTGTAGCCTCTGTATTTGACTGCACTATCTCCCTCCCTTACTCCTGTTCTCCTGTCTCCCTCCAGGAGCTACAGTAGCAGTATAGTTTTTGCCCACTAGATGGCACCCTTCTCCTGATACTATCCTTATACATCTAACCAACTGCTTCTTATTAAAAACCCTCAGAGAACTCACTTTTTCTTACATATTCTATTGTAGTCCCACTGTACCCCTTCAAATTCACCACCACATTTTCACTTAGCTACCTTTCCTCCTCATACTTCCACTTAAGTCTAATACTACATTATTCTCCTCTACCTTCACTTACCCTCAGCAGTCAGCATTTCACTGATTGTTTTTCACTGTTTTCTCTTTTTTTTCATCCTTCCCCTGGTTCTTCCCACTCTGTTCACCCTACGGGCTCAGTCTGCTCCCCTACCCTACACCAAATCTCACCCACCCCCAGTGTACCTAGCCTTATACCTCTCTAGCCACTCCCACCTCCCCATTATCCAATCCCATCCCCCATCTCGTTAAAGATATCCTATCTTACTACACTCCTCCTACTTTACTTTACACTCTTACCTACTTACTCCCCGCCCTCTACTACTTCAGCACTATGCCTAATTATCCCATATCAGCTAACCGCATACCCCTTCTCCTGTTCTTAATTCTGCCTTTCCTTTTCCTTCCTTATGTCCTAACTGCCTATGAACATCTTAGCTTCACTTACTTCCAGCTGCACACAAAAGATACTTCCCCATCATCCTCATCAGCTACTCTTACATCAACATTACTTCTGTAACTAACTACCTCCTCCCAAAGTATCATAGAGTCACCCACATTAGCTATAAACACCACCAAATAAAAAGAACACATAACATATTGAATCTTTCTCTAATTCACACACCTAGACTACACCTTCACCTCATACTTGATGGTGGCATTCATCCCAATCCTGGCCCTTCCATTTTTACACCAGCTAACCCAGATAAACCCTCTCCCTCTTCCTTTCACACCCCATACTAGGCCACCTAACTCCCTCTTCATATCTCATTTAAACATACGAAGTGTCAATAACAAAGTGACTCACCTTCATGCCCTATTAGAAATACATGACTATGACATTGTTTGCCTTTCTGAAACATGATTAAAACCAACAACCCAAGACTATAAAATCACCCCTCCTGGTTATAGTATCATAAGAATGGATCATCTTCACAAGAAGGGTGGGGGCGTAGCCTTATTATACAAAGTAGGCTTCCAAGTTACACCACTTGTTACTCACCCACCTCCTGATAGCAATACCAAAATTCTTATCACTAAGCTACAGCTAAATATTAGTAAGTCCATCTATATTATATGCTCATATCTTCCTCCAGGTAATAACATCACCTCCCTTGAGAATATCCTTAGCTGGCTATCTACTAACTATCCACAAGAAACCATTCTTCTAGACGCGACTTTAATATAGACTGGAATACCTGTAATTCCAATAATCCATCTAATCACATAAACCTTTGTGGCTTCTCCCAAACTATCACTTCACCTACTCGCATCCATAAACCTACTAAGAAAGAAACCACCCTAGATTGGATCCTTATAAATACTCTATCCACAGCATATATGATAGGCATCCTACCAGCTGACATTAGTGATCACTCTCTAACTTATATAATTCGACATAAGACTAATACTACCAGTCCCTCAACCTTTAGAACTTCTATTTGCAATAAACATTTTAACCCAGGACACTTCCAGAATGAATTGAGTGTATGCAACTGGTCACTCTTGAAACACCTCCAACTAGATGAAGCAGTGGCATATTTTAACTCTAAGTTCCTTGAAATCTTGGATTTCCATGCCCCCTTTCATACTCTTAGGAGCAGTACCAAAACTGCTCCTTGGCTTATGAAGGAAACTAAGCAAAAGATTCTACTAAGAAACAAATTTTGGGCCAAATGGCATACCTCTAAAACCCCATCAGACCAGCTAAAATTTAAACAGCTTAGAAACTCAACTAAAGCATCAATACTACTGGACAAAAAAAAACTTCTTCTTTCAACTTCAACATTCCAATCAACAAAGTCCACAAACATTCTGGTCAGGAATCAATAGACTATTACATCCAGGCAACTCTAAAACACCAACCCCACCTGGAATCACTAGCAATACTCCCAAACAAATTGTTGATTCCTTAAATACCTTCTTCACTGAAGCTTACTCTCTACCTCCTGTATCCTCATATCTTTCCTCATCCTTAAATAACTCACCACCCACTTTCCAACTCCAACCTGTGCCTACATCCCTTACCTGTACTCTCCTTCAAAAATTTAAACCCTCTACCCCCTCTGCTGACCTCATACCTGCTACGTATCTTCAAATAGCAGCTAAATTTATCACGGAAAGCACCATTCCATCCATCTGGAAAGTCTCACATATAATTCCCTTACACAAAGGTGGCAACTCAACAGAACTTTCTAACTATCGTCCAATTGCCCTAATCTCTCCCATAGCTAAATGCATCCATCGCCAACTGCTAGAACACCTCCTCCAAAATAACATTTTAGCTAGCTCTCAACACGGCTTCCGACCTTTCCATAGTACCACTACAGCCCTCCTATCATTTTCTGACTACATTAATAAAAACCGTAACAATAACACCCTGTCCTCTGCTATCTTTATAGAGCTTTCAAAAGCATTTGATATGGTTAACCACCACCTACTACTGAATATACTTAAGTCACTTTCACTCGGTAGTCAAACTCTACAGTGGGTCAAGTCCTACTTAGATAACAGGCAACAGGCAGTACTCTGGGACAACACTCTATCTTCACACCTTCCTGTCTTCCTTGGTTCTATTCTGGGCCCTCTTCTATTCTCTATCTTCATAAACGATCTATCTACTAGTATCCCACATGCTGTATCCATTCAATATGCAGATGACTCCACTTTAATCTCCTCAGTTACTGAACTGTCTGAATTGCAGTCCCTCACCCAAAATGTCTTTGAGCTTGCTGAAGACTGTTTTTTACAGCGTTGCCTCCTCCTTAACCCCAAAAAGACTAAACTACTCCTGTTTACTCCCACACTCAAGTCCACCCCATTTCCCTTCATTATTAAATCTAAAAATAGTACAGTTATATCCCCTGACACTACCACTAAACTCTTAGGAGTGTCAGTTGACCACAACCTTAACTACGATACTCATATTAACACCACAATAAAGTCAGTTAACCGAAAACTAGGCTCCCTCTATAGAATTAAACCTTTCCTTACTCCTATAGCTAGAACTTCTATTGCCCACACCCACCTCATCTCAACACTCTTTTATGCCTCCCCTATATACACTAATCTATCAAAATGTAACCTCAACAAGCTATCAATCTCCTACAATAATATTGCCAGATTTGCTACTATCAAATCCCATCACTGCCAAAATCAGAAAGAGCTGGGTTGGCTGGAACTGCAGAACCAAATTCTACTTCACCAACTAACTATTACCCATAAAACCCTTTGTCATCCAAGTAACACACCAATTCTCACAAGTATAATCTGCCCATATAAAAATCTTACAAACCTACGCTCTGCAAACAAACTACTCGTCACCACTCAGAAATATAACAATAAAGCAGGAGAATCTATTTTTGCTAACACTGCAGGCAAAAGCTGGAACCTACTTCCTGGTGAACTCACATCTCCCTCTTCAAATTCACTATTTAAAAAGAATCTCAAATCATACCTTACAACCCACTGGCTATGTCCCTGTACTAATCCCGACTAGAGTATCTCTCACTGTCAGTGTAGCCCAACATAATTTTACAACTCTCTGTCTTCAGCTTTAAGGCCATAACCTTCCAAGCTTGCTTATTGTACCTATGAACAACAGAATTGGCCATCTCACCATCTTATCATTCAGTTACTACCCTTCAACTAATCCTTCCAATCCCTTTTTTAAGTAGCTTGTTCTCTTGTTCCTGCTTATTACTTTGCTTTGGGTGTCTACCACATACTTCTAAATCCTTTTCTCTCTTCTCATAGTGAAAAAAAAAATTTTTTTTGTTACCATGGAACTCCTGTTATTGTCTAACAAGCTTTCTGTAATTAACATTTATGTTCTGTTTGTGTATGTCTTCTTTGTGGAGTTTTTCTCCCCGGGCCTCTGTTGAAAATGGACATATATCCAGTTAGACTAGCCCGGTCAACAAATGTAAAATAAAATAAATATCAATACATTTTCTTTATATTTTATTACACTGTTATGCAAAATATTGCATAGAATTGTAGGATTCTTTATGTTTACTGTTCTGTTAAATTGTT